>NC_079134.1:103853951-104162401 GCF_945859705.1 Episyrphus balteatus
TTTCTTAATGATTTCTTGAATGTGTGAAGCGAATGTAAGTTTACTGTCTAAATATACTCCAAGATATTTGGCACTACTAGTCCATTCCGTGTTAACGCCATTCACGTTGAGTATGTTGCTAGGAAGGAAACAGGTTTTTTTTTCGGGTGAAAAAGATAGCCTGGGTCTTACAAGCATTTATACTGATTCTCCAATCATTAAAATAGTTTTATACCAAATTTAAGGCAGATTGCAATTTGGTTTCTATAGAGAAACCAGATGAATCTGAACAAAAGATACTTGTATCATCAGCAAAAACAGCTATATCACAGCAAGGTAGACGTGGAAAATCAGACGTGAAAACATTATACAATAAAGGACCTAAAACGGATCCTTGGGGAACACCAGCAATACAAATGAAGGTATCTGACAGGACATTATTGACGGAAACACAAAATTTTCTAGAGGACAAAAAAGACTTAACAATTTTGATGAGGTACATAGGAAATCGAAATGAAAGTAGTTTATGCAAGAGTCCATCATGCCAGACGGAATCAAATGCTTTTTCAATGTCCAGCTGTACCATACCTGTGCTATTACCTGAAATAAAATTCCTCCGTACATGTGAGGTAATACGGTGTATTTGATGTACCGTACTATGAAACGGCCTGAAACCAAATCGTTCCGGATTTATTGCTAATTAAATGATTTAAAGAGAAGGATTGAGCTAGTGCATTTGCTTTTTCTAAGCTAGATAGCATCAAATTATTACCCATCTTCAATACTGGAATATGAGAATTTCTTTTTTTAATTAATGGTTTGCTTGTTTTCTCTATAATCCAGTCAAATAAGTCTACTAACCTCGGAATGAATGTTAGTAGAATTTTTTTTGCTCAATATCTTCTTTTGCCATTCTATAACATATCTCAAAAGTCTAGAAAAATCTCATGTCCGCTTGTCGCGATTTCAAGGTCAAATCGCGAAATGGAGATTTTCAAAATTAGCAAAAATAGGCTATGGTATTATATACACATATGATACATGATTTCAAGGTATTTTTTAATGCAAATTCCAAAAAATCTAAAATCAAGACAATCTGACGTCTCTGGAAAAAGTTATACCTGTTTTTCATCTGTTATAGCTAAATGCTATATTTTCAAATCATTGAAATGGCAGTTATATCTTGTTCTTATCCATTTGGCTCTGTAACTATTTCGTACTTTTATTAGTTCAGTTATATAACGAGGCAACACGTTTGTACTGTTAAATCGTATTGCTTTTTTAGGGACAGATAATTCAACACTTTCAGATACTGCTTTCGTAAAATTGGAAACAGTTTGGTCGATTTGAAATTGATTAACACCTTCATTTAAAAGATCTGGAATGTTTCTCAATTTCGTACGAAGTTTACCCTTAAAAGTTTTCCAGTTTGCATTGTTAAAATCAAAAATTTCATTGTTCTTACTCAAGGGTGAAGACAAAACACATATAACCACTGGTAAATGATCCGACCCTAACTCGTTTAATACCATAGGCTGATTAAATAAACCTGGTGAATTCGTTAAAAATATATCAAGAGTATAAGGACTAAAAATGTTAATTGCAGGATAAAAAGTAGGATCGGGAGTAAACAGAATATCAAACGGATGTCTTGTATTAAGGTTAGCTAGTATATTCCGATCCCCCATGAATTTGCTCTGAGACATCCCCAAGTTTTATGCCTACAATTAAAGTCACCACCTACAAGGAACGTATCATTCAAATTAACCAATTTTCTTAAGGGGTAATAACACCTTGTAAACCACGAAATCGAGCGTCATTTTCATTAGCGTATAAAACAAAGAAGAGATATTATTGTCTTTTGTAGTTTGTTTAGCTTAATTAAGTATATTAATAGGTAACAGAAAAGGCTAATTTAAAATTTTTTAATGATGTGAAATTTTTTAAATGGTGGTGTAGTTCAGGATGATAGCAAAATTCTGTGCTTCCATCGGGCGACCAGTTAACTCCTACAGTTTTTAACCGATTGAGCTAAAATTTTGTGTGGAGATTAACATTACTATTTTCCCGTGAAGTACGTAGGATTTTTTTGTGGTGTACAAGGTGTTATTACCCCTTAAATAATTATTGAAGTCGAATCTCTTCTCTGGAGATGCTGAACCTCCGGCAAAATATGCTGACAAAATTTTAAGCTTAGAACCGTTCGCTAAAGGAATCTCAATACCAATACTTTGTATTATTTTAGTATTCATTATAGGAAGTATTTTATGTTGAATCGTTTTTCGAACTATCACGGCAACACCACCCCCTCTTCTTTCCTCTCTATCTAGCTTATAACAATTATAATCTTTATTTGTTAATTTGTCATTATTGTTAAGCCACGTTTCAGATACTAAACGTACATCTATGTTATACTTGCCCAAAAAAGCAAAAAATTCAATATATTTATATCGAATGCTTTTAGCATTCCAACAAGTTATTTTGAGTGCTGTGTTATTCATTTGGCAGTGTATAAATATTTTATAGCTAATTGCGCAATAGTATTGAACTGTTCGCTCTTAGTCTTACATTTACCAAGTAGAAGTATTAATTCAGTTGTGAGAGAGTTGATGTGTTGGTTTTATTGAGCACGTTAAAATCCTAACGTTACAGGTAATTATAAATATAAATAACTATAATAAAATAAAAATGAATGTAGATATATAAAAAAACAAAAAGATTACACAATTAAATTTCTGATTTACAAAATTAACGAAAAATCTAATTTTAAACTGTTTTGATTTAATATTACGGTAAAAGAGCCAATTAAGTTACAATGTTTATTGAAAATATTAATTAACTGATTAATCGGACTGTTAGACCCATAGTTCGATCTGCTAAAACTGGGACGTATTGGCAATCTAGTTCTTAACCCAACACGGGCCGCGTTAAAGTTCAAACGACCCAAAACTGAGAAGGAGGAAATAGATCCATTCATTAATCCAACGATGAAGCAAAGCTGTAAAAACTCTCTATGTGCAGAAAGGGATGGGATATTCAAGAGAATTAGGTTCTGAGGGTAGGAAGGCCATTCAACTAAATTTGATTGAGGAAGAAATCGAAGGTAAAACTTTATGAATTTCTTTTGGACACTTTCAATTCGATTTGTGTGAACATTGTAATAAGGGGCCCATATAACACAGCCATATTCTAATACAGATCTGTCAAACGAAAAAAATAGACATTTTCCTAATTACGAAGGGATCACGGAACTCACTTCCAAAACGTTCAATAAAACCGAGTGATCTATTTATTAGCTTTTTTGATTTTTGAATCGTAGTGATCAGTAAATGATAACTTTGAATCTAGGATTATACCCAGATCAAAAAAGCTGGATTGGACGTGTAAACTAGAGGAGTTTAACATATAATCAAAAACAATGAAATCATGCTTGCTTGTGAAACGCATTGTCTTGTATTTGTCAACATTTAAAAATAAACGATTGTTATTGCACCATTCCCAAAAACATAGTAGGTCATTTTGAAGAAGATTACAATCATTCAATGAATTTATTTTCCGAAATATTTTAACATCGTCAGCGTACATTAATGATGAAGAGTTTTTTTTTAAAATATGGAAGGTCACATATGAATAAGACAAATAATAGTGGTCCCAAATGACTACCTTGAGGTACACCGGAGTTAACTACAAACTTATTTGAGTGATTATGTCTGAAAATTATACTATAATGTCTATCACTGAGGTAAGAAGCAGGGGCGTACACTCCCTTGGGGCAAGCGAGGCGGTGCCCCAGGGCCCTCACTACAGACAGTGCAGAGAAGGAAACTGTTAGCATACATTGAGTTACGAAGTAACCAGGGAGACAAATTATGTCATTCAGTGCAATGTATAATGCATTGGTAGCCACACAATATATGTGTATTGATTTTAAAAAAAGGTTACCCCAGGGGCCCCAAACAAAATAAACTGCTTTTTTAAAAGAAAAATTATAATTATAATTTTATCTTAGGGCCCCAAAAAATATTTCTTGAAAAATCTTTGCCACCACAAATAATACATTAGGGGCCCCAAAAAAGCAAAAAAATATTATTTGAGGATCCTCAAAAGTGGTTCAAAACAATCAAATGGAAAATTAAATATAAATTCAGGGCCCCAACATAAATACATCAGGGCCCAAAATAAAAACATTACGTTATTGGTGGCATTCCGAATATTACTTAGGAACAGAGGCCCCAGTACCTATTAATTCTTGGCTCCAAAAAAAATTATATTATATATTAGGTGTCTCTAAGCACTTAATTTTGAGGCTCTAAAAATAATTTTTCAGGGGCCTCAAAATAAAAAAATTATGTCTGATGATGGAAAATAAAATTGTATTTATTACTTCAGAACAGAGGCCCCAAGAACTATCAATTCTAAGCTAAAAAAAAATTTACTTTAGGGGTCTCTAAATATTTAATTTTGGGGGCCCCTAGTACAAGTGTTTACTACTTTTATGAGAGACATTTTAAGTAAGTATAGCAAAGTGCATTACGAACATATTAAAACATTAAAATAAACCTAAAAATAAATACCTAAGCCATACAAAAAAAAACGTATGGTAAATACGTATTTTTTTTTTGTAACTAAGGGGCCCCCAAATTTTTTGATTTGATTCTTTATTTAGCTTTAGCTATTATTTACAATATTTTGTTAAAAAACTAATATAAAGAAAAAACTTAAATACTAATTAACAATAATTAGATTTTACATATGAGATTAACAATTTTTTAAATATTATCACATTGTTTTCTACTTTTAATTCATTTGGCAGATTATTAAATAGTTTAAAAGCTTTATGAAACAATATATTCTGAGATCTGCTAGTTGATAGAAATGGTAGTCTAAAATCACCTCTGTTTCTTAACTGATATGGTTGCACATCGGATACATAAACTATCTTATTAAATAAATAATTTGGCAGCATATTATTTTTTATTTTAAATATAAATATAAGTACATTCATGATTGTTCTCTGATTTATTGTAAGCCATTGTAAAGTATTTAGCATTGATTGTATTGGTGTTAACCTATTGCACATTAAAATACACCTCATTCCGCGATTTTGTAACTTTTGTAAACGCTCAGTCATTTGATTATTACCTAAAAACAGTATTGTTGAACAATATTCAAAATGTGGCTTAATCATAACATTATAAATTTTTATTGCACAACTTGGCGATAATCTATTTCGAATTCTTTGGAAAAAGCCTATCTTCTTTGCAATTTTGTTACATTGATAATTATATTTTCAATTGAATCACCATTAATTATAATAGCTTTTGATTTATTGACATTAAGTTTTAATTTATTCATTTTGAAGTACACTTCTAGGTTTTTTAGATCAGCATTAAGTTGATTGATGCATTCGCCCGCTGTGTTTCCCGAAACGTATATAAGCGTGTCATCTGCAAACATTCTAGCCTTTGAATGTTTTAAAACTTTCTCCAGATCATTGATATACATAAATGATGAAAAGAAGTGTTCCCAGAACTGCTCCTTGAGGCACTCCCAGTCTCACTTCTATACTTCCAGAAATTTCGTTCGCTACTTTTGTATATTGAGTTCTTTTTGATAGGTAACTCTTAAACCATTCGAGTTCTACTCCTTCAATACCATATCTTCTCAGTTTCTGAACTAGTATGTCTCGATCGATTGTCTCGAATGCTCTTTGAAGGTCCAAAAAAACCGCAACTACAACCTTTTTTTCATATACATCGGTTTTCCACTGTGTCACAACCAGATTTAAAAGCGACTCGCAGCTGTGTTGTTGTCGAAATCCTGACTGATAGTCACTCAAGTAGTTGTTCGATTCCAAAAAGCTTTGTAGTTGTTTATGAACAATTTTTTCCAACACTTTACTTTCTGTCATAAGCATGTTTACCGGGCGAAATTCTGATGGATTTACCGTATTCTTCACTTTTGCTATCGGCACAACAGTAGACTTCTTCCAGTGCTCGGGAAATATTCCGCTACTTAGTGAGTTGCTTATGACATTCAAAAAAGAAGGCCCCATAATGTCCATAGCACTCAATAACATCCTATTTGACAAACCGTTATAGTCTTTTTTACCGTTCATGTTTTTCATTATATATTTTAACTCAGTCATATTTATTAATTTGAATTTAAATAAGGTTTCACTGTTTATATCAATTAAGTTTTTGTATGTCTCAAAAGGTATTTTATCATTTGTTTCCTCAACACTTTTCACAAAAAAGCTATTTAACTTGTCAGCTATCTCTTTCTTGTTTTTTATAGTTCTGTTCTCACATATAATTTGATCTATCTCACTTTTTTCTTCATTAAGAACAAGCGATTTTATTGTTCTCCACATTGTTTTTTGGTCGTAAGATTGATCAACTTTTTTGGCAATGAAATTATTTTTTGCTAGTTGAAGATCACTTACGTACTTGTTTCTACATAACCTATAACTATTCCAGTCTTCAGCACTATTTGTCCAAACCGCACTTTGATGAAGTTTTAATTTTTTTTAATTTCATATTAAATATCAAAGGGGCCCTAAAATTTAGTGTTACCCCGGGGCCCCGGCGACTCAACGTACGCCACTGGTAAGAAGACAACCAATTGATAAAAGAATCATTTAGTCCAAATCTTGACAGTTTATTTAGAAGAATACTATGATTAAGCTTGTCAAATGTCTTGCTAAAATCGGTAAAAATGCAGTCAACTTGCAGATTTTTTTCAAAAGCGTCAAAACAGAACGTTGTGAAATCTAATAAATTAGTGACAGTAGATTTCTTTTTAACAAACCCGTGCTGATTTTCACTAATGATAGAAGAACAATTAAAAGATAAGACATCACAAACTAACAATTCGAACAATTTAGGTATAACATAGAGTTTGGCTATGGGGCGGTAGTTAGTAACTAAGTGACTAGGACCTTTTTTATGAATAGGTTTAAGAAAAGCATATTTCCTTAGATCAGGAAATGTAGAGTACTTAATTGAGTGGTTAGAAAGAATAAATACTGGGTAAGATAAATGATTTGCACATTTTTTTAACATGAATGACGGTAAACCGTCAGGGCCAGAACTTAGACTGTCGTCAAGTTTTAAAATTTGTTCACAAATTGTAGATTCAGTAATTGAAAAATGTATTAGTCCTAAGTGGGCATATTGTTGAGATGTCAGAGGGGATCGAGGGTCAGATGGGAGAGTTTCCTTAAATGACTTCATAAAAAACTCCGCAAACATGTTGGATATAACTTTAGGATCTTGGCTAGAAAACTTATCAAACTCCATACATATTGGGTAGCCATCAGTTTTTCTTTTAATATCTACAAAATTCCAGAATTTTTTAGGATTTATTTTAAAATCATTTCCAGTTTTGGTTAGGAATTCATTGTAAAGATAGTTTGAATAGTTGTTAAATTCGTTTTTAAAATCAATATAATTTAGTAGGTCGCTATCAGTTTTAGTTTGACTGAACCTAAACCATGCCTTATTTCTTTTGTTTTTTTAAGGATTTCAAATGCCGATCGAACCATGGGGGATAGTTATCTTTAGTTTTAACATAACGTAAAGGGATGGTTTTTAAAAAGCAGTCAAATATTATTTTATAAAACTTAAATAACTTATTATCTAGGTTGGAACCACTAAGCAAAGTATCCCAATCAATGAGACTTAATAGATTAAACAATTCATCAAAGTTACATTTTCTAAAATTGAATTCAACAAGAATACAAGCATACGAAAAGTTACAAACATTCAAGTTCAAAAATATGAATAATGCAGGATGATGGCGATCTTCGATGACAAGTTTTACATCACTATGTGTAACAGCAGCGTCCGTGTTTAAGGACTCGGAAGAGTATACAAGGTCCAGCATTTTATTGTTATTGTTTGGAACTCCATTAATTTGATTTAAACAAAGGGCAGCCATCGAATCTACGAGGGAGATTTCTTTGGACGACGACAGATAAACAAGTAGTCGTAAAGTTGATCATATACATCACTGTTGGAGCAAGGCGGAATGTAAGTAGCCACTACGTAGAGGAAACCATTAGGCATTTTTATCTTTATGCACAATATTTCAAGAAAGGATTGTCGGAAGTCATCGACGAGAAAGCACATTAACGAATTTTGTACGGCTATAATAATTCCTCCGCCAACCACGGTTGAATCGTAGTTAGAATGACGATCACGTTGGTAGATTTGGTAGTTGCTATCAAAAAGTTCAGAATTAGCTACTGATGAACATAGCCACGTCACTCTTAAAACAATTACATCGTGAGGGAGGTTGGTTAAGATCGTATAGACTATATTGGTTTTGGTCCGTAAGCCGTTAACGTTTTGATAGTAAATTAATACATGCTGCTGGGTTTTAGCGTTGTCAGTTACTGTCGAAAATGGTGTGGTTGTATCTTTGAGTTCCTGTTCACAAATTCTGTTAATCTCTTCCATCGAAAAAAGATCATTGTTGTTGTTGTTGTTCTGAGGTTCAGCGGTGTTGTTGTTGTTGGTCCATACATTTGATTCCGCTGCATAAAGAATAGGTGCAGAAGGCATCTTACGAGCTGAGCTCTTTCGGTGAGGATGATATGGTGGGAAAAATTCAAAATGTACTTTCGATTTTTTTCATTTTTATTTAAAAATTGCGATATTAGATTTAGTGTTTCCCTCAATTACTCAAAAGTAAGAAAAATGTATATAGGGCCTTTACGAGATTATGGGCAGTATGGTCAACCTACTACATATAACATTGCAATTGCAGTTGCATGTTTTTATCAAAATCACAGGGACCGGTTTGGATAAAATTACCTATATTTTTACAAAATTCTGTTCAACTGTACTAAAAGTACAAAAATAATTCAGAAATGCTTTTCTTCAACAATCGTGTTTTGGACAGAACTCGGCTGGTGCGCTTCACTTAAAAAAACTTTGAAGTTTCGATATATCGATGTTTCCAAGAGCGGAAACATCAAACCATAAATGTTTTTTTCTATAAAAAAGTACCGAGTAAAAATAGTAAATATGAAAATATAAAAATAAAAATATGAAATATGAAATAATTATATGTTTAATTTGCATTTAAGAAATGTGATCTTTCAAAGCAAAAGTTAGATTTAAAAAAAATGTACCTACAAATTAAAAAAAATATGTGTAGGATGAAATAAATTTCCTCCACACAGGTTTGTTACAAAGAAAAGCGTATTTCTTCATAAACCAAAATATGAAATTAAGTTTTTGCGATTAGTAATGATAGATCGTTCGTGGATCGGGATACATGTAATCATGTAAAAGTTATTATATCATGGAAAATTATATGATTTTCAGCTTTAAAAAGTTTTCATTAAAAAAATGTTTAAGAAATCAAAAATTTTTTTCATGCCCTCATTATTTTTACAACTAAAAACGACTTCTTGCTAATATGCCCATGAATCATTTCCTAAAGCATAGTCCATAACAATAAAGAAACCCTTCATATGGTTCCAAAGCTCGTTTCCCGCTTTCGCCTTATAATTTTCTGTTTTTCACCTCAGGTTTTGGGGGGGGGGGGGGAGGGGTTGTCATGACCCCCACGAACCCCCCCCCCCCCTAGATCCGCCACTGTACAGTATAATAATTTCCTGTTCTAAATTCTATTGTAAACTACGTGTGTTTATTTCTGATTCCCTAATACAACTAGCTACTTATTTTTAGGACCAAAAATTCAAGAAAATGACGATCAAGAACAGCTGCCTCAAATTGCCAAGTCTTTTTCTGGGTCTACTTGGCTCTGTGTCTATACACTAGCGCTGTAAAAGTAACGACAAAATGAGTACCCGCATGTATACGCTACCATAAACAAAAAATACCAAGACTGGAATCTTTCGTACGTCTTTCCCCCCAAAACCCTTTTGTGTACAGTGTTGTCTGTGAATATATGTGAAAGCCACCACGTTGGTATATGACGTTAACACGCACACATTTATAGATTCACGACATTCACCACACATCGGACACGAACACAACGATAGGTTCACGACATTCACCACACCTTGTAGCTTGTAGGCAAACGTCAGTTGACCGCCGAGTTTCCAGTCTTGGTATTTTTTGTTTATGTACGCTACTTTTGAGTACCCGCATCAATAATATCGTTACTCGTTACTTTCGTATGTTTCGCATTTTTCGTATATTTCGTATGTTTCGTGTGTTTCCCATGTTTCGTTACTTTCGCATGCTTCTTATGTTTCATACATTTCGTATATTTCATGTATTTGATATTTTTTCCTAATTTTTCGACAAAACTTTGGTAATTTTTTGTTTATATTCGTTTAGTAATCTCATCACAATTCTTTAGAGACCTTTATTTCAAAAGAACATCGCGTAGATCTCGGAATATTTACACTTCAATACAACCATGTCGAACAATTTTTCATTTTTTTTTCTATTGAGAGTGATTTTCAAACCTCGTTTTCTCTGCTTTTTTTTTAGTTGAAAATTTTGCAGTGAAAATAAACAAACTTTTTGAAAAACCAAAAAACTTTTGTATATTCTTAAGCTACATTTCAAGACCATTAACAAAAAGGTCATAAACACATTGGTTGCGGCGCGGGTATGGGAGCGTATCGGAATCCCGCTTTTTTAAATCCCGTTTTTCGAAAATCCCGAAAAAATAGTTTCAAAATCCTGTCTACTAAAATACCAATTTTTTAAATCCCGTCTTCTGAAATCCCGCAGTTTTAGATCCTGTCAAATCCCGAAAATCCCGTTTTTTACAAAATACATACTTAATGCATAAATAAAAAAAAATCCTAAGAGATAGACAAAAAATTAGTAAAACTAATTTTTTGCGTCGTAAAGCACACAGAATATGTAGGTACCTACAACACATTATGAAAACGGTTTTTCTTTAAAAAAAAAAAAAAACATAAAATAATCAAAACCTTAAATTGAGTTCACGGATAAAAAAGAAATTTTATTTAACAAAATATCAAAACTGTTGAAATGCATCCAAATATAAGTTGAAATATAATTAAATGAAATTTCTTTTGATTGTGTAGTGTGTACTTAATTTAAGGTGTTGTATTCATTTTAAATGTTTGTTTTTCTGAAACTTTAAAGTAAATATTAGTTTGTTAATTGATTTCTTTTTAATATTACATTGTTTACTTTTTCATATTTTTTTTATATTTTATATTTTTTTGTTAAAGGTTATACCTAATTAGCCAAATGCGTTTTGAAAAACCTCTCATTTTTAATTTGTTTTAATTTTTCACCATTCCGATTTTGCAATCAAAATTAGTTGTTTTATTTTAAAAAATCGCGAGATTTTTAAAATAAAACAACTAGTTTTGATTGCAAAATCGGGATAGTAAAAAACGGGATTATAAAAATTGGGATTATAAGAAACGGGATTATTAAAAGCGCGATTATGAAAAACGGGATTTTAAAAGCGGGATTTTGAAAAACGGGAATATAAAAAGCGGGATATCGAACCCAACCCCGCGGGTATATTTCGGCCACATAGCGTCGCCTCAATAAAATAATGTCGTATGTTACATTCGGCTACTTTTGGGAAAACGCAATTAAAGTTCAGATTTTTTTTCTCGAAATGTGTAAGGTGTTTTTTTTTTTAAATATCATGACATATACAGAAAATATTTGTCTATTGAATTATGTTAAAATTATTTCAATATTCCAATGCAGAAACAAATAATAGTCAATTTTCTCCAATATGCCGATGTCGTATGTAACATTTACACAGAAACTATTTGTTAGCCAAACACATACGACAAATTGATGACGCATAGGGTAGGATGATATAAGTGTGCGCGGTTGATAAGAGTGCGCAAAGCGATTTTCTACGGTTTGAAAGGGAATATAAGACTGAATGCACTTATTATGGAATGATCTAAATGAGTTTGATCTGCTGTCAAATGTGTTTGTAAACAGAGGTGCTAGTTAAGTTTAAGTTTTTTAGCACTTTTTTTTCCAATTTTTCTTGTAAAACAAATTAAATTTTCCGCTTAACAACAAAAAATAACAATAAACAAAGTATGGGACATTGAAAAGTCGACAAAAAGAAACATTTGAGGAACACGTAAGATTGGTCATAAAGTGCATTGTCAAATATATATATATTCTTCGATTAGATACATGTCTGAGCGTGTAAGAGTGCGCACCATGATGATGTATAAGAGTGCGCAGGTTATAAGCGCAGTAAATGCTATCCAAGGCTTCAAAATAACTGGCATTTGTCCATATACCAGCAAACAGCAGCTAGAAAAAGCAATTCCAACCAAAAAGAAACCAAATACAAGTTTTACAAAAAAACAAGCGAATGAAAGTAACTAGGAAATATTGAAATTTTCTCGGAACCATTAATCGAAGACTTAATTGATTGTTCCTCATGCAAGGAGTGTTGAGTTGAAAAATACTCTGTTTATTTAAAGATAGGCTATAGGCAGTTTTATTTGTGATTTTTGTGCGAACTTACTCCTGTGCGCAGCTGCGCACTCTTACAAACTAAGCCGCGCACTCTTACACAATAGTATGTATAAGAGTGCGCAAATGACCTAATGTGGTATTTTGTTTATAACTATTGAATTAATACATTTTTGTTACCAGTTTTAAGTTTTTTTCGCTGCTTTGATTATAAACTAAAAACTATATATAAAAAAAAGTAGTTAAATTCTTTTTGTTATTGTTTTATTTGGTGTTTTGTCTAAAATGCGCACTCTTATACCATCCTACCCTACTACAAAAATAACCAAAGTTTAATTCGACACTTGTTTACGACATCCGACAAATAGATGTCAAATTCAATGCGAAAAAACACATAGAGAGGAAGGTTTTTTCTTTTAAAGCAAATAACGTTAATTTATTAACGTTTTAAAATCACATTGACTCTTAGTAATAACCCGAGTTTAGCAAGACTCGATGGTAATTAAACATACATACATCTTACTTCTAAACTTAGAATTGGCTTAGACGCAGTTCACCTATACCAGGGATGGCGAACCAATGGCACGCCATAAAATATTTCCGGCACTCCACCAATTAAGTAATCCAATTGCCATTTGAACGATTTCTCCAGTAAAATTTTTCTTGAGATCTTGTAAAACTGTAAAAATCTCTTCTTCTCAGAAGAAGATAATCACGTTCTGAAGAACGGATTGAATTTACATGAAAAACCAGACGAAGTAAAATTAACAGTTTTTATCGGTGGGTAATTAGGTTTTCACAAATTAAAGAATTATCGGAAATGCTAGGTCTACTATGGACCCTGATACGACATCCTTTGATAAACTTAACATGTCTATATTTTACTGGTTGGAAATTAAAGAAATTGAAATGTAGCTGAACGAATTTCAAACTTGTCCGATATCGACTCAAAAATTAGTCGAAACGAAGAAAGAGTTGGAATCAATCGAACTAGAGAGGGTGGAGGGCAATACGACGAACAATTCCAAATTAATGGAAACATGAAATTGGAAAAGTTGAGATCTTAACAATATTTTCACCTACTTACGCCTGTGAGTCATAATTTGTCCAAATGAATAACATTAAAGATTCGCTTAGAAGCAGATTGTCAGATGATTCCAACTGTTAGTTCAGCCTGCATTTTGCTTAAAGTGACGAAACTACTTGGCATCGAGTTCACAACAAGAGAAGTCATACTACAATATTTCTTTCACTTTTTATTTTTTGTTTCTTTGTTTTATTTTGTTGAAGTATACATCTAAAAATTGAAAGGTGAAAAATTTCAAATTCATTTTTTTTCAAACAGAAAGCTTATTTTTTGTTTAAAAAAACAATTTTTGTAGTTTTTTTTTTCAAAAACAAACAGCGCCATAAAGAAATAATAATTTTGTTAATCTCCCAAAAAAGTGGCCATTTAGTTATAGGTACCTTTAATCTGAAATTTTGTTTTTTGTTTTATTAAAACGAACTACACGAATAAATCTGTTATTTTCAAATTTAAATTAGTAGGTGTGCTTACAAATAAAACGCTGCGTAGTTTAAAATTAATTATTTTTGCTTCTAGTGGTCACAAAAAAAACTAGATCAAAACTGTATGGCACGCCAAAAGCACCTCAAATAAATATTTTTTTTTAAATGGCACGAGGCTTTAAAAAGGTTCGCCATCCCTGACCTATACTATAAAATGATAGAACTTTTTTAATTTCGAAGTGAGATTTATGTTTTATTTTTTGTTAAATTCGAGGTTTCGTTAAATTCGGGTATATTACTATGGGTTATTGGCTTCACAGCAAAATTCTTTATTAAAGAGAAACTCACATAAATAGAAAAAAAAAGTAATAGCTACATACATAATTGAATTGTTTATTTGCATAACATGATAAGTCCATTTTGAAGTTTGTTTGTTAAACCCACAAAAAGGAAGATTTTATTTATTCTTATGAATTAAATTCTTATTTAATAGATACTTTGATATACCTACAAGGATAATATTTGCATTTAAAGTAAAGATCAAACTTGATAAATACAAAAAATATTTCGTCTGAAACTTTTTAGGAGCAAATGGTCTTATAATGTTTTGAAAATAAACGATTCAATTTTTAAAGCAATTTTTGAATTAATGAGATCACAGTTTACCAAAATTAAGTTACTGTTCAAGTTGAATTAAAATGAATACAGTTTTATGATAGCACGATAAAAGCTTCATAAGAATTTTGTAGGGCAAAGTTTTCACTAGCCCTGTTCAATTGGAAGTAGTAGTCTACTAATAGTAGATGTTTTGGTTAATCTACACGGTTAAAAATTCTGGAGTATTTTTTAATACTTTTTGGGTTACATATAGGTCTACACCAGAAATTTATTAAAATTTAATACAAGACAAATATTAAAATTTTTTATTTAATTAAAAATGTATTAAAATGTAATAAAGTTGTATTAAAAATTAATACAGTTTATATTTGAATTTAATACCAAATGTATTAAATTTCAATTATTGCATATTAAAATTTAATCTTTTCATATTAATTTCTAATAAGAATTTTATTAAAAGATAATACAAACATATTTCAATTCAATACCCAAATGTATTTAAAGTTAATAATATGTAGGTATTCTTTTCCTAAATTCATTATTGAAAATAAATATTAATCATAAATAATATAATAATGGTGATATTATTGTCTCTATTTTATTTGTTTCACAAACTGTGGCATGTAAAATCTTATTGCCGATCAAAATTCATCTGCAATGTATGTTTTTTGCTTCGAAGAAACACAAAGCGCCTTCAAATTAGTACAAATTTACAAATATTAATTGTATATTTTTTAGAAAAGGTACCTCAAACAATGGATTTTTTCATTTTTAAAAATGGCTGCTGCTTACCACAGTACACATAAAAAGGGTAATATCTTCCAAACTGACATTGGTTGTCAAAACATGACAATTTGGCGACCAATGTCAGCTACCGTAAATCTTATTTCTTTTAATTACCGACGAAAAACGCACAAAAACCGAAAAACCACGCACACCACTAATTTGTTAACAATTATTCACCATTTTCCGCGAAGAATTACAAGGAAATTTGTTATTTTTTAATTATTAATTTTTTCAAATGACATTTTAAATTAAAACAAATTTCCTGTTTACTGTGATTAAAATATAAAAATTAAAGGCCGACCTGACAGATTGGTGCCCATTTTTGACAAACAAATTTTGACAACGTTCGGAATATATTACCTTATTATGTGTACTGTGGCTGCTGACGTTTGATTAAAATTTAATATCCTCGTATTACAATTTAATACTTTTTATATTAGTTTATAATAAAGTTTTATTATATTTTAATACATTTATATTAAAATGTAGAATAATTATATTAAAATGTAATACAATATACCTACTCAAATATAATACAAAAATATTAAAATTTAATACAGCGGTATTAAAATTCAATACCAGATTAGAATTTAACCCAATTAGATTATTTTCTAATAATTTTTGTATTACAAGTAGTAAACTTTATACTTAAATATTGAAATTTAATACAAAAAAGAATAAAAATAATTTTAATATTTTGGAAGTATTAAAATGTAAAATTTTTTTATTGAAAATTGCTTTAATACAAGAGCTGTATTAAAAAATACTCCAGAATTTTTAACCGTGTATTTAAAGTTAATAATATGTATTCTTTTCCTAAATTCATTACTGAAAATAAATATTAATCGTAAATAATAATAATAGTGATATTATTGTCTCTATTTTATCTGTTTCACAAACTGTGGCATGTAAAATCTTATTGCCGATCAAAATTCATCTGCAATGTATGTATTTTGCTTAGAAAAAACACAAAGCGCTTTCAAATTAGTACAAATTTACAAATATTAATTAATTTTTTTTTTTTAAAGGTACCTCAAATAATGGACTTTTTTCATTTTTTTTTCCAAACTGACATTGGTCGCCAAATTGTCAAAACATGACAATTTGGCGACCAATGTCAGCTACCGTAAATCTTATTTCTTTTATTTACCAAAAAAAAAAAACGCACAAAAACCGAAAAACCACGCACACCACTTATTTGTTAACAATTATTCACCCACACTCACACGGAAATTTGTTATTTTTTAATTTATAATTTTTTTTATTGACATTTTATAAATTTAAACAAAAACAAATTTCCTGTTTACTGCGATTGAAATATATAAATTAAAGGCCGACCTGACAGATTGGTGTCCATTTTTGACAAACAAATTTTGACAAGGTTCGGAATATATTACCTTTTTATGTGTACTGTAGCTGCTGACGTTTGATTAAAATTGAATATTCTCGTATTACAATTTAATACTTTTCATATTAGTTTTTAATAAATTTGTATTATATTTGAATACAATTATATTAAAATGTAATACAGCGGTATTAAAATTCAATACAAGATTAGAATTTAACCCACGGAGATTATTTTCAAATAATTTCTGTATTACAAGTAGTGAACTTAATACTTAAGTATTGAAATTTAATACAAAAAAGATTAAAAATAAATTTAATATTTTGGAAGTATTAAAATGTAATATTTTTTTTATTGAAAATTGCTTTAATATAAGAGCTATATTAAAAAATACTCCAGAATTTTTAACCGTGTACATTTTTTTAATTTTTAAACTTGGTGAAAAAGTTATGTCTGTTACTTAGAGGATATAAAATATGGAGTACTTGTTCATATACCTAATACATTGTAACGCCATATACATGGATAGGGGTCGCTGCCTTCGTTTTTCAGTGCGAGTCCGGTTCCGCAGCTGTAAATAAACACGCTTGTTCATGACAGCCATCTAATGAAAATAAAATGGAGAAATGCACTCATCGAAAAACTTAAAGAAACTAGAGCCCTCTATAAAAGCTTCACGGAACTAACAGCACAAGCACTCCATATATTATATCCTCTAAGGTCTGTTATAAGAACTAAGAGTTAACAGAGTCAACAAAAACATCTTGAGTGAAAGGGTGTTTTTTTTTAAGGAATGATACAATTTGGAATTAGGCCGTATGTGAATTGCGTTAAATAGTTAAATTGTGTAAAATTTTTGACACTATTGAGGTGAACAAAATAATTTCAAAAAAAGAATTTATTGTTTAAAATTTTTTCTGCCTTTTTTCTGCCATGATAGGTACTCCTTTTTAATAAAAAAACAAAACAAAACCATCTGCAAACAAAATTTAACTCAAATTTAACCAGGTCCCGGAGCCCAATAAATGTTTAACAGCTGAAAATTTTGTATTCACCTCAATAGTGTCAAAAATTTTACACAATTTAACTATTTAACGCAATTCACACACGGCCTTAGTACCACAAAAACTGGGACAAAATTGTTACACCAATTAAAATTGGTACAAATGTTTCAAGATGTTTTTTTTTGACTCTGTTAATTCTTAGTTCTTATAACAGACAGAACTTTTTCACCAAGTGATTAGTAGGAATTGAGTTGAGGTCTTATAGGTTGTTAGTGTGGTAGTAAATGAAAGGCATCTCTCCAAAACTAAGGCTAGGGCTATAGCGATAAATCTAAAGTTTAAATGAGGCGATGGAAAAAAATTGGGGGTATTTTCAAATGATGTCTTAGGTTTTTTTTCAGAATATTGAAGAAGTTACCTATAGTATTATGCATAAAATAGGAAGTTGCAAAAATACGTTGAACAAAATTTATTTTTGAAATTGAGGAACCTAACTTCTGGAAAAATAGGAACTAAAAAACTGTTGGTAATACAGGAATCAAAGCAGTACCTAGCACTTATTTAAATAAAAATCAAGTTGAAGTGTTGAAGAATTTTACATTACCTTTTATTAAAGGAAGTGAAGTAGGTTGTAGGTAGGTACATGCTTTAAGGGTCTTTAAATATGAAAGGGTAAGAGTAGGTATGTACATATATGTTGTATATGTATATTAGAGTGACCGCAACTCCCATAGAAAATATTTTTTGTCGAATTTTTTTCGGGGGAACCTCATAAAATGTTCCGCCTTTGCGGATAGATAGCCAAAATTTTAGCTCGATTGGATAAGTCTAAATGGTGCCGACACTTGCTCAAAGTATCAAAAATCTCTGTTTTTCACTGTTTTTCGCAGAAAATTAGCTCTAGCTTCCAAACAGAGGGGGTTATTTTCACTTTTTATATATTAAACTAAAGGTAGTGTTGTTACACATAACTCAGATGCTTAATTTGTTTAGTTTTACTAAAAAAAAACAAAATATTGTCATCAATTTAAATTTTCAGTACTTACCTCAAAAAGAGCTGGAGTGCAAACTCGATTTAAAATGAAACTTTCTATGTTATAGAAAGGTATCTAATCGAAATGCTTTTCGTATAATATATAATAATTTTATCAACAATAGAGACACAGAGTAAAATTGACTGAAAAAAAGGGCACCCATTGGGGGTTGAACCCGCTATGTTTTTTTTTTTATAGAAAAAAAATAAAATGCAGTTGTAAAATACGTATTTGTTGTTTTTTTATGAAGTTTAAGCTTCACGAGTCGTTTCGTTGGTAGTTCAATAATTTTATTAAAATAAACTCGTGCTTTTTGCTAATTTTACTTTGTATGTAAAATAAATTAACTTAAAATAAAATGTGAGTATTAATTCTGTTACGTTTTTGTTTTGATATTAAAAGAAGTTTTAACAATTTTGAGTGTTTTCAGCCGATTGAAAATAGACAAAAGTTTTCTCAAAGCACCTCCAAATCTTTTGCGCAGAAACTTTAAAAAAGTGCAATCACTTAAAGTCGTAAATGACATGACAGAAAGAGGAGTCAAATTAATAACCAACATTCATTCATTTTTTTGTTAAAACAGTTAAAAAAAAAGTTTCATTTTAAATCGAGTTTTCACTTCAGCTCTTTTTGAGGTAAGTACTGAAAATTTAAATTGATGACAATATTTTGTTTTTTTTTTTGTAAAACTAAACAAATTTAGCATCTGATTTATGTGTAACAACACTACCTTTAATTTAATATATAAAAAGTGAAAATAACCCCCTCTGTTTGGAAGCTAGAGCTAATTTTCTGCGAAAAAACAGTGAAAAAACAGATATTTTTGATACTTTGAGCGAGTGTCGGCACCATTTAGACTTATCCAATCGAGCTGAAATGTTGGCTATCTAAAAACCTGCAAAGGCAGAACATTTTATGAGGTTCCCCCGACCAAATTTCGAAAATCGATTTCTTGCGGTCACTCTAATGTACAGTACCTTGCCATATTATTAGGCCCAAGGAGAAAAACTATAAATTTTCATGTTGCTCAGTTTTCAAAGTTTTTGTCGAAATGTCTTAAATTTGTTTGTCTCATTTATTTACACTTATCATGTAGATACGGATTGACATAAAAAAAGTTGAAATAACATCCTGTGAAGCTCTGCTTGTCTGGTCTTCTAAGAAAGAAAAAACTGCCAAAAATCTAAGAACCTTACGTAATAACCAGACGATCAAAGCTTCACTATTAATGCAAGATAAGACTTTTCTCATAAAGTTAAGAATGTCACGTTATTCCTCGATACCAAAATTTAAATATTGGACCGGTCTGGAAATGTTCCGGACATAAATTCCATAGAAAACCTCTTTTGGAGCTTATTCCCTTTTGCACGTTATTTTTTATCAACATTTTTGAATTCTTTAACTTTTTTAAGTCAATCCGTATCTACATGATAAGTGTAAGTAAATGAGACAAAAAAAAATTTAGATATTTCGACAAAAACTTTAAAAATTCAGCAATAGGTATGAAGCAACAAATTGTATTTTTTTCGCTTGGGCCTAATAATATGGCAAGGTACTGTATATTGGAAATGACGAAATCTTTAAGAGCAATAATTTTGAAATATCTTCAGCTAGATGGTTTAAATGCATGTTAAATTTGTATCATTAAGTTTGAAAATCATGCATCTGTTACAGTCGATTTGAAGGACAAACCATGGAGTATCAGCGTCAAATTCCTGCATATTAGATTTTCGATTTGGGGTGGCTAATTTAATTAGTTTTTCTCCTGTATGATGGGTCTGGGTAGCGATAGAACATTTATAAATAACTTTTTGCAGAGCAACAAATTCTGTCAAAAATTTGGCGTTTTTAGTTTTTTGAAAAAAACTATACGCGTTTCCCAAATATTGCATCTGTTACAGTCGATTTGAAGGTCAAATCGTGGAGCGAGAAATTCAAGATTAGGATAACAAATTAGCAATAAAATGCCTCAAATTCCTGCATAGGTACTTAGATTTTCAAATTTGAGTTGTGGTGCACAGCTTGACGTCAAGCTGCGTATGTCACAGATTTAAGGGGTAAGGAGGACAGTAACAAATTCGGGAATGGGATAACAAATTAGCAAAAAATTACTGCATACTTATTATTTTTGAAATTTTGAGTATTACGATTTTTTGCGTTGTTATATGACGTCATCGCAAAATTAGTTTTTCTCCTGTAAGATGGGATTGAGTAATGATAGAAAATTTAAAAATAACTTTTTTGCAGAGCAACAAATTCTGTCAAAAATTTGGCGTTTTTAGTTTTTTTTTAAAAGCGTGTAGATAAAAAGTCTCTGAAATATTGCATCTGTTGCAGTCGATCATGGAGCGACAAATTCAAGATTATTGTAACAAATTAGCAACAAAATAGCCCCAAATTCCTGCATAATTAGATTTTCAAATTAGCGTTGTGGCGTTCCCATCTTGACGTCAAGCTGGGTACGCCCACAGATTTAAGGGTTAAGAAGGGGAGCAACAAAATCGTGATTGGGGTAACAAATTAGCAACAAATTACTGCATACTTATTTTTTTGAAATTTTGAGTATAACGTGTTTTTGCGTTTTTTCGTTTCATCGACATATGTTCCACAAATGCATTCAAGCTTCACAGGGCATTTTGGACATGAAGAAATTGGAATAAAAACTTGATATGGACCTTTTTGAAAAGGTTTCAAGGACCACTTTTTTGACTGTGCGATAATAATTTTTGAGCGATTTAGCTGTTTTGCGTAAACTGTTAATGTGCATTTGAAAGGCAAAACGTGGAGCAACAAATTCGAGATTGCATCAAATTAGCACCAAATTCCTGCATACTTACATTTTTGAAATTTTGAATTTTAATTTGTGGCGTACCCGGGATGACGGACCAAGTTTTTAGCAAATCTATCAATCCGTTTAAGCTCTTTTTTTCCAATTTTTCAAACTGAAACTTTCAACGGATACAGGGTAAATATTGGCAGTATAAAAAAAAACAATTATTGGCAGTGACAACGATTGATGTCCCGATGCACTTATTATAGACACCCCCTGTCAATAATAAAATCACTTCTTAATATTGAACGAATTATTGACACCTCTTTTTAACCAACCATTGCCTTTAAGCCAACCATTGTATTTATTTTACTTTCCAAAAGGGCCCCAAATTCTTGTGTTCCCAAGGGCCCCAGGCTAGTTAAAGACGGACCTGGATTTGTGAACCTATTTTTGTATAGTTTTAAATATAAAAACATAATTTAAATACAAAGAAAAATTAATTAAATACAACTAAAACACTAGTCTTAAGCATTTTTTGGATAACTGTATTTTTTGAGTTTTTTCTTATAAATAATTTTGTGGGCATCATTGTGGGCAATTTTCAGGAAAATCGTGTGCAAAAGGGACAGTTTTGGTCAGAGTCGTCAGATATACATATGTATTAGCTGAAAAAGTCTGGCTCACTGGCTGAAATATATTTTGTCCTTGTCCTTTTTAATTTGGTTTTCAACGACATGATACGAGTATAATAATAATGTTTGGGGCTGTAGAAATATTCATTCTAGAAAAAATATATATTAGCCCAGTAATTTTAGGCATTTTTTACCCCAATCTGCGGAAAAATTCCTACTGGGCTCGATTTTGGTATAGACCTTCGATACGGCGTGAAGATGTGAAAAATCGACATTGACATCGCGTCCGCGTTAGAAGTAATAGAGGTCAAAAGGTCACGAAAATCAGTTTTTCGCATATATCTCGTGACCTGTTGCTCGGATTTCATTAGAGGTCTATGGAAAATCTATTCGTCATAAAATTATCTACAAATTTTGCCTTATGCATTTTTCTGTAAATCCAACCGATTTCGGACTATGCTATAACGTAGTCATTCAAACTACATACTAGACTGGGCCAAAAAAATAAAATACTTTTTTTTTGAAAGTTACTTCGAAAATCTTGTTCAGGATGATGAAAAAAAAAAATTGGTGAAAATTTGAGCCGTTAAAAAAAATTTTAAGAGGTCTATCATCGGTGTTTTTTATTTTTATACATGATATGATGTTTTACAACAGAACTGCTAGACGATCAAAGTAAAACAAATTTCTGTTCATTTTTTCTTATATAAAATTAAATTTCCTACAAAAAAGATCTTAGTGAAAATTTTCGTCAGACGAGCCGTATTCGAGTAATTAAGCTTTTTAAATCGAAGTGTTTTTTCAATTTGACTGTTTCATTTTGGAATTTTGTGATGAGCAAATAAGTGAATAGAAAAATAAAACCACGACAGATTCTTATAGGAAATTTAATTCTCTACAAAAAAGGTCTCATAGTAATTTCCCTAAATTGAGTTCTGAAGAAGTTGTTCACGATTTAAATCGAGAAAAAAATTAAAAAATCAATTTTTAAATCGTGAATAACTTCTTCAGAACTCAATTTAGGGAAAATTACTAGGAGACCTTTTTTGTAGAGAATTAAATTTCCTATAAGAATCGGTCGTGGTTTTATTTTTCTATTCACTTATTTGCTCATCACAAAATTCCAAAGTGAAACAGTCAAATTGAAAAAACACTTCGATTTAAAAAGCTTAATTACTCGAATACGGCTCGTCTGACGAAAATTTTCACTAAGATCTTTTTTGTAGGAAATTTAATTTTATATAAGAAAAAATGAACAGAAATTTTTTTTACTTTGATCGTCTAGCAGTTCTGTTGTAAAACATCATATCATTTTTAAAAATAAAAAACACCGATGATAGACCTCTTAAAATTTTTTTTAACGGCTCAAATTTTCACCAAATTTTTTTTTCATCATCCTGAACAAGATTTTCAAAGTAACTTTCAAAAAAAAAATATTTTATTTTTTTGGCCCAGTCTACTACACACATTTGTTCAAAGTTTCGATATGACTCTTAGAAGTAGTCTAAGATTGATTTGGGGTGTTTTGACCCTCAAATAATTTTACCCTGAGACCAAAATGTCTCAGGGTAGGTAACTTTGACCTGAGGGTCAAAATTAATTGCTAAAATTTTATTAAATAGTTAGTTAGTAGCTAAGTAACTTAGTTAGTTAGTAAGTTAGTTAGTAAGTTAGTTTGAATATCGATTACAAGTGAAACTTGTAAAAACGTATTAATAAAAAGCAAAAGAGATTACACATGTGTTTTTCAGTATTCAAATACTGAATTATTCATTCTTAAATAAAACAAACCTATTATTACCTACGTATCATGTATTATGCCTCGGCTTGAAACAGCTCTATTCCGAAAACGGTTGGATTTACAGAAAAATGCATAAGGCAATATTTGTAGATAATTTTATGACGAACAGATTTTCCATAGACCCCTATTGACCTCCGAGCAACAGGTCACGAGATATATGCGATTTTCGTGACCTTTTGACCTCTATAACTTCTAACGCGGACGCGATATCAATGTCGATAATTCACATCTTCATAACAACGCCGTAACGAAGGTCTATACCAAAATCGAGCCCAGTAGGAATTTTTCCGCAGATAAAACCTAAAATTACTGGACTATATGTATGATAAGTTAGTACCTATCATTTACGGCTGTGTAATATGGGCACCATACTACTCAGTTCACACAGACCGCCTTGAGAGCATCCAAAGAAGGTTCATGCGTTTTTGTCTACGCTTTTTCCCGTGGTCTCCAGGTTATACACTTCTGACTTCTCCCGTACGCAAATAGATTAAGGTTAATCAATCTTCCGTTATTAACGTGCCGAAGGCACTATGCAAAATCGCGAAAGATATTGGAAAATTTGCCAAATTTGTATGAGAATATTTTTGAAATATCGTAAACTAGTAATTGAATAAAAAAATAAGACAGGTGAGACCCAAATCAAGAGCAGAGAAAAAAATAATTTAAAAACTAGCAGCAATTTCCTTCACTTTGCAGCTAAAATCGGTCAAAAACGTGGTGTTAGTGCGATGGTAATGTGTTGGTTTGTTCCATCATGGAAGTTATAAAAGGTGCACAACATTTAAAAAGCCTCAAAATGCAAAATAACAACATTTTAAGTTCTACTAAGATTACAAAAAAGTTAACTATTTTATAGTTGCATTCGAACTGAAAAGAAGTGAGGTAAAGAGTGGTTTTTGAAAGGAAAACATACCAACTCAGATGGACCACGTTAATATTAGTCCTATTTCATTGGTTTATGAAAGAATAACTTTTATCGCATCGCCACCAAAGGGCACTAAAATGTGTTATAGTAATACGCTTTGTTTTTATGATGTGCAATAGCAAAATTGAAGCTTCACGCTTCGAAAAAAGATGTGAACTTTTACAAAGAAATAATGGAAGAAGCTCTTGGGAAGTTTAGGAACGTGGAAAAACAACCCTCTTAGAGATTGCACAAGGATAGTTCCAGAAAAAACAACGCAATAGAAACAAAACAGATGCATTCCGGATGAAAACGAAAGTTTATTTCACTTATTCAAACCTTAAATTGTAGAAAATGTCATTTTCTTAATTTCTAAGAAGTTACCAAACACTATAGTCACTTTCTCCAATTAAGTCCACGATTGTGTACAGTACAAATGCATTTTCAATGTTTAATTCTATTTATGCATTTTCTGTGATGCCTAATGGTAGCTCGTAGCCCATAATTGGTTATAATGTGCAAATAATGTCAAAGTTTAAGACTGCTTTGCAAAAATTAGTGCTGTCCATGATTTTTCATCATTTTTATCTAATTTAAAGCTTGTTTCTATTCAAGTGACGCAAAAAAAACACTGTTTTTTGTGAAGTAATGCGAAAAAACGCAACTAGTAGCCATACGGTTTCTGTTTTGGGTTTTTTGTTTTTACAACATTGTTTGTTAAAAATTCCTCTTTGAAAATGCAAAACCAAAAATCTACTAAGTTACATCACCGAAGCGCCAATCGTTTTCGAATATAATACAGTAGAAAATATATTCATAATGGTTGTTTTCTGTTAATAACAAAAGAGTTTGAAAGAAAAACTTTTCGCATTTTTCAATTTTCAAACAAAATTTTAAAATGTCAAACTTCAAATTCATAAGTTCTAGAATAGGGCTGTGTAATATGGGCACCATACTACACAGTTCACATAGACCGCCTTGAGAGCATCCAAAGAAGGTTCATGCGTTTTTGTCTACGTTTTCTCCCGTGGTCTCCAGGATATACACTTCCCCCGTACGCAAATAGATTGAGGTTAATCAATCTTTAGTTATTATCGTGCCATAGACAATATTTACAGTTATGTTTTATTTTAAAATTAATAAATGGGTCAATAACATCTCAATCAGCTCTGGATTGTCTAAATTTCAGCTACAGTCAAACTAATTTACGTAGACAAATTACCTTATGTCCAATATTTAGTAGAACAAATTATAGTTTAAATAGTCCCTTAAATCAACTGATTTCAGTCTTCAACAGATACTATTTTATAATTTCTTCATTTAATGTTAATTATTTTAAGAGTAAGAATTTCAAACAAAATTTCTTTAATGCAAAATTTTAATGTACAATGTACATACATGTAATATTTAATGTTTTTCTTTTAATGTTTTTTTTTTTAGTATATAAATTTAATATTAAGATGTAATGTAACGTTAGTATTTAACGAATTAAATAAATAAATTAAGGGGGGAAGGGAAATCCGTCTGGACGACAGTTTTTTCAATAATTTTTTATAAAATTGAAAGCATTTATTGAAATTTGGAAAAGTGCATGATGTTATTGACATTATGAAGTATCGATACAATTTGTTTGTTTTTTTAATTAAAATAAAAACAAAATGGCGTCTCTACGGCCGCCGCACAGTGGGGAACCTTGTATGGGAAAGTGGAAAAAACTCCGTAAAATCTAAAATTTTCAGGAATAATAGGAAATAAGAAGATTAATCAACACCAGTAATTTTCGCCCACTGCCATAATTGGTTCCCACTAAAGTGAACAATGGCTCTTTAAGTTGAAAAAAACTCAAAAACTAGTACTTTTGCATATGGAATTTAACGAAGACAATGTGACTTGCCGTAACCAAAATATTCTTTTCTGAACTCGAATCCGAAGTCAGAAATAATTTATCAGCTCCTGTTTTTGAAATATTACCGTTAGAAAAATGCAAAAACAGTTTTATTTTTTACTATTTCGGACCTTATTCTTTTATATAAGGAAAATTGTTGGAACATATTTAGTAACGGTTTCTATTAGAAATGATTTACTTCTTTCAAGACCTGTTTAAATCTTTCCAATATTTCTTTTACCGCCTGAGATATATTGAGTTGTTTGGCATGTTATACCTACCATAGAAATTATACCGTCATTATCTCCTTTATCATATATGAAGCCAAACCCAATTACTACATTTTAAGATATCTCGGGAAATAAAAAAGATATCGAAAAGATTTAAACAGGTCTTGAAAGAATGAAAATAGTTATAATAGAAACCTATATTAAATGTGTTCAAACAATAGGTGTGTTTTTTATTACCACCGGTCTTAATTGGACAAAAAAAACGCAGTCGGGGCCAAACAATTTACATGTTAAATATAACAACACTTTAGCCCCTTGGGCTTAGTTGTTTAGCCCAGAGAATTCTCTGGGCTTAACTTTTTCAACAGATTTAAATCTGTGCTACCAAATCAAATGGTTCGTAAATTGTTTGGAATTTGTTTAAAAACATCAAAACAAATGATTGAAATGACAATTATTGTTTTAAATATTTTTTTAATAGTTAGTTAATATTTATTTAATAGTTAGTTAAACTTTTTTTTTTCAAAAACACACAAGAACACCCAAAAGCGAAAAATATAACAACTTTATAGGTATTTTGTTTGTGTCAGCTGATTTCGGAACATTTAATATGCAGTGCTGCCAATTTTTGTCCCTGAGCCCCGAGGCGTTTTTCTTTGTCCAGTTAAGCTCGGTGGTAATAAAAAACACACCTAATATTCTTTATATAAAAGAATAGGGTCAGAAATAGTAAAAAAAAAAGTGTTTTTTTGCATTTTTAAACGGTAGGTTATATTTCAAAAACGGGAGCTGATTAATTTTTTCTGACTTCGGATTCGACTAAAATTAATAGCAAATTTTAAATGTTTCTTGTTTAAAAACGATTTTTTTTTAAATACAGTAGATGACGGATATAAGAAAGTCTCATATAAGAAAAACACGCATATAAGACAGACATTTCAAAACACCATGCACATTCTCATAAAATTGTGTGTTAAATTTACCTCATATAAGAAGAAAGTTTATGAGATAAACACTGATATAGGAAACCTGTTCTGATATAAAATCCCATTTATTACATAGAAAATAAAACGTCCATAAGAAAGTCTCCAGTATAAACATGCAAATGATGCAAAGTGTAACTTCCACAAAATTTCTGAACCCACCCTTATTGAGCTGCCAAAAAATTGACAAACTGAGGATGAGCAAGAAAGAAAAAACGCCCACACATTGTTTGTGTTCGTTTGTTGTGGTTTAAAAATGTCATCTAATAAAAAAAATAAATTTTCTATAAAAACGAAACCAATATGTTATGACTTAAAATAGAATTTTTATTTCTTATATGCAATTTGTATTTACATAAGAAATCTTATTTCTTATATATATAAGAAATTTTCTTTCTTATATACACTCTTTTCTATTAGAAAACACAGATATAAGAAAGGAATTCTCTGGTTTTTTTTACTTTCTTTTATCCGTCATCTACTGCATAAGGTTATTTTCACAAACTAACGTCAGATTCGAATTCATGGCATCAAAATACATATGAAACAAGTATGGTTTTCAAAAAATCTTTTTATTTTCTATTATAATCTACAAATACGTTTTTCACATTTGTTTAGTTTCAAATAGCTCTAAAAAATTAATTAGGACAAACTAGGATGAGATTTTTGGTGGTAAATGTTGCTGAGATTCAACACTATCATATGATATGAGTCCTCTCACAGAGGCAAACAGAGGAAGTAATTAAAACAATTTTTGAACTTAAAGTTCTGGGAAATTATAAGTATTCTTAAAATTAAAAATCAAAGAAATTTTTTTTCCGCTAAAATTGTTACTCATATTGTTAATCTGTTTATTTTTAATATATTTACAAAAAAAATGTTTGAAAAGTCAAAATTTAACTTATTTTATATCATTTAAAAAATACTCATATTTACACCAGTTTTCATATTTTTTCAACTTTGAATACAAATTTCCATATCTAGAAATTTTTTTTGAAAGAAATGCTTTCACATCCTGATTCTACAACATAATTACTGTAAGAAAAACTTCCAACATATAAAAAAATCCAGCTTTCACACCAATGAGTTTTTTCCACTTTTTTCCCACGTGCGCCGCGCCGTGCAATGCCCAGGTCCAGGAAATTAGTTATAATCGAAAGAGATTTTTTTTTCTATTAAAATATATTTATACGCACTGCATGAACCTTAATTTATTTAAAAAAAAGTGTAAAGTAAAAATAAGAGACAAAAAAAAACGGAAAAATACAATGTTTTCTTATAATATAAACAAATTGTTAAAAAAATATTTATTGTAAAAATTATACCTACTGAACTTTCATGCAATGGTCAATGAGTTTTCAAGTAATTTGTTATTAGTTTTTGAAAAAAACGCTTTTCGGGAAAAATGCGTTTTAAGTTTCTTTTTTTGTACTGTGGTAGGAGCGCATGCGGGTTTCGGGACTATCTAAGGACTTTTGAAGCTTTAATTAAAGCTAAAACCACTCTAAATAGGTTCTTTTCAGTTGATAAATGAAATTCTTAGGAAAAAAAATATGTAATGCAAAAATAAAAAATTCCCCCCTTAAATTAATATTTATTTTTATTTCAGGTATACTGGAAACTTGCATGGCGGTGAAATAACAACAATATTTTCTCTTTGCTCTCATTGGCTTTGTTATGCAAACAGTGCGGTCAATCCTGTTATTTACAATTTCATGAGTGGTAAGGAAAATTATATATTGGGGAAGTTTGTGCTAGATCACCCCGTCTTAAAATCAATATTTTTTTTGGTTTGCCATATATGTAAGTACCTTAAAAGCTACATGCTTAGTAAAATATATGCAAACATTTTTCAAAAGCAAAAATAAATATAAAATGGTGTAAAGTAATATCTTTTTCAAAACACGAATAAAAAACTTTTTTCAAATAGGTAACCAACCTCTTAAAAATCAAAAAAAAAAAATTTTTCAATGTAAAAATTATCCATTTTCCATTTTTTCTCAATTAAACAAGCTAATTCCAACAAATGACATCACTTTTTTTCGTTAGCCCACCCTAAGTTCAAAAGTTTTAACAAAAAAACATTTTCCAAAATACCAACCAACTAAAAATCAAAATTAACGATTTTTTCACAGGAAAAAAAATTAAAATTTGTTTCGGTTTCTGATATGAAAAAAGTTTTTTGTTGTATCTTTTGAAAAAACAGTGCAATCAAGAAAAAAAAAGTTGGTCTATCCTGGGCAAACGAACTTCAGTGCAAAACCAACAATTTTTACACTGAATAAAAAAAAGTTTTTTTTTGTGATTTCTGATATGAAAAAAAAAAATAATTCCGTTAGAATTTGAAAACTAAGGGTGGGCTAGGGAAAAAAAATCTTGGGCTATCCTTGGGCAATCGAACCAGACAGGTTTGAAAAAAAAATTTGCATTTGGGGGTGCCAGCTTCACATAGCCCTATCACAACGCATGCCCAAATAAGGCATACGCAAAACACCATGGTGGAATAAAAAGCTCTCTAAGCTAAGAACGCAGACCAGAAAATTATTTAAAAGAGCCAAGTGCAACGGATACTGGCCCTCATACCGCACTGCACTAACCAATTACAATACAGAGATTAGAACAGCCAAAAGAGAATCATGGAAAATATTAAAAAAACTTACTTCGAAGATAAAAAAAAATGGTCAAATGTCCAAAATATATGCTTAATTTTAGCTAACATACAAAATTATATCCAAAATCTTAGATCAAATGTATTTTCGAGAGGATTTTGTTTCGGAGCTTAAATTAAGCTCAATACTCTGCATACCTAAGTAGCCAACTTGATTTATTTCATTAAGAAGTGTTTTTAGAAACATACATACATACAACATAAAAAAATTACGATTCAAAATATAGTTGGCATACCATTTGTTGTAGAGTCGGTTGGGGTAAGTGTGCGCACTTTTCACTTTAAGGCAAAATTGTGAAGATTCTGTAAGAGATATCAGCATAAAGTTTTTTTACATTTGATAAACCTATATTTTGGGAACAAGAAAACACAAAAAAAAAGTTTTTTAGTTTAAATATTTCATATGATTCAAAACAAAAACCATTATGAAGTCAAAGTGCGCACTCTTGCCCCTAAGTCAGGATAAGATCGCACAAACTCTTGTGTAAAAGCGCGCACATAATTTTAATAGGAATCGTGACAGTTTACGGCTACTAAATTTCTATAAACTTAATGTAATACTAAGTTAAACAAAACGTTCTTTCAAAAGTTTCACTAAAATGAATGAAAATATTAAAGAAAAAACAAATTAAGTTCAAATACAAAAACTTAAACTTTATTTATAAAGCAAAACAAACAAAAAATGTTTCTAATTAAATTAGAGCCTTTCTTTTTTGGAATTCATGAATAACAGCCTTCGTTTCTCAAGATTCAAGTTTAAAAATTCTCTTTACTGTAAATCAGATTAAAAAAAGAAAAGTTTAATATGGGGAGAAGTGCACGCTCTTACCCACAAAAGGACTGCGCGATTTTACCCACAAAGGTACTTTTTTTTTATTTATCAAATTTATAATAAAATAAAACAAAGTTTAACAAATTTTTGACTAAAATCAAATATAAATATGCACTATTCGAAAATATATGCTACTCTCGGTATCTATTGCTGCCACTCCGACGCCACACACTTTTCCAGCACAACTTTTTTTTTGTTTTTTTGTTGGGTTTTTTCAACCCTCTTTTAAAATAAAATGGAGCTGGGAACACACTCGCGAAGATCATCACTTTTTGACGCCTTACTAAGCGCTGATTTCCTCATTTTTTGTTTTAATTTTTTTTTTGACTCAACTCGAGAAATAAGCAGCGCGCGCTCTTACCTAATGCGCAATCTTAGCCCAAATGACTCTAATTGTTTACACATTACATAAGGCCGTGTGTGAATTGGGTTAAATATTTAGCCGAGGTTAAATTTTTGACAATACATTTTTGAATAAAACAAAATTTTCACTTGTCAAACATTTACCCTGCTCTGGGACCCTGTTAAATTTTTATCTTCAGAGGATAAATTATTTGCAGAAGGATTAACATATTTTATTAATAAATAGTCAAAAACTGAAAATAAAGAAATAAAATTGGGAGAGTAATGCAACATTATGAGTGTGTATTAGGGAAAATCAATATTTTTACTTGCGATAAAGCTACTATATATCAAGTTATGCATTCGTACAAAAAAAAAAGTTGAGATAACATTTTTCCATGACATTACGATGGTAGACAATGCCAAAAAAGTGGGTCCCGGAAGTCCGTCTGTCTGTCTGTCTGTCAGTCTGTCAGTCTGTCAGTCTGTCAGTCTGTCAGTCTGTCAGTCTGTCAGTCTGTCAGTCTGTCAGTCTGTCAGTCTGTCAGTCTGTCAGTCTGTCAGTCTGTCAGTCTGTCAGTCTGTCAGTCTGTCAGTCTGTCAGTCTGTCAGTCTGTCAGTCTGTCAGTCTGTCAGTCTGTCAGTCTGTCAGTCTGTCAGTCTGTCAGTCTGTCAGTCTGTCAGTCTGTCAGTCTGTCAGTCTGTCAGTCTGTCAGTCTGTCAGTCTGTCAGTCTGTCAGTCTGTCAGTCTGTCAGTCTGTCAGTCTGTCAGTCTGTCAGTCTGTCAGTCTGTCAGTCTGTCAGTCTGTCAGTCTGTCAGTCTGTCAGTCTGTCAGTCTGTCAGTCTGTCAGTCTGTCAGTCTGTCAGTCTGTCAGTCTGTCAGTCTGTCAGTCTGTCAGTCTGTCAGTCTGTCAGTCTGTCAGTCTGTCAGTCTGTCAGTCTGTCAGTCTGTCAGTCTGTCAGTCTGTCAGTCTGTCAGTCTGTCAGTCTGTCAGTCTGTCAGTCTGTCAGTCTGTCAGTCTGTCAGTCTGTCAGTCTGTCAGTCTGTCAGTCTGTCAGTCTGTCAGTCTGTCAGTCTGTCAGTCTGTCAGTCTGTCAGTCTGTCAGTCTGTCAGTCTGTCAGTCTGTCAGTCTGTCAGTCTGTCAGTCTGTCAGTCTGTCAGTCTGTCAGTCTGTCTGTCAGTCTGTCTGTCAGTCTGTCTGTCTGTCTTTAATTTAATTTAATAACGATACTTGTGATAAACCGATTTTAGTAAAATTGAAATATCTCGAAAACGGCTGCAACGATTTTGTTTAAAAAATTCAAATGTGAGTTTCAAGCTAAGGTCTATATTTCAATGAAAATTTTTTTTTTGAAAATCATTATTAATGGTACCTGCCATAGAACCGTTTTTTTTCAAATTCAAATATCTCCGAAACCTCTTATTCGATTTCAGCGAAACTTTTTGTGAAGAAGTATTTTTTTGAAAAATCAAATTTTCGAAAACGGGACATTGAATTTTTTTGAAATTTTGTTTTTAGATTAGTGATTAGTGATTTCTACAAAATGGCATACCAATTTTATTTTTTAACTTTTTTTCCAAAAAATTATTTTAAAAAACGGCTCTAACGATTTTGAATTTTTTTTTTCTAAAAATGCACGTTAATATATCAATCAAAACTGCATACTTGTTTTGGAGGGCAATTCAATTTCAGATTTTATTTTATTTTTTTTTTTTAACGAATTTTATTTTTTTTCCAAATTTCTATACAAAAAGTCTTAAAAATTTAAGCAACTTTAACTCCAAGAGCAAGTAGGTGCGACCCAGTCGTGCATTTTATTTCATTATATTTCACTTAAGCTGTGTTTTATTTTCTTCGTGACAAAGATACAAATGTCAAAAACTTATCCTCGGCTAAGAAAAAAAAATATCCCGTTTTCGTAAATTGATATTTAAAAAATAAATATATTTTTCTTAATCCAAAAAATAAATTTTTCTACATTAAATTTTTAATTAATACAATCAAAGCTTTTGTTTAAGAAAAATCTGTTGAAATTATTTAGGTTGTCATTATAAACAAAGTTAGAAGTTAATAACCGTTCAACACTGTGTGAAACTTAAACCTTGTTAAAATAAACGGAAACCACATTGATTTAACTGTTTTTCAGAATGATTTTGCATTGAAGACCAACATTTAAAAATTTATTTTTATTCAAAATTGAATCAACGTTGACCATACTACATTTTACATTGCGATTGCAGTAGCATGTTTTTATAAAAATCGCAGGGACCGGTTTGGAAAAAAATTACCTATATTTTTACAAAATTCTGTTCAACTGTACTAAAAGTACGAAAATAATTCAGAAATGTTTGAAGTTTCGATATATCGATGTTTCCAAGAGCGATGTTTTCAGCATCATTATTTTTTTGCGGAAACATCAAACCATAAATGTGACCGAGAACTCAATTTTCTAATGCACATCGATAACATGATACACAAAGCCAACTCAGCCCTCGGTTTTGTGAAACGATGGTCCAAAGAATTCTATAACCCTTATGTGACTCGCTCCCTATATATAACTTACGTTAGACCCATCCTTGAATACGCCTCTCAAGTCTGGTCACCATATCACCATATCACCATGTCCACACAGCCAGAATCGAAAGCATTCAACGTCGCTTTCTTCGCTTCGCTCTTCGTCACCTACCGTGGGACGATCCCTTTATCCTCCCTCCCTATTAAAATCGTCTCCAACTAATCAACCTGAAAACTTTAGAAGAACGAAGAAAAATAAACGATATTATATTTATTCACCGACTTCTCACCGGATCTGTTGACTGTCAAACTCTCTATAATTCCATCTTTTTCAATACTAACCCCCGAAATCTGGGAAATCCTCGCCTTTTTTATTTGTCCTCCCACCGTACATCCTATGGATCCAACGAACCCCTCACTCGAATGTTGCGGAGTATAAACACCAACCTTGACTATTTTGATTTCAACATCAGCACGTCTCTTCTTAAACACCGCCTTCTTAATTGTCCCGATCACCCTCTAAGTTAGCTATAAGTTAGTTTTTAAGTTAGATTAAGTTTTTCTTCATAAACCAAAATATGAAATTAACTTTTTGCTATTAGTTATGATGGATCGTTCGTGGATATCATGGAAAATTACATGGTTTTCAGCTTTTAAAAGTTTTCATTAAAAAAATGTGTAAGAAATCAAAAATTTTTTTCATGCCCTGATTATATTTACAACTAAAAACGACTTCTTGCTAATATGCCCATGAATCATTTCCTAAAGCATAGTTTAAAAGCTCGTTTCCACCATTTGCCTTACAATTTTCTGTTTTTCACCTCAGGTTTTGGGGTGGGTCATGACCCCACGACCCCCCGCCCTAGATCCGCCACTGATATTAACAGCAATTTCATTGTTTTCAAGGAGAATATTTTCATTAGCGGTATTCACGTAAACGTGGAAAACCCATAGAAACCGTAGAATTCTCTATCGGTAGAAATGAGCTGTCAAAATTTGTATGGGAAAAATATTCTGCAAATCACAGAATTTTATCTCACAAATTTGAAGCAGAAACCGTAGAAAAAAATCTGATAAACTTTGGGTGTGTTCAATCCCCTATCGGATAGACTATCTGGGATCCCCGTATCTGGAATATCTATTTGAACGCGATTTATGTCTAATTATTCAGATAACCACAAATAAAATATGTTAATATTGAAAAGAAAATATTATTTTAATTGAGTCATTACATTTTTTTATTGTTGCATAGTATTTGCAAAATTAGCTTGACATAATTTTTGTAATTAGGTAAACAAATTTTATAAGTTCAATTTGAAACAGCAGCTGTTTGTTTTCCTTGTTTACGCAGTTATTTTCTGCTGGGGTGTTCATTTAAACCTTTTGCGGAATTTTCTGTTTTTCTGCAAAGTAGAAATTTATCTCGTTACGTTAATACCCTTATTGTTTCTATCAGAATCCGATGATATATGCTCAAGCTCATATAGATGATGGGATTTTGGTTTATTTTTGGCTCTGATGTTTTGTAATGAATACAAATATGGTGAAGAGCCGAACACACATTTATAATTTTAATGGATTTTTGAGGGGTATAGTGCAATGGTCTAGCACCGAGCAGTCATCTGAAGCGGTTCTTAATAACACCAATCGTTCTTTCAGTTATATTCCTGAATTTTGAGTGTCTCATTTTGCAGACTGCTTTCTTCTTGAGGGGATCTGAATGGGGTGATTAGAAAGGGTTCCAGCGGATAGCCGACATCACCTTTGAATTGGGTTTTCAAATTATTTAAGGTTTTGAATAAAAGAACAACGGCGTATTTTTTACCACCAAGTTCTAACGAACCTAGTAACCAAGTATTTCTCTCTCCATTTTCGAAATTCCTTTGAAGGATCCCCTGAAGCTCACTCGAATTCCAAATAAATGAATTTTGTGATCACAAACCTTAAATTTGAGATGCATGTAGACAGAATTAAACCAACAAATGCAATAATATCAGTAACATACAAACATAGTTTTCGAGCTAAAAAAGCCTTTCCTGTTGTAGTAACGATGTTGCTCATATTTTTTTGGTGCTTGAATTTTTATGTGGCTGCCATCCACACATCCAAATATTCCCGGAATCCCAGCCTTTTCATAAAAAAACGCCTTAGCATATCTTTTTTCTTCCTCCGAATAATGAGAATTGATCTAACAAGGGCAAAGGTGTTCTTCCATAATTTCCAGCAGAAAAGAGGCTGATTGTTGGTTGTGCAATTCCCAAATTAAAATCATTGGGTGCGTTCACGTACCGATCCAAGGGTATCTTTATAACTTTGTGTTGTTGTAATCCCATATAATATCTCAGCTGATCGTAAACATATGTTGACAAGCAAAAAAATCCAAACGTATCCTAAAAATTTCTGGATTCTCGTGTATCTTATGGGAGATTTGAATAACAGCTGATTCGTGTTCACAAACGTATCGGATACTTAGGCATCTTGGATATAGTATCTGTGCGTACGTGAACGCACCCATTGGGTACGTTCACATGCCGATCTAAGGGTATCCGGATACCTTTGTGTTGTTGTAATCCCAAATAAAATCTCAGCTGATTGTAAACATGTGTTGACAAGCAAAAAAATCCAAAGGTATCCTAAAAATTTCTGGATTCTCGTGTATCTTATGGGAGATTTGATGAACAGCTGATTCGTGTTCACAAACGTATCGGATACTTAGGTATCTTGGAAAGGGTATCTATGCGTACGTGAACGCACCCATTGCCTACAACCTTTTGGCAGCTGCCTTCAGCGAAAAATGTTAGTGTGGCTGCAAGCATGTTTAAAATGAGTGGCACCGGTAGCATGCTTTTTCTTTTCTGTACCTTTTCTTCCAGTTCAGTCAATAGGTAAATAAATGCGTCTTTATTCAACCTAAAGTACATTACAAATCTGGAAATATAACAAATAAGAATGATTTGTCCAAAAAATCATCCTTGGATGTATGCATGTACTTACTTCGAATCTGGTAAATCCAAAGGATTTGACGTCGATCTTATTCTTCTTCTTTCTCTTAATTAGTTCAATTTCTTACACTCGTCCACCCTTTTTTCTCCATTGCTCACATTAGCAGTATTATTTATCAAAATAAACAGTCCAATGCTATTCATTTCTGCCCTTTTTTATTCATAATTTCACAAACAAAATTGTATTTGAATTTAAAAACAGAATTAATTAAAATTTTGATTGTTTACTTGGCAATTTTCGAAATGACTTTAAAAATCGGTAATTAAAAGAAAAATTGCCAAGAGAACAATCAAAATTTTATTGATACGAATTTGAACCCAAACTTTAGAACTTGGTACACTTTTACATCTCAGTACTTTTTGTGCCAGCATAATTTCAACATAGGAGAACTTGGCTCTTTTTTAACAGTAATGTTTTTATTGTGATAGAATAATACCAAAAATACCATTAAAAATGTTCTCCGAAGAACTTTGAATTTTGGACTTTTTTCCGCAAAATCCCCAGTGTACGCCGCGCCGTGGGGCCCACGCCCCACAGGCGGTCAATTCATTTGTATAGGGGGCAATTAGAAATTATGCTGCATTACACTTCTCTTTGAGAAATTTTTAATTCATATGACTCGACACTTGAATATTATATTTCTAAGGGCACCTAGGATCTGTTATTCATGTTATTCGTGTCAAATGTTAATAAATTGACTTCGCTTAAAATCAATAGTTCGAATTAATCAGCCTGAAGTGAACAGAAAAGTACAAGTTGTTGGTGGAGAAAATTGGTGCTTGGAACAGAATTTATTGACCTTGTCTAGAACACTCCAAAGCAGAATTTTCTACACTTGCTTTGGAGTCAGAACAGCTTTGCACAGATTTGTAAAAACAGTCAAATATTTTTGTTGTTGTTTTCAGCTCCGACGTTTCTAGTGAAACTTTACAGTTCTCCCATGTTCTGTTCTGTTTTTTTTTTCTTCATAAAATAAAGCTAACGACACTAATCCCCATGAAATATATTATTTATCAATTGTTTTTCTTGACTTTCAAACGTGGGGACATGAGGCTTTTGGAAAGGTTCTAGTGGGACATGTCACAATAAAGGTTGGGGAACACTGTTTTATACCAGGAGCTTGGAGGGGGTCATGCCAAAATTTTTGTTACAACAGTTTTGATAGTTAAGGCTTGAAAATGTGATACCTAGTTGAATTACAAATATAAAAATTTGTTTGTTTTGCACTTAAAATCGAACAGTTCCCAAGGGTTCTAAAAATTACCAAACAAAAACGGTATGTGATTTGTTTGCTTTAGTTTAGCGGTCATATTTAAGTCTTGACTAATTAATACCTTCCAGTTCTAAAAAATACATTGTGCTTCGATTGAATAATTTGCCTTAACAACTCATTATTGCTTTCCGCTAGCCAAAAATTATTTTTAAAGTTAGGTTCAATGAAAAAAAAATATTTTTTATTCAATAACAGTGGTAACTTTTGAGTTGAAAGTCTTCGTAATCTAAGGCAAACGAATCGCATTTGAAAACACAACTTTTTAAAAATGTTGTTTTAAAATTGTTTGCGAATTTTATTTCTTTGATGAATAAAATATAAATATATAATTAAATAAAATTCTTCTTAGAAGAATTTAGTTTGCATAACACCCAACTCCGACAAATAATGATAACACTTTGTTGTAGTTATCGTGTCATTTTCATTAACAAATCAAATGAGAAACATTATTAGAAATTGATTCTCAATCGTTATTTTTAGTGATTTAAGCTTGCTTTAATATTTAATTTGCTAGACAAGGGCCAATTTTGGAATTTTGGAAAATCGCATTTTAAGGTTTGAGCTTCTATAAAAAAAAACTGGCCGATAGATTTTTTTCAATTTTTAATAGAATATTTTGTGCGATATCTTCTTCATATTTATGTTGTCAAAATTGTCACATCTAGTTTGGTTTTCAAATTATCAAGGTTTTTACCCAAAATCAGTTTGTCGTTAACTCCACCATCCCATACACGTACGACAAAGTAGGCACACGTACGACATAAATAAAAAAGTAAATTTTCAATTTTCAAAGTTCGTTTTTATTTATTAACAAAACATTTAAAAAATAGTTTTTTATTACATAGAAGTAGTAAAATAAATAGATAAAACACAAAGAATAAAACAATAAATATGACCATAAACATGGAAAAAAAAATAAAGAAAAAAAATTTTAACAAAAAATAAAAGCCATTCCAAGACTATGAAACATGAAAGAAATAAAAAAAAATAAACAAAGTTTGGTTAAATTAATAAATAAATATATGAGCATAAATAAAAGTAAATTAAATAAGTAAATAAAATAAAATTAAATTTATTCTAATTTTTTTATTTGAATAACGCTTCATAATATTCTACACAATGAGATTTACCACAGAAATGAAAGTTTTTTAGACCGGTCTTTCTTATATAAACACATTACATTGTCATCGAGTGCAACTCAGCATCAGCCAATTTGCAAAACAATATCGCAAATTTCGCGAAGAACAATGGCGCCTTAAAAAAATAATTTTCAACTAGCAGGTGTTTTTGCGAGCGGGTGCAATAACAAAACTCACAGCAACCCTTTTTAGCTTCGTTCACGACAGAGCGCGTGAACGAAAATGCACCACGGCGCGCGCGGCGCCCACAATTGACTTGTTGATCTTGTGTGATCGATACAAGAGCAATAAAACAGCGACCTTTTTTCACTTCACTTCGTTGACAAAATCAATAAGTGTACTGTACAACAAGACAGCGCGCTTGAACGAAGCGCCGCCCACGACCGACGGCCGACTTGTTGTTCTTGTGTGCTCGATACAAGATCATTAAGTGTACACTGCATAGGCGGATCCAGGGGGGGGGGGGGGGGGGGGGCACGTGCCCCCCCAGAACTCAAAGTTCATACTTAAAGGAAATCAAACTATAAGAGTTTTAAAAATATATGAATAATAACAGAAAGAACTTGAGTGAAACTCTTGTCTATTTCTGGCTGAAAATGCGAATTTTGTTGATTGTTGCATCCCTTTCCCATGAAAAGCTCCACCTCACAAATAAATAAACGGCTATTTGTTGGGTACACACGAATTTTTTTTTTCGATTTAAAAAAAAAGTGAATTTTCAAAGTGATTTTGGTGAAAAATTTTGATATGGACATCGTATGACATTGAATGATATAAAAAAAATAATTGTATATGCAACTCTATTTTTTCATACAGAGGGGTTACAAAATTTGCACTTTTTTCGTTGTTTTTTTTTTTAACATTAGTGTTTTTAAAATAGCGGAACACGTCACAAAATTGCATAAACTATATATTACACAGGTCGACAAAAATAAAAATATTTTTTGTGCTTGGGTTTAATTTGCACTTTTTGGGTTCATGGTAAACAAAAACAATAGATAATCACCCTTTCCCCTCCTAAGATTTGCTTTTGTAGTGTTGGGAGCAAAAATACAATTTTCATACCCTGTGAGTCTAACTCGAGTTTTATGAGCTATAGTGCAAGAACCGTGCATTGTACAAAAAAACTGTTAAGGTATAAAATGTAGATAATTGAAAGGTCTAAATTTTTACCAAAGCACTTTATTCGACTTAAATTATAGGAAAAAAGTAATGATGAATACAAGGGTTTTTTGCTCTGAAAAACCCTGTTTTTTGAGTTCAAACTGTAATATTTTTGAATTTAACTTCAACTTTAAAAACTTTTATACTTTTTTAAAAACTGCAATACTGGGATAAGTTTTAAAAATAATAAACCAGAGTCACACAATACAAATTTTTTTCGTCTTGTTGCTCTGAAATAAAAGTAAGAAATTGAGTTTTTACGAAACTTGAAACTGTTAATTAATTTGCAGAAAAATGGCTTATGAAATAAAAAATATTTTTATTAATTAATTGTTTCTTATTATTAAGCAATGTTTTATTGAAAGAATACTGTTGCAAAGTAGGGAAATTTCTAAAGAACTGCATATTTAATCGAAAACCGTAAGGATTTGGGCTGAAAAAGCTACCAAATTCTGAGAGATATTAAGTTTCGTTTGATCCATTATTTTCTAGACACCCTGTATATGCAACAAAATAATAAAAATACTATGCAAACAAATTAATTTAATGTTTCAATAAATAAAGAATTTCAATATGAATTAGTTTGGCTACAGTTTGGATACAGTTATTTTTGTAGATTAAAAATACCATCAGAGTGATTTACTTTTACCATAAATATTGAAAAAAGAAGGTATCAAATAATGCCTCTAGCTCTCATTTGACAAAAATTCGAACAAAACGAAAATTTCGATATAATTTTTCTTTTTTCTGCTTAATTTTCTTCTTAATTTTCTTCTTTTTTTAATTTTTCTGAATATGAATATGACATAGCATTAAAATGAAGAAAACAAAACAAAAATCAGCCAAATCGGTTAAGACTTTCTCGAGTTTTTGCCAAAATTACGTCCGACAATTTTTGTAAAAGACAGATTTTCTTGAATACTAGAAATTGCTCTGCTGACCTCAACAGCAAATTAAAAATAAAAAGAAAAATGTTTTCCAGATGAGTATCAATATATCTATCATAATTTCATAGTCACAACCCATGCACAAATTTCGTGTTGACCTGTGTTATAGAACTGTTGGATATGTAGAACAAACTTGCATTTCAGAAGTTTGCACCCCGAAAATAAAGACCCCTTGAAAAAAAACTCCTCAAAAGCGACCCTTACTTATAGATTTTTATAAATATTATTTTATTGAGAAAATTTCTCCAGGGATACCTCTAAAAATATGCAAAAAAAAAATAGTGTTCCAAATTTCAAAAGAATCGGTGCAGTAGTTTTGAAGTTATGAGGAGCACCGGCGTTGAAAACATTAGTTGTGGGGATAACGATTTAAAGTTTTGAACTCTGGACTAAAAGACTAAAACGTTCCTAAGGGAAGTATTAAAATACTCATAACTTGGTCAATTTGGCTTCAAGAGACCTACAATTTGAACACAATATTCTTGAGGTATAAAACAATTTAACCCCTTGTAGCCCCATGTGACATTTCTGTAACAAACCGAAAAAGATTGCATAAAAGCTCTACAAACTATTTTTTTTTCTTTTGAAGCTTCTAATATTATAATCTTTAAGTATTGCTTTATCGAAATAGTAATTCAAATTTCTAATAAATAGCACCAATAGTTTTTAATTGACAGTTAATGTTGAAAGTTGGGCTTTTTTTGAAAATAAGCAAATTTGTGTAAAAACTACGAAATTCAGAAAAAAAATAGTTTTTGTTAGTAAACCCCACGGGGTTTTATTTTGGATTTTAGGAAAGTGCCTAAAAATTAATATTAGATAGTTTTTTGCTTGAATTTTTGCATTTTTATATAAAAATAAATTATTTAAACTTTTTTTACTCCCAAAATATCGAAATAACTAAGTAAATAATGACTTTATTGAATTTTTAAAAAATACGTGTTTTAGTAAAGATAAAGGCCAATCGATTGACTTATTAATTTTTAAATTTACGACCTTGGGTTACAGAAGGTTAATGCAAATAAAAAAAAACAAAACTGGGTTTCCCGGCAAAAAAAGTATGATTCAGTTTTTTTTTCCGGCTCATCCAGGAGTAAGAGGGTTAGCACTTAAGTGGCTTTTACTGTAACAAGAAAATGAAAATTTTTCCTTCCGAATAACTTTTTGGTCATTTGGTACCTATTTGATGTGGGAAATATGCCTAAATATTTTTGGCCAGGTTTAAGACCACTGTGGGTCGTTAAAATTTTCTGCTTGTTAGTCAGTCGTATGGTACTTCACTTTATTTCTAACTGTTATTGCTGTTTTTTTTTTGCCAATCCGTCCCTTGTGCCCCCCCAGAAAAAAATCCTGGATCCGCCCCTGCTCTAGTGTACAGCAATAAAACAAAAAAACATCGACATTTTTTTTCGCGAAGAACAATGGCGCCTTAAAAAATAATTTTCGACCAGCAGGGGTTTTTGCGAGCGGGTGCAATAACCAAACTCACAGCAACCCTTTTTCACTTCGTTCACGACAGCGCGCGTGAACGAAGAGGCGCCACGGCCAAGATACTTGCGGCAGGAACAAACGACAAGAACCATTAATTAAACACAACATTTGAGATGTCTCTGAAATGCACTTCTAGAAATAAAGCAAAACCTCAAGTAGCGCAGAGCTTAATGCAGCCCATAGTTTTTAAAGTCGTTGTCCCTATATCACATGAAGTCCTTATTTTCAATAAATACTATTATATCTATTTATATTCTATTTCGGATATATACCTACATACATGTAAGAAAAAACAATTTTAAAATTTCGTTCGAAATTTTCTACCGTATCGGTTTTGTACGACGTACGACAAACCAATACTGAAGAAAAAAAAGCTGAAAAATACATAGAATTTTTGTCGTAAACGCCAAAAGTTGGCGCTTACTACAAACCAACGCTAATCCAGTGCTTATTTTGTGGATATACGACAAAATGCAAACTAATTATCTCAGTAACGGTAAACGATAGGACAAATCTGATAACAGAAATGAAAAGAGAACGTTCTAAAACCTATTACTACATATCCAGTTTAAAAAAGTCCATTTTGGCGTTTACGAGAAAACAACTCTCGGGCGACGAGGTTGTTTGAATAGCAAAAAAATTTTTCTTCAATATATTGAAAATCATCTTACTTAAAGGAATTTAGTACAACTATATCATAACAATTTCTTGTTTGAGTTTTGAGTTTGAGAATTCATATGTAATAAATACACTGAGCGCCATCTCAAAGTGGCGACATGAGCTAATAGGTGCCGTGAAATAACGCCGAGCGAAATAACGCCGAATTCCAAAATTCGGCGTTATTTCACTTTCAAAAGCGAAATAAGGCCGAATTTCAACATTCGGCCTTATTTCACAATGACAAAGTGAAATAACGCCGATTCGGCATTATTTCACTTTTTCAGTGAGGCAAATCCTGCTAAGTGGAGCTTATGAAAAATTGCAATGTAACCACCTGTAGTCACTTTGGTATTGAAATGCCATATTCTTGGCAAAGGGACATAGCCCATGGACATTACAGCCACTTTATATTTGTGGACTTAAGTCCCACTTGAGTTAGACATAAGTTCCAAATTGATTGTCAAACTCAGGTTGGACATAAGACCCACAAATAAAAGATGGACGTTATGTCTCACTAACGAAGAATTCACAAGTTATAAAATTATTTCCCAACTGGATTCGGGATAGTTACAAAGTTCGATTTTGCACTTATGTCCCACCCTATTGGCACATACGCCTATCCAATAGTGTATCCAAAGCAGGACAGCATGTCCCCAGCCTCCAAACATACATCACTGTTTATACGCCTAAGTCCTGGGTATTATTATTGTTTTTATGTGTATACCAACAACAAAGATATGTTTGTGTTATAATTTAGCAAACGCGAAGCGGAAAAAAATTTGCTTACATGAGAATCTATTTAATTTTCGGAACCCAAACGCGAAGCGGAAAAAATTTTGCCCACGGGAGAATCAATTTTGAGGTGTGAAAATAAAAATTCGCGCGAATTTTTATTTTCACACCTCAAAATTGATTCTCCCGTGGGCAAAATTTTTTCCGCTTCGCGTTTGGGTTCCGAAAATTAAATAGATTCTCATGTAAGCAAATTTTTTTCCGCTTTGCCTTCCACCAATTAAAACAGGTGGGATTTATTCGTTTCTTGTCTTTGTATTGTGGTGACCGCCCTATTTGCGATATAATTTTCCAAATGACCCGCGCTTATCATGCGAGGTTGGTTGTATTCAAAGTTTCTTTTTCATTTAAAGAATCTGAAACAAAACGCGAATAAAATAGAACAAAAGTTATTCTACATTATTATTTTATATTTCGAAAAGTGTGGGGCTTATGTCCCAGTTAAATAAAAAATATGTTGGGCTGATGTCTCACTCAAGTGGGATATAATTCTTAAATTAAATGTCGTCCCACTCAAGTGGAACATAACTCCCAAAAATAAAGAGTGGGCGTTATGTCCTTGGGTCTTATGTCCCTGCGCCACATTTTTATCACCTCTTGAAACTTATCTAGGTTAATGAATAATTAAGAGGCATATAAGAGCCAAAACTTTTTTTGAACCTATACCTCGATGGGATGGACATAAGTCCCAAATTAGTATGGGAGCCATTGTGCCCAAATAAATTTGGGCCTTATATGCCTTTGAAAATAAGAAAAAGGGTAACATACCGGTTAACTTGCGTCTGCTCTTATGCTCACTTTTCTAACATTCGGCCTTATTTCTCAGTTGGAACTCGGCGTTATTTCACTTTGACAAAGTGCAATAAGGTCGAATGTTGAAATTCGGCGTTATTTCGCTTTTGTAAAGTGAAATAACGCCGAATTTTGGAATTCGGCGTTATTTCGCTCGGCGTTATTTCACGGCACCGCTAATAGGTGCCGTGAAATAACGCCGAGCGAAATAACGCCGAATTCCAAAATTCGGCGTTATTTCACTTTCAAAAGCGAAATAAGGCCGAATTTCAACATTCGGCCTTATTTCACAATGACAAAGTGAAATAACGCCGATTCGGCATTATTTCACTTTTTCAGTGAGGCAAATCCTGCTAAGTGGAGCTTATGAAAAATTGCAATGTAACCACCTGTAGTCACTTTGGTATTGAAATGCCATATTCTTGGCAAAGGGACATAGCCCATGGACATTACAGCCACTTTATATTTGTGGACTTAAGTCCCACTTGAGTTAGACATAAGTTCCAAATTGATTGTCAAACTCAGGTTGGACATAAGACCCACAAATAAAAGATGGACGTTATGTCTCACTAACGAAGAATTCACAAGTTATAAAATTATTTCCCAACTGGATTCGGGATAGTTACAAAGTTCGATTTTGCACTTATGTCCCACCCTATTGGCACATACGCCTATCCAATAGTGTATCCAAAGCAGGACAGCATGTCCCCAGCCTCCAAACATACATCACTGTTTATACGCCTAAGTCCTGGGTATTATTATTGTTTTTATGTGTATACCAACAACAAAGATATGTTTGTGTTATAATTTAGCAAACGCGAAGCGGAAAAAAATTTGCTTACATGAGAATCTATTTAATTTTCGGAACCCAAACGCGAAGCGGAAAAAATTTTGCCCACGGGAGAATCAATTTTGAGGTGTGAAAATAAAAATTCGCGCGAATTTTTATTTTCACACCTCAAAATTGATTCTCCCGTGGGCAAAATTTTTTCCGCTTCGCGTTTGGGTTCCGAAAATTAAATAGATTCTCATGTAAGCAAATTTTTTTCCGCTTTGCCTTCCACCAATTAAAACAGGTGGGATTTATTCGTTTCTTGTCTTTGTATTGTGGTGACCGCCCTATTTGCGATATAATTTTCCAAATGACCCGCGCTTATCATGCGAGGTTGGTTGTATTCAAAGTTTCTTTTTCATTTAAAGAATCTGAAACAAAACGCGAATAAAATAGAACAAAAGTTATTCTACATTATTATTTTATATTTCGAAAAGTGTGGGGCTTATGTCCCAGTTAAATAAAAAATATGTTGGGCTGATGTCTCACTCAAGTGGGATATAATTCTTAAATTAAATGTCGTCCCACTCAAGTGGAACATAACTCCCAAAAATAAAGAGTGGGCGTTATGTCCTTGGGTCTTATGTCCCTGCGCCACATTTTTATCACCTCTTGAAACTTATCTAGGTTAATGAATAATTAAGAGGCATATAAGAGCCAAAACTTTTTTTGAACCTATACCTCGATGGGATGGACATAAGTCCCAAATTAGTATGGGAGCCATTGTGCCCAAATAAATTTGGGCCTTATATGCCTTTGAAAATAAGAAAAAGGGTAACATACCGGTTAACTTGCGTCTGCTCTTATGCTCACTTTTCTAACATTCGGCCTTATTTCTCAGTTGGAACTCGGCGTTATTTCACTTTGACAAAGTGCAATAAGGTCGAATGTTGAAATTCGGCGTTATTTCGCTTTTGTAAAGTGAAATAACGCCGAATTTTGGAATTCGGCGTTATTTCGCTCGGCGTTATTTCACGGCACCGAGCTAATACAAGATTCGATTTCATGATAGTACTAAGAAATATAATATAATATATACAATGGTTGCCACCACCCATTTTTTAGTCGTATTTATAGTATAGTCTATAGTGGTTGTTTCCAGTTGCTAAAATTTCCTCTTCCCATAATCACTTGCACATAATTTGAGGACCCAAGTAAACTACATGGGAACCCGTCAAATGTGTGAAAACAAAAAGTATTCACGACTTTTAGTATTAGGTAGGAAAGTATGAACAGATAAAAGTATTCAAGGAAAAAAGTATGCGCGACAAAAGTTCGAAAAATGGAAAACTATTATTTTGACTGGGTTTTGATCTGGCAATAGTTACAAAGAGAAATGAGAAGTTGCGAAAACAAATGTGGCGATGGACAATTCTGATTGGTCAAAAAAGAATAAATAGACGAATTTATTGTTAGATAGGGCTGGGGCAGAGATACCCAAAGGAGATGGGAAACTTTCGTACGTTTTACCCCCCAAAAAACATTTGTTTATTTCGTGTTGTTGTAATCTCTTTTGTACTCGTGAATTAATGTGAAAAACACACATAGTGTAGCCACGGTGTTTTTACGCACACCTAAGCGATTTTTCACGCATACTTAGCCAAAAATGTATATTTTTTCACGCATACTTATCCAAAAAGGTCTAAAGCAGCTTGTAGGCAAACCCGTATGACGTCAGAAGTTTCTCATCTCTTTTGGGTATCTCTGGCTGTGGTCTCAGAAAAAAAGAGAGTATATAGATATTCATAAGAGGTCTGTTTGGGTACTGCCTAAAACAGAAATATTTCAACTTTTTTCAACATTTTCAGCCCAATTCCTGTTTGGGTACTCTGAAATTGTGCATTTTTTCACAAAAAAGATGGCCGCGAGAGAGAAAAAAATTTCCCCTTCGTGCAAATTTCTACCCAAAAAATTTCTTCGGACAAAAATCTGAAATCTGTCAATTGTAGTGCTTTCTCTGTTTTTCTTTATTTTTTCTTCTCGCACAAAACAAACTAAAAACATGGCGGTGTGGCTTTTTTCTTGTTTTTCTTTTTATTTATCGCGTTTAAGTGGTGTAATATTCAAAATAAATTAATATTTTATGAACAAAAAATAAAAAAAGTGTTTCAAAAACAATACAAAGTGGTGTAAATATTTTTCATTTCTTTATTTATTTATTTTTTTTTTTTCAATCGTCTTTATATTTTTTGAAGAACAAAACAAAGTTCAAACATGGCTATTCGGCTATGTTTTGTGCTTTTATATTTATTTATTGTGTTTTAGTGGTTAAGTGCTTCATTTTATAAATATTTTATGAAAAATTAAATACAAAAAGTGTTTGAAAACCAATACAAAAAATTTTGATATTTTTCGTTTCTATATTTTTGTTTCAATCGGTGTTGTTGTTTACATTTTTGTTGTTGTGGAAAAAGTAGCAGAAATTTTTGTGCTAAAAGCGTTTGGGTACTTTTACACAATTTTTCTTTCTCTGAGAGGATTTCATCCCCACTCCTTAAAATTTGACAGGTTTCATATTTTTGTCCAAAAAGAAACCAAACAGACCTAAGGATAGGAGGTCTAAATTTATTTTTCAGTCTCGCAGCTGCGATGAGCGAGGCAAGGTTAAGAGTGCGCTCGATTATTCTTTTTTAATTAGGGAGAGTGGAGTATTTGTATGGAAGGTGGACGTCCAGCGGCCAATATATTGTTATTTATTTAGTTAGTTAAGTTAAAATTCAATTTTATATATATGTATTTTGTATATGTAGGTATGTAGGTACGTTGAATCACAAGGTATGTATGTTCTTAAAAGATAGTGCATGTAGGTCGGACTGGGACAAGACAAAATTCGTAGAGGAGAGGGAGAGTTCTATTCCCCTTCGTTTAGACGAAAGAGGTAGGTACTTTTCAAAAACATGGCTTAGCTTGGAAAAAACATTATTAAAAATCAACGGTTATACTCACAACGACGTGCTATCACTTCTTGTAAAGCCAATAAATTTTTAATTCATTTTGTTATTAAATAAAACTGTTTTCAGGTATGATTTAAAAAAAAAAACAGTTTTCCAAGTTATAACATAAAAAAAGAACAAAGTTCTATGTAAGTTTAATTTTGTTTTCAAAATAGAAAACCAATTCAAAAATGTTTTGTCTTATTCGAAAAAGTTAAAAACAAAACTAGTTTTTTTGTAAGAAAATCTTTTATTTTTGGTTTATCTATCTGCATGGTTGATACCAATTAGCGATTTAAGAAAATACTTATTTTGGTATAGGGTGTTTTCATTAACGTCTGCCTAACTTAGGCCTGCGTTAGTCGTGTTCATAAAGTAAGATCTGCGATCGGACTAACTTAGTCCAACTGCAGTACTGCTGTTCATGAACGTCATTTATGTCGTCATCATATTGCGGGCATATTGCGCAGCCAAAATTGTATGGCTGCAGATCTGCCGAAGAAGTTTATTTTGCTTTTGATTCGATGTTTTTATTGTTAAAAAATGTTAATATGTAGGTACCTATTCTAAAAAAAAAATTGAAAAGCAAACATATTAATTAGGGTGGTGCAAAAAATGTTACTTTTTTCAGAATTTAAATTTTAATGAAACAGAAAATTTCTAAATTCTGTTTTTCGATACAATGAGTTTTAATTCATTTTTTTCGTATTAGGGTGGCTCTAAAAAATTTTATCTTCTACAGTTGCTCGTGGAATTCGAAAAAATTCAACGTCGATATAAAGTCATCTTTAATCCTGCAGTAATTAATTTCTTAGCTTTGAAAATCAGAAAAAGTTAGACGAGGATTTAGAACTAAACGAATGCTCTAACTAGAGTAGGCTTTATCGCTTAAACCAGCGCTGACCGACAATTTGTGACATTGATACTAAATTTAAAATTCGTTTCCTGAAAAAAAACAGTTCTTATGTTTGACAGTGTAAATAGGCGTATCTGCTTTTCTGTCATAGATATTCATAACAGGATCGAATCTTCATTTCATGCAAACATGTAAACTCTTTCACGCTGTGAGAGATTAACATTTCGTATCAAATTCAAAACCCAAGGATGACGTCTATTTTGGATGCCCATTTTTTAATGTGATGACAGCAGGGAAGGGGTAGCCTTTTTGAAGTAGGAATCGGTTTGCTCGTAGAGACGTAGACCACTGGCATGAATCGCTTTACATTTTGATTTATCAACTATATACTCCACTTTATTTGTGCATTCCTTTTTCCAAATTGTTTGTGGGGGAGTAAATAAAGCGTTTGTTGGACAACATCCTTCTTTGAGTTTATTATTTTTCTGCATCAAGTTCATAATTATCGATCCCAAACCATTTTTTTTTCTGAAGCGAATTTATTTGTTCTTGAAGGTCGGATTTTCATTAAATCCACATAATCCAGTCAAATAAGGGTTTCACCTAGGAATGAATGCTAATAGAAAATTTTATATTATGTTATGAAACGGGCTTCAGGTCAAATGAAACAAATGTATTATTGTCACGACGCGACGTTTCGTTCATGTCTATGAACATCATCAGGTGATGGCAAAGTGCCATCACCTGATGATGTTCATAGACATGAACGAAACGTCGTGACAATAATACATTTGTTTCATTTGACCTGAAGCCCGTTTCATAACATAATATCATATACTAAAAGGTCATCACCACCAACATAATTAATAGAAAATTTTTTTAACTCAAAACCTTAGTTTTGTCATTCTATAACATACCTCAAAAGTCTAGAAAAATCTCATGTCCGCAAGTCGCGATTTTCAAGGTCAAAGCGCGAAATGAAGATTTTAAAAACTAGCAATAATAGACAATGGTATTATATACACTAGGGCGTTCGTTATTTCACTTTTTTTCGAGAATCAAGTTCCTAAGTGGAAAAACTGTTTCTAAATACAAAAAAAAAAAAAACCATACATTTTTTCAGAATTTTATTTTGACACTAGATGGCGCCCCAAGAGGGTTAAAGTTTTTTAGCACTTGAAATAGGTATGGTATAGGTATTTTTTTATATATAGACTTTAATCAAATTTTTTTGATGAGGTCCTTGTCTACGTTAAACAACGTTTTCAAAAAGGTATAGATCATTTTTCTAGGACCAGGGGTTTAGTCAGGGCATGCATTGAATGTTTTATGTTTTATTTAAACAAGCATATGAGTAGCATGAAAAATAAAATAAAATCCAACAAAGCCATGCATGCCCTGACTAAACCCCTGGTCCTAGAAAAATGATCTATACCTTTTTGAAAACGTTGTTTAACGTGGACAAGGACCTCATCAAAAAAATTTGATTAAAGTCTATATCTAAAAAAATACCTATACCATACCTATTTCAAGTGCTAAAAAACTTTAACCCTCTTGGGGCGCCATCTAGTGTCAAAATAAAAATCTGAAAAAAATTATGGGTCTTTTTTTTTGTATTTAGAAACAGTTTTCCCACTTAGGAACTTGATTCAAAAATAACGAACGCCCTAATACACACATATGATACATGACTTCGAGGTATTTTTTAATGCTGATGCCAAAAAATCTTAAATCAAGGCAATCTGACGTCTCTGAAAAAAGTTAAACCTGTTTTTCCTCTGTCAACCCATATTATTATAACACTTGCTAACTTACTACCAAAAAACCCCTAAAAGTTATGGTAGCGGAACCAAATTTTGAATGAAGGTTTTTATGTCCATTATCACTAAGAATCAAAACAATGCAATGAAAAAACATTTATATTTATGAAAAAATGGTATTTTTTGAGAAAGGGGGAAATTTTTTGCATCCGAACAAAATTTAATAACAATGGGATTCATACAAAATAAACTTGCCCTACAGTACCTATACATCACAAGTAAAAAGACATTGAATTATATTTGGAATTTCTGCACGAGTTTTATAACTAGGTATATAATAAAACACTTCTTATCCTCGTACAATAGTTGTATTTATTTACAAACGTTTTCGAAAAGTTAACTTTTCATCTTCAGGTGATAGCAAAAAATATAATTTTTAAAAATTTTTTTGATAAGTTTACAAATTAATCAAAAATATTTTTATATAAATTGAAATTTTAATAATTTTGTTAAGTAATTGAAATTTAAAGTTATTTTAATAATGTCTAATAATGATAATTTTATAATAAAAAGAAGAAAAGGGAAGTGAATAAATGCGTTTAAAATTTTTTCTCAAAAATGTCCTTAGATGATAATGGTTTTAAGAATTTATGCAAAGAAGATCGTTCAAAAGTTTTGTTTTTATTCATGTTTTTTGTACGATTTAATAAATTTGGGTTGTTAATTTCTTTTAACGAACGAAAACCTGCTATTTTATGATTTTTATCAATCATATGATCTGCTGGTGTTGATTCGTGTAATGTTTTTGAGTGTATCGCTTTATAGTGTTCTGACCATCTAATTTTAGTTTTCCTTCTTGTTTGGCCTATATATATTTCATCACAGTCTTGACAAATCACTGAATAAATTCCAGATTTCTCAAGAATATCTGTTTTGTCTTTTATGGTCCCAATTAGATTTTTGACTTTATTACCATTGCTATTTGGTGATAGTTTTATTGAAAAATTATTTAGTACTCTTTTTAAAGAGTAAGTCAACCCTTCAATGAATGTACCACCCATATATGCTAATACATTTTCTTTAATAGGAACTAAAGAGGTTAAATTCTTCAAATCTTTTTTCTCTCGATGTTTTTTTAATAAACTATTGACTATTCTATTAGTATAACCGTTTATTTTTGCTATTCTTTGAATATTTTCAACCTCTTTATTATAATTGTTTTTGCTAAGAGGAACATTAATAGCACGGTAACAATAGGAATTCAAAGCTGCAAATTTAGTTTGTTTTGGATGATTTGAATTGGATGGAATACATCTGTCGGTGTTTGTTGGTTTTCGGTATATATCAAACTCTTTTAACCAATTATCGCAGAAATCGAAACAACCATTTCAAATTTTTGTCCTGACATCCGAAATGCAATCCGTGTTGATGTTGAAAAAACCATTGAAACTTCTATATAATCTCAAAAACAATATGGTACATTAGCAAAACAGCAAAACCGTATTTTAACATCTCTGCGAAAAAAGATTGCTGAAGACAACATCATCATTTTAAAAGCAGATAAAGGTAATAAAGTTGTAGTATTAGATAAATCTGACTATAAAGCGAAGGTTTCCAACATTCTTAATAATGGGAGTTATGTTCTTGTCAACAAACCACAAATAAAACTTAACGGCTGGCAAGCGAAAACAAAATTGACTCTTAAATCGTGCACTAACATCACGACAGAATATCTAAGAAAAAAGTTAATACCTTCAAACTATAGTATTCCAAAACTTTATGCATTACCTAAGATCCACAAGGTGGGAGATTTAAAAATGAGACCGATTTGTAGTGGAGTTGGATCACCAGTACATGACTTGGCGAAATGGTTATGTAAAGAGTTTTCAAAATTTCAACAACCATCTGGATATTATGTTAAAAACTCATTACAATTTATCGAAACTGCAAGAAATGTAAATATTCCAAATGACTTCATTCAAGCTTCAATAGATATAGACAACATGTATAACAGAATTCCAATATCAAAAGCTGAAGAATCAATTGAGAATTGGCTAAGAAATATAAATACGCTAGATGATTTAAGGGTAAGTGAATACATGCGTCTTGTTAATTTATGCTTTTCAAAAAATTATGTCCAATTTGATGATAAAGTCTATCAACAAACTGAAGGTCTGGCTATGGGCAACCCTTTATCTGCTTTTGCAGCAAATTGTTTTATGGCTGAATTCGAAACAAAAGCTAAAGAAAACTACCCTGACTTTCCATTATTATGGGTCAGATATGTTGACGATACCTATATTATCATCCATAAAGACAAACTTGCAAATTTTCTCGATTTTTTAAATAATGTCATGCAAGGAGTAATAAGATTTACTTTTGAAACTGAAATTGATTTTCAGTTACCATTTTTAGATGTCATGGTTAAAAGAGTCGATAATTATCGATAATTATAATTTGTTTGGCTGATATCACTGGTCAACAAAATTTAACTTTTTTTTTTGCCACAAGAACCCAAATATACTTTTCTAGTAGTTTTTGGGGAGCTGAATCCTAATCTGAAGTCAGAAAAATTTGATTGGCCTCCGTTTTTGAAATATTACCGTTATAAAATGCTAAAAAACGTCATTTTGGCTGTTTTCGAGGTTCTGTTTTAATATGGGGTAATTCATTACAAACAAATTTGTAAGGGTGATTATAAGAACAGATATTCTTCTTTCAAAAACTGTTTAAATCTTTCCGATATCTCTTTTATTGCTCGAGATATCTTAAGTTTCAGTTAAAAAGCTAAAGAGAAACTAAATTTAATCTAAAGTTTAAGTCACTGGTCACAATTAAGAATTTAAGTAGCGGTCTTTGAATCAGAAACAACACTGGCCAACCAAATCAAAATTTGTTTGCCACAAGAACCAAATATACTTTTCTAGTAGTTTTCGGGATGCTTAACTCGAATCCGCAATCAGAAAAATTCTATTAGCCTTCGTTCTTGAAATATAACCGTTATAAAAAAACTTTTTTTTGCATTTTATAACGGTAATATTTCAAAAACGAAGGCTAACAGAATTTTTCTGATTGCGGATTCGAGTTAAGCACCCCGAAAACTACTAGAAAAGTATATTTTGGTTCTTGTGGCAAACAAATTTTGATTTGGTTGGCCAGTGTTGTTTCTGATTCAAAGACCGCTACTTAAATTCTAAATATCTCGGGCATTAAAAGAGATATCGGAAAGATTTAAACAGTTTTTGAAAGAAGAATATCTGTTATTATAATCACCTTTACAAATTTGTTTGTAATGAATTACCCCACATTAAAACAGAACCTCGAAAACAGCCAAAATGACGTTTTTTAGCATTTTATAACGGTAATATTTCAAAAACGGAGGCCAATAACAATTTTCTGACTTCAGATTCGAGTTCAGCACATCAAAAACTACGAGAAAAGTATATTTTGGTGCTTGTGACAAAAACCTTGTTGACCAGTGTAATCAGATAGAGTTTGATATATACCGAAAACCAACAAACACTGACAGATGTATTCCATCCAATTCAAATCATCCAAAACAAACTAAATTTGCAGCTTTGAATTCCTATTGTTACCGTGCTATTAATGTTCCTCTTAGCAAAAACAATTATAATAAAGAAATTGAAAATATTCAAAGAATAGCAAAAATAAACGGTTATACTAATAGAATAGTCAATAGTTTATTAAAAAAACATCGAGAGAAAAAAGATTTGAAGAATTTAACCTCTTTAGTTCCTATTAAAGAAAATGTATTAGCATATATGGGTGGTACATTCATTGAAGGGTTGACTTACTCTTTAAAAAGAGTACTAAATAATTTTTCAATAAAACTATCACCAAATAGCAATGGTAATAAAGTCAAAAATCTAATTGGGACCATAAAAGACAAAACAGATATTCTTGAGAAATCTGGAATTTATTCAGTGATTTGTCAAGACTGTGATGAAATATATATAGGCCAAGCGATACACTCAAAAACATTACACGAATCAACACCAGCAGATCATATGATTGATAAAAATCATAAAATAGCAGGTTTTCGTTTGTTAAAAGAAATTAACAACCCAAATTTATTAAATGCTTACGAAGAAATGTTCATAAATCATACAAAAAACATGAATAAAAACAAAACTTTTGAACGATCTTCTTTGCATAAATTCTTAAAACCATTATCATCTAAGGACATTTTTGAGAAAAAATTTTAAACGCATTTATTCACTTCCCTTTTCTTCTTTTTATTATAAAATTATCATTATTAGACATTATTAAAATAACTTTAAATTTCAATTACTTAACAAAATTATTAAAATTTCAATTTATATAAAAATATTTTTGATTAATTTGTAAACTTATCAAAAAAATTTTTAAAAATTATATTTTTTGCTATCACCTGAAGATGAAAAGTTAACTTTTCGAAAACGTTTGTAAATAAATACAACTATTGTACGAGGATAAGAAGTGTTTTATTATATACCTAAAAAGACATTAATTTTTTATTTTCACAAAAAAGCATTTGACTTATTTTATTAACCTTAAAATTTTGATTTCCGATTTATCGGAATTTGGCCCTTTTAATTTTCAACTTGGCGATTTAAGGCTCCTTTTTTTCATTTTTATCTACTGCAAATTTAATTTAACTCCTGTCCAGAATATATTGACAAAATGAAATACCAATAAAATTATACTGGAGTCTGCTTAGCAAAAATTATCTGAAAATTGAAAAAAAATCAAAAATCTGATACCAAAAGAAAATTGATTGCGTTTTCTAGACCATTTTTGAAAGTGGCTATTTTTGGCTCCAAGATTTTTCAAAATCTGCTCCTTGCCTCCAAAATATTCTGACAACACTGTGTATCACCTATAGTTACGGTGACCATATTTCTGGAAGCGAAACCCGGGACAGATAAAAAATTCGTGGGATCGTTTTAAAAATATTGATTTTTCAAAAAAAATTAAATTTTTTTAAATCAGTTTTCATAATTTTTCCTTACTTTGATATCAAGATTTCCTAAACGATTTTATGGGAGCGTTTTTGTTGAAATCATTTAAGTCGTTTACGAAATCAGAAATCAAGAAAATGTTTTATAATAATGTCTGTTTATAACTTCTAAAAAAATATTTTTTTTAATCAAAATCGGAAGAGCTATTTTTTAACATTTTAATTTTATTTCAAATAATTTTGAAATTGTATGATCTTTAACACAACTTTTAACACGTCCTTAAAAGTTTTCAAACTTATCTGGGTTCTTTACTCTTCCATATGTTGTTCTTTATTCGAAAACATTTTAACTGGTGTAGAAACCTGACAAACAGCAGCTGGAACTAGAAGAACATTTTAAAAAAACTAAAGCCTAGTCTAAAGGCGAAACGAAAATTTTCATACAAAACCAGCACAACGAAATCGTGAATGAAAATTTAACTTTTCGTTGTTTGTCAATCCTATTTATTTGTCCAGGCAATTTTTCTTGCAGCAACAGTTTTTTGACTTTGGAGACTTAGAAAAATGTTCGTTTTGCTTCAGAAGCGTACTAAGCTTTTTGCTTTATCCGAAAAATTAGAAAAAATTTAATTCCAACCAGTATTTTCTTATTTTCCGTACAAAGTATTTAAAATATTGAATACAAAAATCAGAGAATGTGCAAATACTGGACAATCACGGGACAAATTACAAAATACGGGACACTTATACGTCCCGGGTTTCTTAAATAAAAACCCGGGACAAGCTGTAGAAATACGGGACAGTCCCGGGTAAACCGGGACGGATGGTCACCGTACCTATAGTCCAGTCATATTAGTAAATGGAATCGCATTTTTGCGGGTCCTTATCATAAGAAACGACCTGTTGGAATGGGATGATCAGATCGGGAGCAGCCGTCATCTTGGAAAAGAGGTTGGTGTCGTTTTTATTTAATTGCTCCATTTACACTCATGATATTTATAAACGAATTTTTGTTAGTTGATTAAATTCAATTTTATGGCTTGGTCTAATTCCGGAGTTGTTTCGCAAGGTGGGGATAAAAATGTCTATTCTCCCTCGTTTAGTCGGGAGGAGAAATTCATTAAAAAAGATTGACTTAGGTAATTTGAAATATTATTATAAACCAACGATTGCACCTACAATAAAGTGCTATACCTTCCTGTAAAGCCAAAAAACCTTGTCTTTTATTTAAATTTTAAATAAAGCCATTTTAAGAGAAGAATCGCCACTACATTAACTGCGCCATTCAACAAGTCGTTAAAAGTGGGTACCTATTTACTAAAAAATTACTTTATCTAATATTCTTTTTTACGCTACAAATTGCTTCCACAGCATAAATTACTTCCTAATTAGTCTAGACTAGATAGACCAGAGTCTACCTCCCTTGGGAAAGGAGGTGAATATGATAAAAATGAAAGGAATAATAACACGGTTCGACACTGAAAATACACCCTACAAATTACATAGTGTAAGATGTTCGTATGGTCGAATAATGCATAAAAATATTTTTGTTATATTTTTGGAACCCTCCATTTTTTTTATTTACAAAAAACCATTTTTACAGATTTTACGATGTAATCTATCAATATCTCAGTCATTTTTTTAACAATTCTCAATCTGTTATATGTTTTTGGAAAGAGGATTCTCAGATGTACGTATATAAGTCTATTGTTGAAACAAATTAAGTATAGCGTGTAGGTTTTTATCCCATAAATCTTGAAAAAGTGATTTTTTCCTCATTTTTTCAACTTTACCCATTTTTTAGTGCACAATAAAACAAACAAAAAAATAAAGTTATTTTATATTCTGAAACAATTTTTATTGAGGCACAAATTAGTGTATTGTTTTATTGAATTCGACCAAAACTGCGGAATCTAGGCTACTTTTTCGTAACTAGAATATATGGCATATAATGATGTGAATTGGAAGGTGAGCAATAGGGTCTCGCTATTTTAAAATAATTGGAATTTGTATGCTTCTAGGATCTTATATGGTTGGAAATAAACTAAAAAAAATACGAAGATAGAAATAATTTAAAAAAAAATATTCCTCAAGTCTCTAACTTCATTCTAACCCGTGCCGCCAAGGGGCTAAAGTTTCTTATTGGAATAACATGGGGTTTCTTAGACCTTGTTTGATCAATTTTAAATTCCAGATAAACCATTTGTTCAAAAAATTTAAAACTTAACAGACTCAAACTCTATAAGTGTAGCTATCATGTGAACATTTTTCAGATTTTTAATTGTTATAATTTGAGCGATTTAGCTTGGTAAAGAAAATCATTTTTTTTCAGACTTTTTCAAAAATCGCTTTTTACACGTTTAATGCCAAAAAAATTAAAAACATACATTTCAATTCACAAATAAGCGTAGTATGTATATTGAAAATGTATATTTAATTCAAAGTTAATATAATATAATATACGGGCGAGCCAAGTTCGGGCAGTGGGTGGGTTGAGTTTATAATGGTATATCTCGATTTCCAGCAAATCTGCAAGTCCTATGGATAAAAGTGGCATGGAAAAGTTGTAGATCGTAAAAAGATCTAGCTACATTTTTTGAATTAACAAATAACCTCAAAAAGTATGTGAAAAATTCAAATAATCGAGTTTTTGGTTTTTTTATTTTGATCAGCTTTTTCAAAAAGTCAGTGTAATCTCTACTTCCTGATGGTGTAAAAATAAATATTTCACTACTATACCATAATACATGTTCTCGGAAAATGCAAACAAAAAAAAAAAAAAAATGAAAAAAGCTTGAATTAAAAATTTTTTTTAATCATTTTGTACAATTTTGGGCTATTTAATAAAATTTACACTTTAATTACTCAAAAACCGTAACATTTGTCAATGTAACATGAAATCTAACGGTTTTTGAGTAATTTAAGTGAAAATTTTCCTATAGATTGTTATATATTTTATAGCGTGGTGTTTTACCCTTTTAAATAATTTAACTATATAATATTTTGCATTGAAAATTGATTTTTTTATTTTTTCAAGGTAAATTTCGTCGAGAGTTTCGCAATGCTTTAGATAAATGCAGGTGTGGCCGCATTCGTGTGGAGGATCGATCTTTTAACCAGAGTAACCCCTTGTCCAGACTTCACAATATCAGTCCCAGTATAAGAAGCAATTATAATCTAACGAGTGTAAGAGACATCACTTTGACGCGGGAAAGCTCCCGACAGGTAAAAGTCAAGGTCTTTTTTTTAAATATTTTTAATTCCTACAAATACATTTTATATTATTCAAAACTCAAATAGACAATGCAAACAACATTTGTTGAGAACAATGGTAATGGGCATTCCATTAACACACCCATATTGAGCTCGAATAAGGATCTATGACGAGAACGACTGAGGGTATCGTGGTCGAAAACTGTTCCTCCCAGAGATTGTTACAGTTGTAATGATCCAATTGTATAAGTTATCTCAGAAAAGCATTAATGTATTATTAAGATCTTGTAAATAAAATAAATTGTGAGAATTTGAAATTTGTTCTAGTATAATCTCTACTCACTGTTCTTGCCGTCTTTGATTAATTTTGTGATTTTTTTTTATAAAATATTATTTTTTATTTGTATATTTTCGACGAGTCGAGGAATGTTTTTGGATACGTTTCTGCAGTGGCTGCCCATCTTTTGCTGGTTCCCTTCTAACTCTCCCTCCTCTGCCCCCTTGTCCTACCCCTATTAACTTCGTTCATCCCTGTCTAACCTGTATTTTTCTATCACGTTGTCTTCTTTACCCTCACATTATTTATTTATTTATTCAACTAAAGACTAACAGCCCTATTTATAAACTCATCATAGACAGTGCATAGCATTATGTACTCTTTATAATGTCTTTAAACAGAAAATTGTTATTTATAAAATTTATGCAACGTTTAATAGAGATTGTATAAACTAAACGCGTTTTTAGGTTGATATAATTTATGATATTGATATAATTTATTTTGGCGTTTTTGTTTTTTTCTTTGTTTATTTTCGAATCAGATGGAGTTATTTTATCGACAGATGGAGTTGTTTGTCGTGATAAAAGTACTAATTTTCCATTTTTAGAACTTGTTTGGACACAAACCTAGCATAACTATAACGGCTAAGAAAATGTTTTAAAAATAGAAATGTATGTAACGTTGCATAAAGACTACATAAAACTTTATGCATTTTATAACTATGCAGCCGTTTAGAGCTGTTTAGTGAAATCTAATAAAAAAGGCTGTAAGTGTCTAAGTTTTTCACAATGGTTATTTTACAAAATTTAAGAAATCGAAATTAACAATTTAACCCTCTACTGCATGAATTAATATTAGCGGACGAAAAAATTTAAAAATGCTTTACATGGGTTCTTTGGGTTGTTTCAAAACGGTTTTCATTAAAAAAAATTGTTTAAATCAATTTGTTTAAAAAAATTGTTTATGAGCGAAATTTGGCTTCGTATGCATTAATGGGTAAGAAATTTTACTAATTTTATTTATTCAGATTATGTAAAGAATACAATTAAAAATATCAGAAGATTAATATTTATCATTTAAAAACAAAATTAAGTAAAATAAATACATTGCATTACAAAAGGTTAAGAATTAATTCAAATTTGGCTCATTTTAAGACATGGAACCGAGAAAAGCAATTTGTTTTTGTCCGTTTTAAATATTTCTTCTGGTTCACATTCTTTCCACTGTCGAAGTTAGTCTTGCTCCAACATTTTCACCCACTCCCAGATCTAACAAAAACTAAAAAGTAATAAAATGATTGAAAAATATCATAGGTGAGCCCCCCTCCCCCTAAAATTTTTGTGTTTACGACGCTGGAAATGCGGTTAACATGAGAAAAATGTCTCTTAAGGCGAAGGGGCTCCATTTCTGAAGCAAAACATAGCTTCCAAGCAAAATAACAATGTAAAGAAACAAAATTTTCCAACAAAAAAATTTAACAAATTGTGTAGATTTACAACCCCTTAATGCATACGAAGCCAAATATGGCTTCCGTACTTTTTGCCCTCCCAAGACCAGGCCAATAATTTTTTTTCAACAAAAATTAGTTCATAGCTTACATAATTAGACAATCGATCAAAAATAATTTTTTAATTCCACTTCACTTTCCAAACAAACGCAGTAATTAACACTTAAAGTATGAATATATTCTACACTTTCGATTTCAATGCACACGACTGATCTACTCACCTGTGATCATAAAATACACCTTTATTTTGTGTCGGACACACGAAAAAACTATCTCTATGGGTTCTCAGAAACACAAAGAAGAGGATTGTATTTAATCTTTACCTTTTTTTTGTGACAGAGAAGAAAAAAAGTGCATACAAACAGACAAAACCATATTTGGCTTCGTATGCAGTAGAGGGTAGTTTTGTCTTTAAAGTATTTTTTGATAAATTAAAATCAATGTTTTGATAGTATTGATTAAAGTCCATGTACATAAAATATTAAGAGGCTCATTAATTCCATAGTAAACTCTGGATGAAGCCGTATAAAAAAAAATTAAGGGTTGCGAGTAAGCCTTGGGCGACTGTTGATGTTCAGCAAGCTGAGGATAGAAGGTGAATTGATTGATCCGGATATAAGTTGGTAGATAAAAAGAACATTGGTGACTTCTCTCCGTTTCTTAAGAGTCGACAGTCCAAGAAGCTTTAAGCGATTTTCATAAGCCGGAAGATTTTGATTCGGGTCCCAAGGGAGATGTCGAAGAGCAAAAAGTAAAAATCGTTTTTGAGCTACGTCGTAGCTAGGACATTATACACAGCTACAATATTCAACGATGGGACGGACGAGAGCACAATAAAGAACATTCAGAATAAGTAAGTATTCTCTGTATACCTACTTCTCTTCTCGCCTCCGGTACCATCTTTTTCTCTCCTTAATCCCTAGCCTGACTCTGAAAGCAGAAACACAATCACGCTTTGCCGTCGATTTTTACAACTGCCAAAAGTTCAACCACACAAAATCTGTGTAACCTCTCACAACGACGCTTTTCCTACATACGCTTTTTTTGACAAACGTAAGGAAACGTAAGAAAGCGAGCAAAAGTTCAACTTGGCTGAGCTTTTGCTCGCTTTCTGACATTATTTATCAGACATAGTTACAGTCACCCACATAATTATTGGGCCAAATGTGAATACATAAAAATAAATTATTACAATACTAGGAGTGCTTTTTTGTTTCTCTATAAAAATTTTGAATACTTGCTTATTCCGTGACTTTTCTTTTTAAATAAAGTCAATCTTCTTCGTTGGCTATAGGTCTTGTTTTTATTCTATCTTATCTTCTGTGTCGACGTTTCACGTGTGCTTACACGGTTCTTCAGGACTAAGAAAAATAATTCTAGGATATTTTAAAAACGTATAGAATAAATACTTATCTTGAATCCTCTAATGATCCCCAATTAATTGCAGTTCAGAACAACAAATAACCAAAAATAAAAAGATTTTCTCGAACTGTTATTTGTTTATTTTTCTTTGAACAAAAGCCTCTATTTTTGTTTGTATTTTTGATCTGAAAAACCCTGTTTTGTTGAATTCACATTGTAATATTATGCGATATAACTGCAACTTTAGGAGCTTTTATTCATTTTTGAAAACTAGAATAACAGAGCAACTTTTTAAAATAATAAACCAATCTCACACCGTACAATTTTTTGTTGCAGTGTTGCTCTCAAATAAAAGTTAGAAATTGATTTTTTATAAAACTTGAAACTGTTAGTCAATTTGCAGCGAAATGGCGTATGGAATAAAAAATATTTTGATTATTTAATTGTTTCTTATTATTTGGCACTGTTTTTGTAAAAGAATTTTAAAAAACAAAAATCAATAATGGGCGCAGGAAGCAAAATACTGTTGCAAAGTAGGGATATTTCGAAATTTCACAAGAATTGCATTAAATCGAAAACCGTAGGGATTTGGGATGAACAAGTTACCAAATTCTGAGAGCCCTTAAGTTCCCCTACCAGCATATTTTGTTTGATCCATTACTTTTAGGACACCCTGTATAAACATAAAGTTATCTCGAAAGGAAAAAAAACAAAAAGATTTATATTTTTGGTATTAGATTTTGAAATTAATTTTGATGGATAAGGTGTTTTTTCAGAAGTTTCTTTCTTAAGCTGTTTCCATTGATGTTTCGAAGTTCAGTAGGAAGACGGTTGTAAATGCTTGGAACGATAACTGAGAGTGTTTGTCTGCCGTATGAATTTTTAAATATTGGTGTTTGCAGGAATCCATGGGTTTTTCATAGTATGTAGAGTTCGAAAAGTTTTTTACATTCAGGAAGCCAAGTTCTCTATATCTTACGTCCTAATCGGCGTTTGTTTGATAGTTCGTACCATTTTTTGATTTAAATAAAATTTTTACAATTCGGTTTCGTATTTTTGTAGGTCTTGCAAATAAGTCGCAGTCGTATTTCCCCACGCTAGTATTCCGTATGTTAGGACTGATTCTACCAATGAGTAATATACTTGTTTGAGCACAGGGAAGCATGTGTAGAGGCTTAAATGCTGGAGAGCATAAACAGCCTTGCGAAGTCGCTTGCATATAGTTCCTATATCGTCGGCTTAGAGTGTAAACCTGCTAACTCCACTTTTGGGCGAATTTGAGTTATGTATGCAGTTTGAAAGGTCTAATGAAGGCGCATCGTCTGACATTAAAATTTTCGTTCAATTCCACTTATAAGTTTGAGAAATCAATACAACCATTTTTTACTATGGGAGGGGGGTCTATCTCCTCCCCTTTAGGAGGGAGGGGCAATTTTCTAAAAAAAATTATTAAAATAAAAAACAAAATTATTAAAAAACAACGGCAACACTTACAGTTATAAGTGATAACATTTCCGAAAGGAAGAATTGTTAATCAATTTTTAATTTTTAAATCAATACAGGTACCTGTTTCAACCAATTGTTTTTGAAATAATCGATTTGATGAAATGGAAAATAGACCCCTCCAATAGTAAAAAATGGTTGTATTGAACTCCTCTACAAAAAACCGTTATCAAATCCTGGCGCCCAAGTTATCGTACTACTTGCCAAAATAACCTGGTTTTTTCGGAGCCCAAACGTTCGAATTTCTGTATCTGGGTTGAAATTCATTTGGAAATGAATATTATTTAAGAATGTATTTTTAAAACATTGGGTAAATAACGAAAAAAAAATTTAACTTTTGAACTTTGACAGCTTATCATAGCCGTAGCTAGGATTTCATTTCGGGGGGGGGTTAGCTCAGACCAAACTAATTTTTTTTTTTAGAAATCACAATACCTTGTATCAACTATATGTAACTGCAGTCGATTCTAAATGCCGCTAAGTCAAATAGTCATTTGAACTGTGTAGAAGCGAAAAATTTGCCAATATCCTTTTTAAGTATTTTTTAGGAGAGGAATTCGTAGTTAAAAGTTTAAAAAAGCCCTGCTTACATTAACGAATTTAAAAATGGCCGAATATTCAGCGGCATCTCTAGTTTTGTAGGTACAAAGAGTGATAAGTTGGTTGATATAAATTGCGAGCGTTAGCCAGCAAGAAAATTTTTTTTAAGATACAAATTTTAACCATTCTAAGGCTTTATAAAAAAAATTATTTCGTACAATTTAATATAAAACATTGAAAAATGGACTTTTTCTTGCACTGAAATTTTGTAGCAGAAAATTGACAGGTACATTCTATCTATTGAGTTCTAAATGAAATTAGCAATACTTAAAAACCAAAATTTTAAATAATCCAAGTTGTTTGACATGAGCTAATTACACTGGTCAACAAGGTGTTTGTTACAGAAACCAGGGTATACTTTTCTATAGGCTGAGCTCGAATCCGAAGTCAGAAAAATTCTATCACATCACGTTTTGGAGATATTCCCGTTAGAAAATCAAAATTTTTTTGCGTTTACTTATTTTTTTTTAATTAAATTTGTAACAGTTTCTAAAAAAATTGTGTCAAAATTTGAAAGCGATTGGTACAGAACTTTTCGATATTTGCTATTAAAAGCAAATAAATATGAGATGCCCCAAACACTTTGATTTCAAGTTATGATTTCTCGAGGAAGAAAATAGATATTTAAAAGATTTAAACGGATTTAGAGAGACAAAACTTAATTCTTTTAGAAACTGTTACAAATTCAATTTAAAAAAAAAATAAGTAAACGCTAAAAAATAACCCTGAAAACTGGTTAAAAGCGGCATTTTCGATTTTCTAACGGGAATATCTCAAAAACGTGATGTGATCGAATTTTTCTGACTTCGGTTTCGAGCTCAGCACACAAAAAACCTATAGAAGAGTATACCCTGGTTTCTGTAACAAAAAAGAAGTTTAATTTTGTTGACCAGTGTTATACTTCACTTTGAAATTTAACAATAAACTGAAATTGTTTAATTTTATAATTTGAAACAAAAGAATAACGAAATGTTGTAAATACAGTGCTTTGCAAAAGTATAATCGCACCATATATATAAAACCGAGTATTGCAGCGACACCCTACTATTTTTTTATTAAAGGGGATCAAAAAACAAGAATATTGAGAAGAACAAAATGTCCCGTTACTTTCTCTTATAATTTTTAGAAATTTTTCTTCTATTGCAAAAGTATAATCGCATTTTTTTTATTTTGAGTATGGCCAACAAGGTTTTTGTTACAGAAACCAATATATACTTTTCTAAAGTTTTTTTATGTGCTGAGCTCGAATCCGAACTCAGAAAAATTCTATCACATCGCGTTTTTGAGATATTCCCGTTAGAAAATCGAAAATCCCGCTTTTTACCAGTTTTCGAGGTTATTTCCTAGCGTTGTTAGGTACTACAGTCTCTGAATAAATCGATACATTTATTTTCGCTTACATAATGGATTTAAGGATAGAACAAAAGTGGATAATAAGCAACTGAAGATATCTCGGACAGTAGAAAAGATGTCTGAAAGATTTAAATAGATTTAAGGGTAATATTTCAAAAACGAGATGTGATCGAATAAGTCCGTCTTTGGATTCGAGTTCGGCCACCGAAACCCTTTGAAAAAGCATAGTTTAGTCCCGGCACCAAAAACCCTGCATAAGTACTTGTGGTATTTAAAGGGTTCTTAAAAGAGCATTTTAAGGTGTTAACATAGTGCTTAAGGAAATGGTCAAAGAGATAAAAACACTTTGTAATGGACCAAACAATTTTTGTTTTCGTTTATACAAACTTCATCGACAGTTTCTGCAACGATGCAAAATTGGTAGTGATTTTAAGGGAGATTTTCATATAAGTAATCAAATCACTAAAATACAAAAACAAATCATTTAGTGCTGCATATATTAGACTTGCATATGTTTATAATATAGGTATCTTTTGATTTTCTGAAAAAAAATTTAGGGGGGGGGGGGTAAACACCCAACCCCCCCCCCTAAATACGGCTATGCAGCTTATATATTGTAGGTGGCTTAACTGTATCACATGTTTTATACATTGTTGAGAAGGTATAACTATAAAAAAAAATCAAAATGGGTAAAAAATTGACGAAGCTAGAATTTTTTCAACAAAAAAAAAAAAAAATTTTTTTTGGTCCCACGCCTTTATTTTAATTTTAATATTTCATGTTTAATTTTCAGAAACTGTCAAAATTTTAAAACAAAAATTTTTTAATAGTCAAGAGTGTTGAGAAAAAAAAATTCGATACACATACATAACATTAGGTATAAAGACATTAAATGAAAAAAAAAAAATCAGTAGGTAAACATTAAACATAAATACAAAAAAAAAAGTTTATGAGCGTGGTACACTGGTTTTTAGTACTTTTTCAGCCTAGTTTTATTAATATTAAAATCAAACCTAACTCCAGATTTTGGGGGTGTTAGGGACTTTTTAAATACAGTTTCGTAATCAGTGCGACAAGCTCTACAAAACGTGATAGGTCTCCGCTCGCGTACATTTTGAGTGTAATCAATAGCCTATTTCCTATACAAATAAGAGTAGGGGCTTACAAAAAATAGAACACTAAATTGACCGGCGAGATCCACATTATTAATCTTTGACCTCTTCTGAACTCAAATCCATTGGTGAAACTCGGTCCTCATATTTTGCATACTCAACTACCTCTAGCACCTGCACTATCAGTTTTAGTTAAGTTTTCTGCAATACTGCTTAAAGACACCAATATACAGGGCGATTCAGGAGTAATGTGCAAAAAAGCTACAGCATGTAGGTCGAGATAAGAAAAAAATCGTATGGGAGGGGGGTCTATTCCCCCTCGTTTAGCCGGGATGGGCAATTTTCTAAAAAATTGACTTAATTTGGAAAAAAAAAAATTAAAAATCAACGGTTATACCTACAACAACGTGTTATACCTTTTTGTAAAGCCAAATACCTCGTCTTTCATTTGGTATTTAAAAAAAGTTGTTTTTTAGTTTTTGAAAAATTTATTTCCAAAGTCAAAATTTCGGAAAAAAAATGAAAACAAAATTTTACGTAATTAAGTACTAATTTAGTTTCTTAAATTCGATGCTCTCATATGTTTTTAAACAAAAACAGAAAACCAGATGCAAAAAAATATCTTGTCGTTTTTATTTTACAAGGAAGGACTTGTAGGTAAATTGATTTATAAAATTTTAACCCTTTTTTAATTATTTTGCTTTTAACCCGGAAGTTTGTTAGGGTACAATTAAGTTACATAGTTACATAGTATTAGATGAACATGGATTAGTCCTTTTTTCATTGATAAAGCCTGAAAGACCACTGACCTGTAATTTTTTCTTATTACGACCCCATGGGGTCGCTCGCTGCCGATAGTTTCTTCCTGATAGGGAGTAAGGTCAATAAAACCGCATTTTTTCATTAAAGCCTGCTACGCAGCTCGCGCTAAATTTTAGCTCCCATACAAATTATCGAAAAATTTTATCTGAGCTAAAATGGATCCCATACAAATTATCGATAACTTGTATGGGAATTTTATCTCGGCTAAAATTTAGCGCGAGCAGCGTACCCGGCTTTATGAAAAACAAAAAATTTGGGACCCAAAGATAAATAAAAGCCCACACAGTTTGGTTAAGTAACTATTTCCAGTTTGAATTTTTACTCATCAACACGATGTACACAGGGGCGTAGCGAGGGTCCAAGTCATGGGGGGGGGGTGAGATTCAGTGAAATGCTGACTCATTTTATGAATTTGCCGACTGCATCCGATTTCTTTTAAATAATATTGGGAATCATAGTTTTAGAGAAAACAGAACTTAAACTATAATTTTCACGATTAAGCATTTAATTATTAAAACAATACCTAATTTATAATAATAGGCCAGTCATTATATACATTTGGAAATGCAAAATGACCGAGAAAGCTAAATTTTGGATATGTTGTAGAGGATGCTTATAAAAGCTTAACTTGAAGTTTTCGACCAAGATTTCCTATGAGCTTTTTCCACCATTTTGAAAAAAAGGATAAAATTGGTTTTTTGGCAATAACTCGGCTATCTGACGAGATGCGAAAATTTTACAAGGAGCTTTTTTGTAGCTTTTAACGAGTTCTACAATTCATGCATACACATTTTTTGTGTATCATGAACCGTTTTCGAGATATCGATTAAAAAAGTCAAAAATTTAGGACATGCCATTTGTTTTTTGACATAATCTATTTTTGGGTGATGAATATCGAAAAAATTATTAACATAAAATTTGTAGACCACATTCAGACCTACAATGTCGTATTTTTATATTTTTTTTTTGGACAAAAATTACGACTTCCAGCCGGTCGCAAAGTCGTTTAGTCCGTTCCCACCGCCAAGCAAGCCGCCCTTTCGGTTGTAAAAAAAAACAATCATTCATGTTTTTTTTAATGTTTATATCATTATATCAGTAACACATATGTACATACAAATGTATGTATTTATTTAATAAATAACGAGAAGAAGATGGTAATGGTTTTTTTGCTACCCCAATTTTATTAACCCAAATTTTGTAAATACAGTATACCGGCTTTTTGTGTTGATTGTGCATTTTGTAATTTGCTTCAATCTCTATATTATTTAGTTCATCAAAATTGCAATTAGATCAGTGCCAATAATTTTTGAAAATTAAAAAATTATAAGCAGCATTTAGGATAAATGGTATATGAAAGCGGAAAAATAAATTGCCCACAAACTAGTTGGTGGAAAGGGAGCGGGTGAATGCCTTGTTCGATTTCACTAGTCAAAAAGTTTTTTTTTATAGAAATCAAAGTATATTTTTCTAATGATTTTTTGTATGCTGAGCTCGAATCTTTAGTCAGAAAAATTCTATCACGGTGAGATATAACCATGCCAATACATCACAAAAACAGTGTTTTGAACGTTCAAAATTCAATATCTCAAAAACTTTGCACGTTAGAGCTATTCTAATGCTAGATTGAATTTAAGAAGGTCAAAGGCCATTAGAAAAGTATAATTTGGTTTCTATGGAAAATTATTTCTCGCCAATAATATTATGTCATTTACGGAAAAATCGATCTTAAAAATCGTTTTTTTTTCAATTTTTCTCAATATTTTCTAAATCAAAAGTATAGTTTTTCCATACAATCTTAAATAAAAGGTTTTAATCTAAGTAACTGCATTCCAAGCTTTTCAAAAATCAAAAACTTTTTGGATTGACAAATAGGCTATTTTATCAAATTAAATTCGTCAAAAATCCAAAAATTAACTTTTTGCTCAAAAAACATTTAAAATACATAGAAAACATAACAAAGTAATTTTTAACCAAGATTTGTTAAAATCAAACCATTTTGGTAAAAGATAAAAATAAAAAATAAAAAAATCGTATTTTTTGCATTTTTTCAATATTTTTGAGATTATATAAATAAAATGGTTTTAGTAAAAGTTATGACACTTTTATTACCCACAACTTTTGCATTTAACTTTTTTTGATAGGAGGTCTACTTTTGACAGAAATCGTAAAAAACGAAGATTTTCGACACCAACACTTTTTCGCCCACCCACCCTTTTCCACCAATTAGTTTGTGGGCAATTTATTTTTCCCCTTTTATAACCATTTATCCTAAATTTTCCAACCACCCATATGCTGCTAATAATTTTTTTATTTTCAAAAATTATTGGCACTGCTCTAATTGCAATTTTGATGAACTAAATAATATAGAGATTGAAGCAAACTACAAAATGCACAATCAGCACAAAAAGCCGGTATACTGTATTTACAAAATTTGGGTTAATAAATTTGGGGTAGCAAAAAAACCATTAACATTTTCTTCTCATTATTTATTAAATAAATACATACATTTGTATGTAGGTGTTACTGATATAATGATATTAACATTAAAAAAAAAACATGAATGATTGTTTTTTTTTACAACCGAAAGGGCGGCTTGCTTGGCGGTGGGAACGGACTAAACGACTTTGCGACCGGCTGGAAGTCGTAATTTTTGTCCAAAAAAAATATAAAAATACGAAATTGTAGGTCTGAATGTGGTCTACAAATTTTATGTTAATAATTTTTTCGATATTCATCACCCAAAAATAGATTATGTCAAAAAACAAATGGCATGTCCTAAATTTTTGACTTTTTTAATCAATATCTCGAAAACGGTTCATGATACACTAAAAATGTGTATGCATGAATTGTAGAACTCGTTAAAAGCTACAAAAAAGCTCCTTCTAAAATTTTCGCATCTCGTCAGATAGCCGAGTTATTGTCAAAAAACCAATTTTATCCTTTTTTTCAAAATGGCGGAAAAAGCTCATAGGAAATCTTGGTCGAAAACTTCAAGTTAAGCTTTTTTAAGCATCCTCTACAACATATCCAAAATTTAGCTTTCTCGGTCATTTTGCATTTCTAAGCCGTTTTTTCCGACATAATGACTGGCCTATAACAGACTTTTAATTTAAAGACTAACCCTGTGATATTTTAACAATGTCTTTTTTTCGACAGCTTAGCTTGAGCATTCGTTGCAAGAAAAAAGAAGAATTTGCAACTCAGACAAGTAGCATGCTACATCTTCTTTAAACAAAAAATAAGATCCAATTCCACAATAGATTCAACTAATTCTATTGTGGCATTGGCTCATAGAAGCGGGTACATTAAATTTTTTTTTTAAGTTTCAAAAATGGTTAAATTATTTTCTTTTACGCGTGACCTAAAAGTTTTGAACTCTTTCCTATAAAATGTTTCCAAATTAAAAACAGAAGTGGTTTCAGGATTTTCATCAATTCTCTTTGCAAACCGACGAGTTCTATAATGTTTCAAAAAATCATTTTCATTAATATTTAATTTTTCAGCAAACGAAAATGAACTTTTAATTAATGCATTTATTTGAGTTTCATCATCGTTTTTTTGTAGAAATGATTCTATTTTACTTTGAATCAACAATGAATCATCAAAAACGTTCAAATTCTCCACTTCTAGACTTTCTATTAAATTTTTTACTTTGAACATGACATTTTTTCAAAAATATAAAGAACTGATAGAATCAAAATCCAAGATAGTTTTCAGGGTTCGTATGGTAAATTGTTTTTCAGAATTCTTTATTTAATTTAACTTATTTGTAGGTTCTATTCTATCAAAATTCTAAAGGAAAAGGACAAAATTCCAATGTGAAGAATTTGGAACCATTATTACAAGACACGACACGAGCTAACCAGATGTTAAATACACCTACGTACGTTAAGAAAAATGATTTGGCAAATCGTACCTCGTACGGGACACGTACATACACTTACGGGACAATACATACACTTATGTACGTACAAAAAATGATTTGGCGATACATTTTTTGCCGACTGATTTGCCGACTCGGAAAATCATGGGGGGGGGGGGGGTGAGACACCCCCCACACCCCCTCTCGATACGCCCCTGGATGTAAAGAAACTCTTGGGAAGAATTAACGGACATACACCTCTGCTATGGTTTACCTAATGGTCGAGATCGTGAAGCCGAAAGACTCTATGCTGAAAGATTTCCCAACAGGAGGTGTCCTAGTCGTGGGACCTTTTCCAGAACCCACCGAATACTGAGAGAGTGCTAGAACGTCGAAGAAGCGAAAGACCACTTACCGAGAAATCAGTTGCCGCTAACGAAAGAATTTTGGATTTGGTGGATCATAATCCCTCTTTTAGCACCAGGAGGGTAACTGCTATGCTTGGAGTATCCCAGTCGAGAGCTTGGAGAGTCATTCACACTGAAAGATTACACCCCTACCACCTTACTCCAGTTCAGGAACTCACCTCTAACGACAAAATATTGCGAGCGGAATTTTGTCGTTCAATGCTGCTTAGAGAGGAAATGGAAGGAAATTATTTTCGGAGGATATTCTGGACGGATGAAGCCCAGTTTACCAGAGATGGGGTAACAAACTTCCACAACTTACATTATTGGAGCAGCACCAATCCACACATAAAAAAACAAAACAAATCTCAACACCGTTTTAGTTGTAATGTGTGGTTTGGTATAGTTGGAAGAACAGTGATTGGACCCAGGTTCCTGAATTCTAGTATAAATGGAGAAACATATCTACAGTTCCTACGAGATCTTTTACCGGATTTGATAGACAACGTTCCATTGGCCATAGCAGATGATTTGATTTACCAACAAGATGGAGCACCAGCACACTATAGCTTACCGGTAAGAAACTGGATGGATGATCATTTTACTGACCAATTGAAAGGAAGAAGGGGACCCACGGAATGGCCACCTAGATCACCAGATTTAACTCCCCTAGACTTTTATGCATGGGGATTCATGAAGAATTACGTTTACGAAGTGGAAATAGGATCTCTGGAGCAGCTGAAACAACGGATTGAAGTCGCTGGAGTCAAATTGCAGGAAAATTTGTCAACCATAAACTTATGTAGCGCCATTAGAAGGAGATATAACCTTTGCCTTTTAAAGAATGGAGATCATATCGAAAATTTTTTATAATTAATTTCAATAAAAAATGTTTGTTTTTATTTTTAAGGACATCAAATTATTTGTTTTCTTATTTTTAAAGATATCAAGAGAATAATTTTTCCCTAATTACCATTTGAATTTTCTACTGCGATTTATGTCCTTTATTTGCTTTTTGGTTGTACATTTATGTTTGTTGTTATTTTTGAAATTGCGGTTTGTTTGTCTTATTGCCCTAACAGGTAGAAACTATCGGCAGCGAGCGACCCCATGGGGTCGTAATAAGAACAAATTACAGGTCAGTGGTCTTTCAGGCTTTATCAATGAAAAAAGGACTAATCCATGTTCATCTAATACTATGTAACTATGTAACTTAATTGTACCCTAATAAACTTCCGGGTTAAAAGAAAAATAATTTAAAAAGGGTTTAAGTTTTATAAATCAATTTACCTACAAGTCCTTCCACGTAAAATAAAAAATAGGGTTTTTCTTAGAAAAAAGATGTGTTGGTTTTATTTTTATTTCTCAAAAACTACAAGATATTTTTGCATCTGGTTTTCTGTTTTTGTTTAAAAACATATGAGAGCATCGAATTAAAGAAACTAAATTAGTACTTAATTACATAAAATTTTGAGAAAAATGAGTTCAAAAATTTTGTTTTCATTTTTTTTCCAAAATTTTGACTTTGGAAATAAATATTTCAAAAACTAAAAACAGCTTTTTTTAATTACCAAACGAAAGACGACTTATTTGGCTTTACAAAAAGGTATTACACGTTGTTGTAGGTATAACCGTTGATTTTTAATGTTTTTTTTTTTTACAAATTAAGTCAATTTTTTAGAAAATTGCCCCTCCCGGCTAAACGGGGGGAATAGACCCCCCCTCCCATACGATTTTTTTCTTATCTTGACCTACACGCTCTAGCTTTTTTGCACATTACTCCTGAATCACCCTGTATAACTTCAATCTAACATAACAAATTTGAAGTTATCTGAAAACTATTTGGAAACATGACAACGACTCAGATGTTCCAATAAAACTTCTTAATAATGCATATGAAACTAATATTTTCGATTTGTGGTAGCAAAATTAAAATCCGTGCCCCTTGATCCAAGTACAGTATTGTTAGATACATCAATTCAAATGAACATGGACTATTGCAATATATCCACAAGCAGTAATACTTAGAAAACACTTATTGAGAACTTATAATAGAAGTAGCTGATAACACTGGTCTGCAAGGAAATCCTCCTTTTAATGAAACTGTATTTTTTTAAAGATTGTTGTGTGCTGTCGAAAACCGATTTTTTGCTGTTTTCGAAGCAATATTTTGGCGTAGTGTAAATTTTGTTCAACTAAACTAGTTCAGTTTCAATCTCCTCCAAGGGCGGATCCTGGTTTTTTTTTGGGGGGGGGGCACAAGGGACGGATTGACAAAAAAATCAGCAATAACAGTTAGAAATAAAGTGAAGTATCATACCTGACTGATAAGCAGCGAATTTTAACGACGCACAGTGCGGTATTTTGATCTAAAACCTGGCCAAAAATATTTGGGCACATATTTTCCACATTAAATAGGTACCAAATGACAAAAAAGTTATTCGGAAACAAAAATTTACATTTTCTTGGTACAGTCACTTAAGTGCTTACCCACTTACCTCCCGATTAGCCGGGAGAAAAAAAATATTAAAAATCATAAAATGCACGTACAATCCTGTGTTATAACTCTTCTTAAAGTTAGTAATTTATTCTTTATTTTATTTTTTGACTCAAGTTGTTTCATTAAATAGTTTTTGAAAAATTAAGTTTTAAATATGAATTTTAGAAAGAAAGTGTTTCGTTTTTTAATTGATTTTGTATAAAATTTTGCAATATTATGGACCATTTTATACCATTATTTAATAACCTGGTAGTTTTTAGTCAAATAGTACATTCTAATAAATATTAAAGTTTCAAAGAATTAAAAAAAAAACTGAAACATTTTGAAATTTGGAACACTATTTTTTTCCTTATTTTTAAAGGTTTCCCTGGAGAAATTTTCTCAAAAACATAATGTTCAGGTGAAGTAAAAATCCTGAGAAACTAGATGGCGCTAAGTCAATTTCCTTTTGACGTGAATTTAGGTTCCCATAAAAATATCCCTTTAAATTTACCTTATCGAACCCATATCCTATTTTTACTAACTTAATTTAGTTCACTTTTATAAAACCAACTTAAAGGTAATACCTACAAATAAAACTCAATACTCAACCCAATTTCTTACTCATTTTTTCTAATTAAACTTGATTTTTTCTTGGACAAACTCTTGAAATGCAAGATTGTTCTACTTATCCAGCAGTTCAATAATATATAGGTTATGCAATGTTGTGGCGTGTTCCGCTATTTTAAAAACACTAATGTTACAAAAAAACAACGACAAAATAGAGTTGTATATAATACAATTACATTTTTTTTAAGAATACCATTCATACCTTGATTGTCGATGTCCATATCAAAATTTTTTGACCAAAATCACTTTGAAGTTAAAAAATAAAAAATACTTAGAAAATTCAGTTTTTTTTTAAATCGGAAAAAAATTCGTGTTTACCCAACAAATAGTCGTTTATTTATTTGTGGGGTGGAGCTTTTCATGGAAAAGGGATGCAACAAACAATAAAATTCGCATTTCCAGTCAGAAATACATAGACAAGAGTTTCACTCAAGTTCTTTCTGTTATTATTCATATATTTTAACAACACTTATAATTTGATTTGCTTTAAGTATGAACCAGTTCTGGGGGGGACACGTGCCCCCGTGCCCCCCCCCCCCCTGGATCCGCCGTTGATCTCCTCAATATCTCTTTTCTTACTCTAGATATCTAATTTTAAGTAAGTTAAGTAGGTTTGGCATATCTTACCACAAGGAAACTAATCATTAAAAATTCATATTTCTTTCTCCTAAGAACAAAAGTATACTTGTCTAATAGATTTTAGGGCCAATTTGTTGAGAGTGAGTTAAATCGTCGATTTGATTATTATGGATTACCCTTAATTGAGAATTAAGAATCCGTGATAATCAAAGAGCGTTTGTTCACTTTTTTTCACCTTCATTAACAAATCATGGGGTTTCTTAAAATCGTTCCATTTTCCAGTCTATCAGTCAGTTTTGTTGTCAAAACTTAATCAAGAATTAAGTTATTTTTTCATTATATTGACGTTTTTGACATTTTGTTTGTGAATATCAAATTGAAAAGAGCGTTTACAGCGAGGAAGGTAAGTAAATTGTTATTTACAACCATTAAAAGCATTTTTTTTATTTATGAACATGTGGTAAAACACTTTCTGTATATAAACTCTTCTGTTTTCAGAAATATTTCAGAGCGGCCAAAATCCAAAAGAACATGGAATTTTACCAATGCCTTAGATTAAGATTAACATTAGGGTGAGAATTATACGCCTTATCACTGCGGCCTCTGATGGGCCTATTGTGATTTCCCCTTTTTAAAGTTCACGTAGAAATACTGAGTTTAGAAAACTTAGTACGTTTTTGGGTGAACTAGCGGGCGATGTTTTCCGCTTCGAGATAATACCCTCCGAGGTGACGTCGACGTGTATTGATCAAGCAATTACAGTGACACAGTATGTGTTCTGCTGTTTCTTCGTCTTCGTTGCACATTCTGCAGGTATCGTCTTGTGTAATGCCCATGGTCTTGAGGTGTTTTTCCAGTAAGGAAGCCTGTGGTTATGCGAATCTGACTCCTGGTGAGTGTGAGGAGTTGTTTCGTTCTGGCTTGGGAGATGTTTGGTATAAATTTCTTGGCTTGACTGTGACCTTCCGTATGCATCCAGTAATGAATGGTCTTGGCATCATAAATGGAGATGCGTTATTTTTTGTTTATCATATCTCTGTTTAAGTTTTCTCCATAAGGCAGTCCTGGCTTTGTCAATGGTTTTCTTTATGTGATAGTTCCAGTTGAGTTTATCGTCTAGGGTAACCCCTAGATATTTAACTTCCTTTGAGAATTCTATCGCTTCGCCGAAGAGAGTAGGCTTGATGAGTTTGTGTTTGTTTCTTTTTCTGGTGAAGGCGACTATGGTACTTTTTTTAGGGTTGACGTTAAGTCCAACTTTTAACCACCAGCTTGCGACTAGATTGAGTGCTCTTTGTAGAAGATTCGAGATCGTGTCTTCGAATTTTCCTTTAATGAGAATCACAATGTCGTCAGCATAGCCTTGGACATAAAATCCTGCATTGCTAAGGATGACAATCATTTCATTAACTACAATGGACCACAGAAGTGGGGAGAGAACCCCGCCTTGAGGGCATCCTTGTGCAGCTGTGATTCTGATCTTGTCATTGCCCAATGTGGCATTAATTTTCCTGTGACTAAGCATCAGTGGTACCACTTTACTTCAATTGAAGTAGATCTACTTCTTTTTTTCAAAAAAAAAATTAAATCTACTTCCTACTTCGCACTATCAAAAAAATATCGAAATCTACTTCATTTTAAAATCTCTGTTCCAATCTACTTCAAGTTATCAGAAAATAAGCCAAATCTAGCTACTTCTTTTTCTCAGAAAACCAAAAATTTGACTAAACATTGTTATTAAAGTATTAAATTTACTTAAGTAAATTTAATAGAATTTTTTTTTATATACACAGATTTTTTATAAAGAAAAGGATATTTTGAAATCTACTTCGATTTTTCTCAATCTACTTCCATTTTTTCTTCAAATCTACTTCGACTTTTTTTCTGCAGGTGGTAACGCTGCTAAGCATATGTTGAATCCATCTGCATGTGGTAGGATCTACCCCTGTGTTGAGGATGCAGTGTTGTATTTGTGCATAATCAGTGTTATCGAAAGCACCCTCAATGTCTAGAAAGCAACCTATCGCAGTCTCTTTGTCGTTAAAGGGATTTATCAATCCAAGGCCTAAAAAAAAATATATTTGGATGGTCTTGCAGAAGAAATACATATGAAGAAAGGATGCAGCTTGGAAGGCATTTTTATACTAATACTGCCCTCTGCCCATGACTCATAAATTGAATTGGTAGGTACACTGTGGTGAATGTGGAATTGGGCTTATTTGGAAACTTATTCATTTGATTAAGATAAGAAAAATATATTGTTTTCAACTTGTTATTAATAACAATGACATGAATGGCACCTACAATTTGAATAATAATAAAAAATAGATACAAAAATAATAATTTTGCATTATTTTGTATGGCATCAGGCAAAGAATTGAAGAAGATAAAAATCTATTCCCCACTTTTTATATTTAGGTACCTATTGATTATTCAATAAATTATCTCTAAAGCCAAGGAATTGTTTATATTTTTTTAACGGGAAACTTCGTGCTAATGTCAAATTTCGTTTGTTTTTGTTTGAAAATCAAATATGAACAAACTGAATTTCAGTAAATCCTTGATTAAATGGTGCTAATTGAGCAAAATTGGCAGATTAACGAAATCTCAAATTAACTATGTACTCAAATCATAGATTCCTTGATTAAAATTTTAGTGAACAAACGGATTCTACGATAATCAACTGTAATAATCATTGATTAAAGATGACCAAGTGTCAAATAACTGGCCCTTAGTATGTTGACTTTGAATCCGAATTTTAAAAAATTCGATCAGCTCCTGTTTTTGAGATTATATCTTGAGTTCTATTAACCCCATCGCCGAGATTGAGGTGTCCAGATTTAGGAAAAATTATAGAGCATCAGCTTGTATATTTATAATTTGAAATAGTATAAATTTAGCCCATTCACATTAACTGGAAAACTTATGTTATTTAACCCCCCCGAAAACCATATAAAACACAAAATTAGAGTTGTCAGACATTTGAAATCGATATTAAGACGCGTGTGGCTGCAAAACTGCGTACTTATATTTTGGTTATACCTCTACTCCCAAAATTTGCTCGGCCTACTAGCAAAAAACTAGCTTTTTTCTCACTTTTGACTAGCACATGGAGAGTTTCGTAGTTAGATTACTTCTACAATACGATGGTTACAAAAACGATTGTGGGCTCATTTTATAGATAATTATAAGTAATATAATTCATTCTTGAAGAATTATCCAAACAAATCAAAAGTTCGTCAGATATATGAACAAATGTCATTTTGCCCCAACCTTGCGAAACAAACCTGCACTTTGACCAACTATAAAATTTTATTCAATCAACTCACGGAATTGTTTTGTATATCATTTTTTAGATAATTTTATTGTTAATAAGTCTTACCTTTCTTATTTTTTGTTAAAATGAATGACAATGAAGCTATTTAATAAAAACGATACCAATCTCTTTTCCAAGATGGCGGCTGATCCCAACCTCCAATTATCCCAAAAAATTGACTTTTATGATAAGGACAACCACCCGAACACATTCCATGAAAAAAATTTTGTCCTGCGAAAAATGCGATTTAATTTACTAATTTCCCTGGGCTAATACTTTAAATTAAAAAAAATTATTTGAGGTGGAAGATTTCAATCTGAATTCGATATTATAAGGCCGTGTGTAAATTGTGTTAAATATTTAGCCAAGGCTATAGACACTATCGAGCTAAAAAAAATAAAATTTCTGCTGTTAAAGACTTATCCTGTTCCGAGTGCAGATTAAATTTGTATCTTCAGAGAATACATTTTTAATAAAAGGGGTTTTGTGCATTTTTGTAAATAAATGTTCAAAATAAACAAAGAAATTTGAAAAAATAATTCAAGAACGTTGACCAAACATAAAACCACAACGCGTTTTGGGAGTTTGAAATTGTAAATCTGTTATTTTGCAGCTTAAGAAAACTTTTAAGTCACGTCAAAAATATATCCATTAAATATTCAACACATGTTGTGTGGATGCCAAACATTTTTCTTTGGCTGAATAATTAACCCAGTAAACAAACAGGCTAACGGCCATATTATTCACAAGTTTAAAAAATACATCTGGATGTAAACAATGTCAAATGTCAAAAATGAATCCAATTCCATAATATTCACTACTTTAATCCAATCTTAAATCCAATTTTTTAAATCCAATCTCGTTAAATCCAAACAAATTTAAACTGCTCTCTGGAGGTCTGTTTAACTTTGTAAATCCAGATGTAAAATTAATTTTCACATTGTTCAGTTGTTTTTTCACGTATTTTGTGAAGGAAAAATAAAGATAAATGCAAATTATACAAAATTTATTGAATAAACATATAATTTTTTTTGAGTGAATAATATGACCAAAAAATTAAATCCTTGGATTTATGAAATTAAGATTTAATGGATTAGGTTTAAAATTAACTTAAATCCAAACTAAATCCAGAGTGAATAATATGGCCGTAAGAGACAAGAACATCAATTTTTGTTTATTTCTAGATACTTTTTATAGAAACAAACCATCAGTAAGAGTCAATTTTTCATTTTTATGCTGTTTAAACCTTTGATTGTATCTAGTCTCTTACGAAATAGTTTTTTTGTATTAGGCTTAGGAAAGCTTCTAAAAATTTTTTTTGCTCGCTAACGCTCGCATGCAAAAATATGTAAAATAAAATTTGGTCGGTCTAAGCTAACCCTCCCCCAAATGAAATCCTAGCTACGGCTATGATCAGCAGCCTACTAGGCTTTAGTCTTGAGTCTTGACCAATTAAGGCTATCCTCTCCTAAAAATAAATTGTATTGTACGAGTACTTTGATTGAATAATTTGCCTCAAAACAACTGTTCATTGTTTTCCGAAAGAAAGTTAAAATAAAATCTCTTTTGAATTAAAAGTCTTGCTAAGGCCTCGTTATCAGTAAAATCCAGCAGTAAAAATTGAAATATCGGGAATCTGAAATGTTTTACCGATGAGCGTTTATATGTAGCAATCCCAATTAGTAAATTTAAATTAAATTCTTATTTGACATTCGCTCTTCAAACAATTTTTTACTGATCATTGCATCAGTAGTTTTTTTAATGATGGCACGGGAACAGTAAAAAATGGAAAGCCATCAGTAAAACGAAATCGATTTTTTTTTGGCATTTGCTAGTCTGCTGTTCAGTAAAATGAAACTTCATCAGTAAAATTTTCAAAATAGATTTATGAATAAAATTTAACTCCAAATGCATTGTTTCTTTTTGAAAAAACTGTTCAAAATATGCATTCAACTTATTTCATCAATTTTTTGCTCAAAATAAAAGTTTAAAGTCTTCAAAATAGCTAAACAAAATTTGTATTGATGGATTTTACTGATAGCTATAAATGAGCCCTAACCTCAGGCAAACAAATCAAGAATTTAGAATTCACTTCTGTTTGCATAAAACCTAAAACTGACACATGTTAAGGATAATTTCTGATTCAAATACTTCTATCAAAATATGTAGTAAAGACAAAAAAAAAATATTTTTGGCGATATTTTGGAATTCGTCAGTTTTCAGGTATTTATCAGATTAAGCCCTGCTTTTTCAATCGTCAGTTAGAATATCAGAAGAATAAATGTCAACATAAAAAAAATTTTTATTCCTAGGAATAAGCTCTAACTGGGGTTCATCTGTATATTGAAAAATTAGCCCTTAGTGATATTTAATAATAATATTTAGTTTGCCTTAGATAAGGTTGCTTACATTCCTATCTAATCGGTTCGGTTGGCCATTGATGATTAACAAATCAATTGTTGTTTCAAAAAATGTAACAGAGTTAGCTAATCTATTACAAAATACTGTTATATTCTGTATTTCATATTTATATTTCATATTTATTTATTTTTACTGGAACATTGCAAAAAATTAAAAAGATTTGAGAAATGATAACCTTCTTTAGAATTTTGCCAATGACGAATGTTATCAACAGAATTGACCTCCACACAGCAAGGCCATAGAGAGTTTCCCTATTTAATACATATTTTATTCACTTCATCATAATCATCATATAAAAAAATAAAAGATTGCTTTTAAGATAGGTCTGCTTCTTTTATTTGCTGGTAAGCTCCTAAGACCCACTTGAGTTATTTGGATCGAATCCAAAATAGAGCTTTTAAAATGATAGGTGATAGGTCCATTACAGATACAATCCCATCTTTCGAGCACCGCCGGAATGTATCATGCCTGTCCTTATTTTATAGGTATTTTTTTAAAAAATGTTCAAACGAAATAGCTAGTTGCATTCCTCCCCTTAAGCAATTCAACCGTGATACTCGTACTTCAAGGAATGCCCATCAGTCGGACGTACCGTCAAGTAAAGAGATTCCTTCTTTAGCCGTACTACGAGAATGTGGAATGCATTACCCGTCTCAGTTTTTCCCTCCCATTTTAATGTTCAGAACTTTAAAACCAATGTGCATCGGCATCTCCTTTTAAATCCTTTCCACTTTCCCTAAAGCTCGTACTGTGTTTATATACATATTAAGGGTACCCAAAACCCCTTAAGTGCGCGCAAATTATAAAAAAAAGCAGTGTCTTGCCCTTAACAGATGATTTTTGTGTACCTTCCCAATTCAATTTCTTCTAAAAAGCTTGGAATATAAAAGGTACTTATTCGGATTTTAAATCCATACAAAACTCTACAGCACAGCTCAACTAATATTATCGAACGAATCAAAATAATCCTAATCCAGCATAGCGTTCGCTAAAATTAAGACCACATTCCCAAAATACAAAAAGTTTTTTTAAGTTTTAATTTTCGTTCATGTTCTAAAACTTCAACATTTTGAAAATCATCTTACTCAAGAGATTTCAGTATCACATAACAATTTATTTATTAAGTTCTGAGTTCTTGGGGGGGGGGGGGGGTCATGACCCCGTGACCCCCCTTGTATACGCTGTTGTCTCTAACGCGTATATATGAAAATCCTGACGTGCAAGATTCTTTTTGACTTCGGATTCGAACTCAGCACATCAAAAACTATAAGAAAAGTAAGCTTTTGTTCCTAGGAGAGACAAATTTTAAAATTTAGAAGGCATTGTGTCGAATGGTTTATCACAAATAAGATATTTCTAAAAAGAAAAATATTATATAAAATTACAAAACACGTATACATTTTTTTAATGTATTTTACTATAGTTTTCTTTACATATTTGACTTTTTATAAATAAAGCTATGATTACACGGTCAACGAAATCGGTCAACGCGTTGACTCTCTGACGTCAAGAAAAAATCCATATTTTCTCTGTCATCTCCCGTCAACGTTCACAGTGTCAATGTATAAAACATTGACTATCACACGATTGACACTATTGCGTCAATGTTGTCCTAAATTACGTTGACGCGCAGGTGTGTCAACGTGACGTTTACTTAGCAGTGTCAACGCGTTGACTCGCAAAACTTTGTTGATCACACTGTTTGACACAAAGCAAAACTTTAAATTTTCAAAAATATTTTGTAAAAAAAAGCGGAGAAAATGAGATTTGAAAAAAGCTTGCATAGAAAAATTAAACGAAAATTTGTTTGACATGGTTGCATTGAAATGTAAATATTTCGAGATATACGCAATGCACTTTTAAGATAATTGTCTTAAATGAATTCTGATAAGATTGTTGAACGAATTTAAATGTAAAACAACTAAAGTTTTGTCGAAAAATAAAAAAAAAAATTAAAAAAGTTTCGACAAAAAATCAATATGGCCACCTTCAAACGCTTATAGCATAGGAACGCCGCACCCAATGTTAATGGTTATGGTCTTAAAATGTAGCTTAGAATATACAAATGGTTTTTGTTTTTTTTGTAAAAAAAAAAATTTTTGCATTCCAACATGGATGCCATGGCCATACCGAAAAGTTTTTTTTTGTAAAAAAAAAGGTGAAATGAGAACCCTGCTCCCTCCAAAACAGTACACCATTGAAAAAAAAAGCGCCCTGCAAAATATGTTCCCAATCCAACTTTCATCACATTTCTATACCTACAAAAAAAACAGTGTCAATCTGAAACGATGACACGGTATTAAATTCTGCCTCGTCAACGCTGGGACAGGGTCATTGCGATGACACCCAGTCCTAAAATCCTGTCAACGCGTCTCAATGGCATTGACAGAGAGATTACACGGTCATCGAAAATAATCAATGCGTTGACCCAAAAATGTGGGTCAACGCGAGTGTCATCGTACCCGTCAACGCAATGACAGCAGTTTTCGTTGACTATCACACGACTTGACACTCTTGGGACAGATTGTGACGTCATTTTTACGTCAGAGAGTCAACGCGTTGACCGATTTCGTTGACCGTGTAATCATAGCTTAACGGGCGTTGTGATTTTACATTTTTCTAAATTTAGGTACGTAAAGCTATGATTACACGGTCAACGAAATGGGTCAACGCGTTGACTCTCTGACGTAAAAATGACGTCACAATCTGTCCCAAGAGTGTCACGTCGTGTGATCGTCAACGAAAACTGCTGTCATTGCATTGACGGGTACGATGACACTCGCGTTGACACACATTTTTGGGTCAACGCATTGACTATTTTCGATGACCGTGTAATCTCTCTGTCATTGCCATTGGGACGCGTTGACAGGGTTTTAGGACTGGGTGTCATCGCAATGACCCTGTCCCAGCGTTGACGAGGCAGAATTTAATACCGTGTCATCGTTTCAGATTGACATTGTTTTTTGTATAGAAATGTGATGAAAGTTGGATGGGGAAAATATTTTGTAGGGCGATTTTTTGAATGGAGTACCGTTTTGGAGGGAGGGCGGTTCTCATTTCACCTTTTTGTTATTTTTTTTACAAAAAAAAAACTTTACGGTATGGCCATGGCATCCATGTTGGATGCAAAAATTTTTTTTTTGCAAAAAACCAAAAACCATTTGTATATTCCAAACTACATTTTAAGACCATAACCATTAACATTGGGTGCGGCGTTCCTATGCTATAAGCGTTTGAAGGTGGCCATATTGATTTTTATTCGATTTTTTTTAAATCAAATGTCGAAACTTTTTTAATTTTTTTTTTCTAATTTTTCGACAAAACTTTGGTAATTTTACATTTATATTCGTTCAACAATCTTATCAGCAATCATTTAAGACTTTCATCTTAAAAGTGCATTGCGTATATCTCGAAATTTTTACATTTCAATGCAACCATGTCAAACTAATTTTTGTTTAATTTTTCTATGAGAACTTTTTTCAAATTTCATTTTCTCCGCTTTTTTTTTCAAAATATTTTTGGAAAATTTAAATTTTTGCTTTGTGTCAAACAGTGTGATCAACATAGTTTTGCGAGTCAACGCGTTGACACTGTTATGTAAACTTCACGTTGACGCACCAGGGGGTCTACGTAATTTAGGACAACATTGACACGCAATAGTGTCAATCGTGTGATAGTCAATGTTTTAAGCATTGACATTGTGAACGTTGACGGTGAGATGACAGAGAGAATATGGATTTTTTCTTGACGTCAGAGAGTCAACGCGTTGACCGATTTCGTTGACCGTGTAATCATAGCTTAAGTGTTTTTTTTTTCATGTTGGATTTACTAAAAACTGCAGGATTTCAATTTGTTTGCTGTTTTTGTCAATTAGTATCTTAAAATGTGTTTAAACTTTTCTTAATAAATACAAATTTGGTGTCATATGACAGCTCATTTTATGAGAAATAAGTCCTACGAATTTGAGCTAAATATAAATATTTGTTTTATCTATGTACTAGGTCAGGGATGGCGAACCTTTTTAGAGCCTCGTGCCATTTAAAAAAAAATATTTATTTGAGGTGCCTTTGGCGTGCCATACAGTTTTGATCTAGTTTTTTTTGTGACCGCTAGAAGCAAAAATAATTAATTTTAAACTACGCAGCGTTTTATTTGTAAGCACACCTACTAATTTAAATTTGAAAATAACAGATTTATTCGTGTAGTTCGTTTTAATAAAACAAAAAACAAAATTTCAGATTAAAGTTACCTAACCTATAACTAAATGGCCACTTTTTTGGGAGATTTACAAAATTATTATTTCTTTATGGCGCTGTTTGTTTTTGAAAAGAAAACTACAAAATTGTTTTCGGAACAAAAAATAAGCTTTCTGTTTGAAAAAAAATGAATTTGAAATTTTTCACCTTTCAATTTTTAAATGTACCTCAACAAAATAAACAAAGAAACAAAAAATAAAAATTGAAAGAAATATTGTAGTATGACTTCTCTTGTTGTGAACTCGATGCCAAGTAGTTTCGTCACTTTAAGCAAAATGCAGGCTGAACTAACAGTTGGAATCATCTGACAATCTGCTTCTAAGCGAATCTTTAATGTTATTCATTTGGACAAATTATGACTCACAGGCTTAAGTAGGTGAAAATATTGTTAAGATCTCAACTTTTCCAATTTCATGTTTCCATTAATTTGGAATTGTTCGTCGTATTGCCCTCCACCCTCTCTAGTTCGATTGATTCCAACTCTTTCTTCGTTTCGACTAATTTTTGAGTCGATATCGGACAAGTTTGAAATTCGTTCAGCTACATTTCAATTTCTTTAATTTCCAACCAGTAAAATATAGACATGTTAAGTTTATCAAAGGATGTCGTATCAGGGTCCATAGTAGACCTAGCATTTCCGATAATTCTTTAATTTGTGAAAACCTAATTACCCACCGATAAAAACTGTTAATTTTACTTCGTCTGGTTTTTCATGTAAATTCAATCCGTTCTTCAGAACGTGAGTATCTTTTTCTGAGAAGAAGAGATTTTTACAGTTTTACAAGATCTCAAGAAAAATTTTACTGGAGAAATCGTTCAAATGGCAATTGGATTACTTAATTGGTGGCGTGCCGGAAATATTTTATGGCGTGCCACCAATGGCACGCGTGCCATTGGTTCGCCATCCCTGTACTAGGTCAACCGATTCTAAAAGGGTTATTTTTTACAAACTACTCATATTTTTCAAAAACCATTAAGAAAATGGTACGTGCTAGAATTTTTCTGAAACCAGATTTAGATTCATGACAGTCAAATCTTTCATAATTGCAAAAAATTATTTAAAGAAGAAAAAAAAGATACATTTTGCAGACCAGTGTTATTAGTTAGTAAAACGATCAAATCCAATATTAACGGCTACTAGTTTAAAAAAATACATCTGGATGTAAAGAAATTGAATCTATTTCTATTTTTTAACTTTTTTCATAGTTAAAATCGGGATAACTATTTTGGATTTAAATTTATTTTTGACATTTGAAAATTTGACATCCAGATGTATTTTTTAAACTAGTGAATAATATGGCCGTAAATAATCTATTTTTTTAAATCCAATCTCGTTAAATCCAAAAAAAATTAAACTGCTCTCTGGAGGTCTGTTTAACTTTATAAATCAAGATGTTAAATTCATTTTCACAGTATTCAGTTGCTTTGTAATTTTATTAACTTTAAGAATTTTTGTAAAACAAAACACTTTAATTTTTGTTAAATTTCAATAAAATTTATTCATTCATTCATTCCTTTAATCCAAGTCAAATCTTTCATAATTTCAAAAAATGATTCGAAGGAGAAAAAAAAGATACATTTTGCAGACCAGTGTAATCAAACTGTTTTGAAACCCAAAAATGTGAAATTATTATTGTGTTATGTCCACATTACCTTACCACCTAACCCACTGTACCTACTGCATACCAATTATGCAGAATGGCAGTTGTATGTCACACTTAATGTGACACAACACTCAGTGGGTCAAGCCAACTTCCAGAATGCAACTGGGTAATGCATTTTGGAAGTTCTTAAAGAAGTTCCAGGTTGGTCTATGGAACTGAAGTGAGTCGGATTATATCACTTAAAGAAAACGGTTGTTTCATTATAACGTCGTCGAAAGAACTTTAATATTTGGCGCATCCGGTCCGCGAACCTCGGTTTTTAATCATTTCACCTCGCGAGCTTACTTATTTTTTTTTGTTTTTTGTTTTTTTTTTTTCGTAAAAAAATAATAAAAAAAATAAAGTGTTTTTCATGACGTTTCATACTTACGTGAAGAGTACGCACAAATAAAAACAATATCAAATAGTGTACAACATGCATGTCAAACTTGCGGCCCGCGGTCCGCATGCGGCCCACAACGAGTAACTTTGCGGCCCTCACACAAATTCGAGCTAAATTTTAGGTCTCATACAAATTTATCGATAAGATGCTCAGATAAATTTTAAAACGGCAAACATTTTTCGACAGTTTGTATGGGAGCTAAAATGTATCTTATTATGAGTTTGTTCTGACCAATTAAAGTTCGAAATATGCTAAAATTTTTCTCGATCTGCGTACAAGGCATGGAATGTACCTGAAAAAAAAAAAAATTATAAATTAATAAGATATCGTGAATTAGGAAGCTAACGTTCTGATTTAATCCAATGGTAGGTTAAATCATGAATGCCCTAGGTATGGCATTCTTTGTTTTTTTTCCATAAAAATTAGAATACATGTCGAATGATATAGAAATGGAGGCATGCGATTTTTAATGTAACTGCGAAGTAAATTCCAAATTTCGATGAAGTGGATATAACCGAATCTTATACGTCTTTTTCAGTCAGATTTGGGACAATTTAAAACTGCAATTAAAAATCGTTTGCAAATTTCATACAACTTTCGGATGCGAGCAAATATTTTAACTATTAAGAGAATTAAAATCCAGCCTAACTTACACCTTGGTCTGGTGAAAAACAAAATGGTAGTAAAGAAGAGATTCTAGTTATCGGGAAGAAATCATTAATGTTATAATTCTTCTTACTTTTATAAATCTGTTTAAAAAAGTTCTAGTTTAGCTTTTTTTGTGGACCATCAAAATTTAGATCTCGCTGTTTTGGTCCCTAGGAACCACTGAGTTTGACATGCCTGGTGTACAACAACAGATAAATATAATTATATATTTTATCAGCAAAATACACTACTTAAGGATAAATTCAAATTGTGTGCAGGTACGTAAGTATTGTTTTTTTTGTCTCTTTTATTATTTTGCTATAAAATACTATAATGAGTTTTAAAAAAAATGCTAAAGTTGTTGGATCTTCTTTGTTGAATCAACGATCCAAACAACAAACAAAGTTTGGAAATATTAAACAAACTAAATACAACCGGTTGAATGACGACTCCCCCCAGTCCAGTAGACAATTTAATAGGTTCTCAAAGAATTTCATTACATGTGAGTTCTGTGGAAAACAAAACCACAACTATTTTAATTGTCAAATACGTTATAGAACACCATTCTGCTACACTTGCAAAACTTTTGAGCATACACAGAATAGTTGTCCCGGCGCACAAAAAACAGTGACGCAAACAACTAAAGTGCCTAAAGTTAAGTGCATGTGGATGTGGTGTTCTAGGAATGGGCATTTGGAGGAAGATTGTTTCTCTAACGGCCATATTATTCACTAGTTTAAAAAATACATCTGGATGTAAAATTGTCAAATGTCAAAAATAAATCCTAATCCAAAATAGTTATCCCGATTTTAACTATTTTTTTGTCTGTGTGATAGTGAATATCATGGATTTGGATTTATTTTTGACATTTCAATTTCTTTACATCCAGATGTATTTTTTAAACTAGTGAATAATATACCTTTAAACTACGCCCCGAAAACTTTGCCCTCCAAAAATAAAACGCCAAAAAGTTCTTCTTCACAAATGATGATATCATCAAAATTATGCAGTCAAGCACCGCATATGATATCATACATTAAATCTGAAGACACTTTTGAAATTGATAAATGCAAAGCATTGAACTCAGGCAACGAAAAACGGCAAACACAAAAAAAGAATGCAAAAGTTCATTCTATAGTGTCATATTGCTTTTCGTTTCCTAAATAATAACAAATTAAATGCACGACTGGGTCGCACGAACTTGCTCTTGGAGTTAAAGTTGCTTAAATTTTTAAGACTTTTTATATACATAGAAATTTGGAAAAAAATAAAATTCGTTTAAAAAAAATAGAATAAAATCTAAAATTAAATAGCCCTCCAAAACAAGTATGCAGTTTTGATTGATATAATAACGTGCATTTTTAGAAAAAAAATTTCAAAATCGTTAGAGCCGTTTAAAAAAAAAAAAAAACAATTTTTTTATAAATAATTTTTTGGAAAAAAAGTTTTAAAATAATATTGTAATGCCATTTTGTAGAAATCACTAATCAACATCTAAAAACAAAATTTCAAAAAAATTCAATGTCCCGTTTTCGAAAATTTGATTTTTCAAAAAAAAATTTTCAAATTTTTTTTAAAAATCCAAAAATATTTTTTTGGAAATTTTATTTTTGGTTTATATTTAAATTTTATAAATGCTTCTTCACAAAAAGTTTCGTTGAAATCGAATAAGAAGTTTCGGAGATATTCCAATTTGAAAAAAAACGGTTCTTTGGCAGGTACCGTTAATAATGATTTTCAAAAAAAAATTTTTTCATTGAAATATAGACCTTAGCTTAAAGCTAACATTTGAATTTTTTAAACAAAATCGTTAGAGCCGTTTTCGAGATGTTTCAATTTTACTAAAATCGGTATATGACAAGTACCGTTATTTTTGGTCCAAAAAAATTAATTCCAAAAACCCTTCTGGAGCACCTATATCGCAAGTAAAAATGAAACCGCAAATATATGGGTTTTAAGTTTTAACCTAGGTCAGTTAGATCTATGGTTACTCATTATGAATATTTATTTTGTTTTGATAGAGTGTATTGGGTTAAAATTGTTGCATCTCTGGCGTTTATGTTTAGAAAAGTTTAAACTTCTTTATCGTTCTATCAAGAAGAAGAAGACAAATAAAGAATACTTTAAAAACACTCCTAAGTACAAAGTGTTTATTGAACTGCTGGTGCCATTTGTCAAGGCAAGTAAGATACTCGTTCTTGTCGAGAAAGGGGCAGATTCAAAACTTTCAAAATTTGGTCAGCCAAAAACGAACCTGTCAGGCAGCGGAGAGGTGACGAATAAAATAAGATTTGATAGAAAAACAAAAAGAGTAAATAAAAGTAAACGCAAAGTTGCTTACAAAAACTAAAAGAAGTAATTTCTATTTAAATACTTATATATTCAAAATCTGCATTTAAAACGATTTGGAATAAATAATAACGAATTCTTTTATTTCAGGAAACACAGAAGTTTATTTTTTTTCGTGATGATAGCTAGTTCAATTAAAAATTGGGAATGAAAATGAAAACACTTATGAGTATAAATTTGCAAAACGATTAAAAAAAAAAAAATAAAAAAAAAAACCAATTAGAGCCCAAAAAGCAAAGAATTTTAAAATAACACAGATTTAAACAACAAAATAATTTCTAATAAACATATGTAAATTTACATAATACATATGTTCTTTTATAATTATATAATGAGTTAATTTAAAAAAAATTGACGTTATATATATATATAAACATATTTTATCAACTACAAAAAATATATACCTACCTAATCAAAAAAATATACCTAATCGGTTGATTTATGTTTTAAAGAATTAAGTTCAAATAAATTAAAGTAAAGAAATATATTAAAAAGATATATATATGAAATAAAACAAATATAATTGTTTAATTGACATCTTAAATAAATAAATTAACTAAACTTTAAGTTAAATAAAAGTATAACAAAAAATTCAAATCCAAATATTAAATTTGTATGAAACTATAATGCAAGAAGTACTTAAAAATTATTAGAAAAATAAGGAAAAAATATTATGAAATGTAAAAATAGTATAAATTTGAAAAACAAAAAAATATAAAAATTAAGTAGGTATTAAATTTTATAAAAATACAAAGATATTAATTAAAAACTACTCGTATTACGTAGATAGCCCTAAATTTAAATTTAAATTGTTATTTAAATACTTTAAAACTTTAAAATGAATGGCCACGAAGTTAATGTTTGGGAAAGATGTTGTGGACTATTCATACAATGTTCTGCCAGTACCGGAGATAAAACATCGAGTCCCAGGTGGGGAGGGGAACCGCATATCTTTATCTCTGCCTTAAAGCTGAAACACAATCACGCTTCAGGGCGTCGCTTCGTTGCGTTACGTTGAGAAATCCTCAAAGCGCGCTTCTGTCACTTTGACTTTGAACAGCTGATTGCAACATAAAATCTGCTGTCAAATAAAAAAAACACAGTCACTCACAAAATTATTGGCCCAAGTCTTTATCTTGATTTAATTGTGGAAAAATGAAAAAGGATATTAATGTGTTTAAAAAATGCATAGAAATTTGTTTATTCTTTAATCCTATAGTTATAAAAACAAAATCAATCAAAATATTTTGTTTTTAACAATAAAACTCAGTCTAAAACATCATTAATTTTTTTTTGTTTTTAATACGTAAATTGTTTTGATTTAAAATATCTCGATGTCGTTTTTTTGTGCAAAATCTATATAGAGAAATTAAAAAACACACATAGTTTTGCAATAATTAATTTTTTTTATTCACATTTGGCGCAATAATAATGTGGGTGACTGTAACTATGTCTGTTAAATGTCAGAAAGCGAGCAAAAGTTCAGTCTGGTTGAACTTTTGCTCGCTTTCTTACGTTTCCTTACGTTTGTCAAAAAAAGCGTACGTAAGAAAAGCGTCATTGTGTGAGGATACACAGATTTCCTATAGTTGAACTTTTCGCAGTTGTCAAAATCGACGGCAAAGCGTGATTGTGTTTCAGCTTTTAAACATGCACTATTGCCCACATAAAAGCTACCACATTTAACCACAATGATGTTTCACCCATGCCAGTAAGCTGTAATATCTAAGGGATATTTTACTCGAATTGAAGTACATAGTTACAAACATCAACATACTAGATGTCAAGCTCAGACGTATTAGTTGAAATGTAGTGTAACTCAAAGCCGAGATTACATGTCGTACTGCACCATGGTATAAAAAGACAAGGTATGATCATTAGAGCCGCCATCTTACAAAATGGGGTAGTAAGGTTTTGACGTTTGGCATTTGGCAAAGTCAAAAGCAACAACAAATTCCAAGACAAATTTGTTTACAACAACAATTTCAATGGGCTGGGATGTCAAAACCTTAAGTAGCCTTAAGTTTTGACAGTTCTCCAAACTGAGTTTTTTCTAATGATCATACCTTCTCTTTTTATACCATGGTACTGCACAACAGTCACCTTATAGGCAACATTGCTGATGTCGGCGATCCCGGTCCTGCTTAAAATACCTGCTGGAAACATTCAACTTCAATAAAATAAATCAATACCCTTCGAAGATGGGTATACTTCAACATCATATCAACCCAGAATAAATAAAAATGTGTTAGAAGCTTAAGCAATTGCATCTTGTGCGAGATGAGATATAGGGTGAAATGCATAAAAAATAGTAAATGCTTTTACTTAAAAAATTGTAAAGTATCAACGTTTTTTATCCACATTTTGTGCATAGCAAAGCTAGTTTATACTTATTAATATATAATATCCCTTTGCTAGTATTTACTATTTTTTATGCATACGGGCCATAGAAATGGCAATTGGTTCTCCCGAGTTGAAGCAGACTGAAGTCAACGCTAATAATTCAATACATGGAAACGACAATCATCGACTCCTCAGCAAGCCGTTAAACAACACCAAACTTAAACAAACTGACCAAGCAAGTATTAAATGTACCTAGTACTTACTTATTCAAAATATTAACTAATTAAAAAAATTTTAAAAAAATTAAAAACAAAAAAAAAGAAATTTACAGAAAGAGAAATACAAAAATGTTAGTTGTATTCAAAATAATAAATTAGATTGAAATTAAAAGATAAAAAAAAGATACACCATAAGTACTGTTAAAAAAAAAGTTTATTTAACCTTTTTAAATAAATAAAAAAAAAAGTAAACCAACATAAACTAATTGTATTAATATTGAAATTGTAATTGTATAAATATTGAAAATTATAAACATTCTCAAATTTACATTATAAAAAATGTTAGATTTAAGATGTAAGAATTAAATAAAGAAAAACACTCCAGTTCCTGAGACCTGGCTCGAGCTTCCTATGTTATGCCCATAATACCTTACCACCTAACCCAATGTACCTACTGCATACCAATTATGCAGAATGGCAGTTGTATGTCTCACTTAATGTGACACAACACTCAATGGGTTAAGCCAACTTCCAGAATGCAACTCAGTAGGTCAAAGCTGAGTAATGCATTTTGGAAGTTCTTAAAGAAGTTCCAGGTTGGTCTATGGAACTGAAGTGAGTCGGATTATATCACTTAAAGAAAACTCTTGTTTCAATATAACGTCGAAAGCACCTTAACAATTGATTTGAAAAAAGAAGAATAAACATAAACTGAATTTATTTCTCAATAAAATATTGAAACGAACACCGTTTCTAACAATATATTCATGCTGTTATTTTTATAAGTGTCGGTAAACATCGACCAAAATTGGGCGTCTTAGTAAGGGTACGACAGCATCTAACTGATGAGCTCACTGTCGTAACTGGGGGAAACGCTATGGGGCTGAGGTCACTTGAACTTTAAAATTAAATATGTACCTAATATTTCTGTTAGAAATAAAGAACTAACACGACTTTTCCTTTTTTCTTGGACAAACCGTATGAAAGCAGCAACCATAACAAATCTGAAATGATTTAGTGATGTTTTCATGATTTGAGTGAAAAGCATATATAATCACATATTTAATTAACTCCCTACACCTATGGTGCGTTCTTTTATTCGACAATGTTAACTATTGTTAACAATAGTTAACTTTCATCGTTCCTAAATAAGAAAAAAGTTACAAAGTGTAACATCGTGACGTCACAACATAGTTCCTAAATCCAGTGTTGAAGTGTCAAATAGTTACATTTTGTTACTTTTTCCAACTCAGCTCCTGGACTTGAGTTTCAATGTTAATCTGTCAAACACAACTAAATGGGGACGAGAGGGGATGATGTGAGAAGAGAATTTCTTAACGGTTCGACGTTGAACGGCATGAAGTCCAATAAATTGTATTTTATAATCTAATTACACCTTATTATGACTTCATTTGAGTCGATACACATTTGTTTAAATTTAATTTTACAAAAAACACTTTTAAAAGAAAAGAGAAAAGTACCGCTTTCAATGTTTTTGCAACTCAACTAAGCTTAGTCGCGATTGCTGATGATGGAGTGCATACGCTCTGAAATGCATTCAGGTTAGTTACGTGTTTGTTTATATCGTTTTGCGTTAAATGTAGTGTTTTTTGTAAAATTAAATTTAAACAAATGTGTATCGACTCAAATGAAGTCATAATAAGGTGTAATTAGATTATAAAATACGAGAATTTCTTGTTTGTTTCCATGTTTGAAATTATTTAATGCATATTTTTGTTTCAATTTGCTAAGAATTCAATTAAAAAGAATTATTTCAGTACCAAATAAATTTTTTCTTGTTTATTCATTCATAAAATTAATCTCAAAAAAAATTCTTTTGACAGATCAACAAAATGTAACATTTAGTCGTTCCTAAATCAAAGTTGACATTTTGTAACAAAATCTAACAAACACAAATACAACGATTTTTTTGACATAACAACAATAGTTAACATTGTTCAATAAAAGAACGGAACACTAACATATCCAACACAACTAGAACCAAACCATAAAAAGCAAAATCAATCAAATGCATACCATAAAATTAATACCTCTTTGCTTGTCTTTTAAAGACAAGCAAAGAATCATAAACTTTACCAGGGTATCGATGGAGTAATAACGGAAATAAATAAATAATGAGAAAACTTTTGAAATACTTAGTTAATTATTTGCAAATAGAGCAGTTTCAAAGAAATGGGTCACAATTTCTCATTACTATGTATCTGTGAAAAGTCATCAAAAAGTTAAGAAGACAAAGTGACACTCTTCAATTAAAATATTTCGACATTAAAGCTTGTTGTTTTTTTTTTTGTTTTTTTTTTTTTGTGAAATTATGATATATTTGAACTTGAAAAAAAAAGATGAGGAGGACTAAAGTATGAAAAGGAAAGTCTGTGCAGGTTAGAATTAAAAATCAATACATTTCAATTCAATCTAGTAGTAGTGTTTCAATTGAATTCAATTTTATTTGCGTTTCAAAAGGTTTTTGCAATACATATTGGTATCTGCAAAGCCTTATGGGCTTGTCTGCAGAAGACTGTGTACAATTATAGTTTAAAGGTTTAATTTTTAGTTTAGTTTAGTTTAGTTTAGTTTAGTTTAGTTTAGTTTAGTTTAGTTTAGTTTAGTTTAGTTTAGTTTAGTTTAGTTTAGTTTAGTTTAGTTTAGTTTAGTTTAGTTTAGTTTAGTTTAGTTTAGTTTAGTTTAGTTTAGTTTAGTTTAGTTTAGTTTAGTTTAGTTTAGTTTAGTTTAGTTTAGTTTAGTTTAGTTTAGTTTAGTTTAGTTTAGTTTAGTTTAGTTTAGTTTAGTTTAGTTTAGTTTAGTTTAGTTTAGTTTAGTTTAGTTTAGTTTAGTTTAGTTTAGTTTAGTTTAGTTTAGTTTAGTTTAGTTTAGTTTAGTTTAGTTTAGTTTAGTTTAGTTTAGTTTAGTTTAGTTTAGTTTAGTTTAGTTTAGTTTAGTTTAGTTTAGTTTAGTTTAGTTTAGTTTAGTTTAGTTTAGTTTAGTTTAGTTTAGTTTAGTTTAGTTTAGTTTAGTTTAGTTTAGTTTAGTTTAGTTTAGTTTAGTTTAGTTTAGTTTAGTTTAGTTTAGTTTAGTTTAGTTTAGTTTAGTTTAGTTTAGTTTAGTTTAGTTTAGTTTAGTTTAGTTTAGTTTAGTTTAGTTTAGTTTAGTTTAGTTTAGTTTAGTTTAGTTTAGTTTAGTTTAGTTTAGTTTAGTTTAGTTTAGTTTAGTTTAGTTTAGTTTAGTTTAGTTTAGTTTAGTTTAGTTTAGTTTAGTTTAGTTTAGTTTAGTTTAGTTTAGTTTAGTTTAGTTTAGTTTAGTTTAGTTTAGTTTAGTTTAGTTTAGTTTAGTTTAGTTTAGTTTAGTTTAGTTTAGTTTAGTTTAGTTTAGTTTAGTTTAGTTTAGTTTAGTTTAGTTTAGTTTAGTTTAGTTTAGTTTAGTTTAGTTTAGTTTAGTTTAGTTTAGTTTAGTTTAGTTTAGTTTAGTTTAGTTTAGTTTAGTTTAGTTTAGTTTAGTTTAGTTTAGTTTAGTTTAGTTTAGTTTAGTTTAGTTTAGTTTAGTTTAGTTTAGTTTAGTTTAGTTTAGTTTAGTTTAGTTTAGTTTAGTTTAGTTTAGTTTAGTTTAGTTTAGTTTAGTTTAGTTTAGTTTAGTTTAGTTTAGTTTAGTTTAGTTTAGTTTAGTTTAGTTTAGTTTAGTTTAGTTTAGTTTAGTTTAGTTTAGTTTAGTTTAGTTTAGTTTAGTTTAGTTTAGTTTAGTTTAGTTTAGTTTAGTTTAGTTTAGTTTAGTTTAGTTTAGTTTAGTTTAGTTTAGTTTAGTTTAGTTTAGTTTAGTTTAGTTTAGTTTAGTTTAGTTTAGTTTAGTTTAGTTTAGTTTAGTTTAGTTTAGTTTAGTTTAGTTTAGTTTAGTTTAGTTTAGTTTAGTTTAGTTTAGTTTAGTTTAGTTTAGTTTAGTTTAGTTTAGTTTAGTTTAGTTTAGTTTAGTTTAGTTTAGTTTAGTTTAGTTTAGTTTAGTTTAGTTTAGTTTAGTTTAGTTTAGTTTAGTTTAGTTTAGTTTAGTTTAGTTTAGTTTAGTTTAGTTTAGTTTAGTTTAGTTTAGTTTAGTTTAGTTTAGTTTAGTTTAGTTTAGTTTAGTTTAGTTTAGTTTAGTTTAGTTTAGTTTAGTTTAGTTTAGTTTAGTTTAGTTTAGTTTAGTTTAGTTTAGTTTAGTTTAGTTTAGTTTAGTTTAGTTTAGTTTAGTTTAGTTTAGTTTAGTTTAGTTTAGTTTAGTTTAGTTTAGTTTAGTTTAGTTTAGTTTAGTTTAGTTTAGTTTAGTTTAGTTTAGTTTAGTTTAGTTTAGTTTAGTTTAGTTTAGTTTAGTTTAGTTTAGTTTAGTTTAGTTTAGTTTAGTTTAGTTTAGTTTAGTTTAGTTTAGTTTAGTTTAGTTTAGTTTAGTTTAGTTTAGTTTAGTTTAGTTTAGTTTAGTTTAGTTTAGTTTAGTTTAGTTTAGTTTAGTTTAGTTTAGTTTAGTTTAGTTTAGTTTAGTTTAGTTTAGTTTAGTTTAGTTTAGTTTAGTTTAGTTTAGTTTAGTTTAGTTTAGTTTAGTTTAGTTTAGTTTAGTTTAGTTTAGTTTAGTTTAGTTTAGTTTAGTTTAGTTTAGTTTAGTTTAGTTTAGTTTAGTTTAGTTTAGTTTAGTTTAGTTTAGTTTAGTTTAGTTTAGTTTAGTTTAGTTTAGTTTAGTTTAGTTTAGTTTAGTTTAGTTTAGTTTAGTTTAGTTTAGTTTAGTTTAGTTTAGTTTAGTTTAGTTTAGTTTAGTTTAGTTTAGTTTAGTTTAGTTTAGTTTAGTTTAGTTTAGTTTAGTTTTGGTATATGAAAGGGGAAAAATAAATTGCCCACATAAAAATTGGGGGAAAGGGGGTGGATGGGCGAAAAAGTGGGGTGGGTGCCAAAAATCATGGTTTTTTACGATTTCTGTCAAAATTAGACGTCCTTTCGAAAAAAGTCAAATGCAAAAGTTGTAGATAGTATAAATGTCTACAACTCTGACTCAAACAATTTTTGTCTATAAGCTGAAAAATATTGGAAAAAAAATGCGAAAATACGATTTTTTGATTTTTTATTTTTATCTTTTACAAAAATGGTTGGATTTTAACAAAACTTGGTTAAAAAATACTTTGTTATGTTTTCTATGTATTAAAAATGTTTTTTGAGCAAAAAGTTATTTTTTGGATTTTTGACGAATTTAATTTGAAAAAATAGCCTATTTGCTGAGAATTATACACAGAGAAAAATATGACCCGCTAAAAACTAACAGATTGCCATATTGTTTTACCGTCCATACATTTCATAAGGAAATCTTATTAAAATCAACGATTAATAAGGTTTTTTTAAGGAGATTTCTTATTGTTTTTATAGAGAAAATCTTATTAAAATTTGACTGAAAAGTTGATTTTTTTTTGCAACTTAGCACTAGAACAAAAATCGCGATCAATATTTTCATGGCAAGTTGGTTCAGGTGGTAAGGTGGGCGAATAATGATTTGAAGTCTCCAGTTCGATTCCCAGCCTGGTCATGGTTTTTTTTATTTTTTTGCAGATTTTAAAACAATAAGGAAAACCCGATTGTTTTAATAAGGTTTCCTTCTTGGATGAAAACCATAGAGAAATTTTATTGTTTTTGTTCTATTTTATGTGGTCTATTTTCTCTGTGTAGGGCTGTATGTATGTTTAATAATTTAATTAATTTTTTAATTAAAATTAATTTTTTAATTAAAATTAATTTTTTAATTAAAATTAATTTTTTACAAAATTAAGATTTTTGGACGTCAAATATCTTTTAAACGGTTAGATAAACGAAAATGGTGTCAAAGGCCTTTTTTGTAGAGAGTTCAATTTAATAATTAAGTTCAAAACTATGTTTTTCAATAGCTTAGAGTAATAAATTTAGATTTAAGTATTATGTATTATAAATGTATAAGTATATTCACGTTAGTATTTAACGAATTGAAATAAATAAATAAAATTATAATAATATTAATAAAAACATGATTTTTTTTAGTAGAAGGATAATATAAAAAATGGAAAATTGCGAAGCGAAGGACCTTTCCGTTAATACAAAGATTTCATATTTGGTGAGTATATTCTAGAGATGTCTGGCAATCTGTCGGAGTATAAAATCAAAAAAAATTCGATTTTTTTGAACCAGCCTTGTGTTTATGTATATTTTTCTTAGTCAGCGATAACTATAAATACCCCGTTTATATGAGCAGTCTAAAAGGTCGGATTCAATAATTAGCTTTTTCAATGTGTGAATTATGTTAAATAGTTAACAGCATGTAAAATTTTTAACACTATTGAGGTTAATACAAAATTTTCAGCTGTTAAAAATTTATTGGGCTCTGGCACCTGGTTAAATTTGAGTTAGAGTAGAAGTGCTATTTTTTGAGTGGCAAAAGTATTTGGACCAGCAATCTTTTTTAATTTTGGTACAGAAAAGAAATACATTTCGCATATTTTAAGCTTTATGCAACTGTTGAAAATGTATAGGCTCAGATTCATAAAAAAAAATTGGAAAAATGTTGCCAATGTATACATTGAAATAAGGAGGCTTACCAACGTGCTTTTTTTCAACATGCTTTTAAGAGGTTAACTAGTGGTTTTCTTGTTGAATAAGTCCCAAAATTGTGTTTCCAGTCACCTGGGAATCGTTGCTTTCGTTCACGGAATTCTTCCCTAGGGATTTCATTTCCAGCACCATGATATTAGGGCTCAATCTGGGATTCAAAGTGAATTGGACAAAAAAATACTTGTCTTTTTGTTTGTGTAATTTTTTTGTTTTGTACACATCCATAGTAGATTCTACTCAGTCTTCGTACTCTTGTGTTTGTTCATTAGTTAGTAAATAATTTTACACAAACAACTCAGTTCCACATTGATTTGTTTAACAGGTAAGGGGAATTTTAAGTTGTAACAATAAAACCCTTATTTCAATATTTATTCGCGAAATTTTTCCACTTTTTTTATGAATCTGAGCCTAAACACATTCAATAGTTTGATACAAGCTTAAAATATCCTAAACTTATTACTTTTCTTGACCAAAATTGAAAAAGAATGCTGGTCAAAATACTTTTGTACCCAAAAAATAGCACTTCTAATACAAAAAAAAGATTGCTAAAGGCCAAATTTCGCCCACATGACTTACTTTGACCACCATAAGATTCACCATGAAAAGATGTGAAAAGAATTTTAAGTTATGAATTGCTATCATATAAACTGGACATTTCTGGTCTATCCACCTAGTCCTATAATATCTTCGCAAAGTTATCCCAACTGCCTTCAAATGATAAATAAATTAAATATTTGTATGTTTGTTTGTATTGCCCGCGGATATGGAGTGATGCAAGCCCGGGAGACTTGCCTCCGCTTTCTGAAGCTAACCCAGTGAATCTCACAGACGGATCAATTAATTAAAATAGGGATATCAAGAACTGTTCTTCATTATTTTATCGTAATTTTAGAAAAAGTTCAGCTGCCTCATAAATGCTTCCTTCCAGTAAGGTAATGAGTTTTTTTTATTTTTGCTCAATTTTCCATGGGACTTTTGATTTTAAACGACCTATAGCTTTCAAAATACGAAAAACAGTTTTTTTTTAAAGTAACGTAGAACGAAATGAATCGCTAACATCCCCGATTTTTTAGAAAACTAATCGAGCTAAAAAATCGAGATTTTAGCATTGCATTTGGGTCTGGGTAACTTCAAATTTATGCAAAACAGCCCGAAGAACTATACAAAAATTTTTTTGAAAATTTTCAATTTTTGACCCAATGTTGCTAGGGTACCCAAAAAAATTTGGATATAGGGCACTCAGAGGGCTAGCTAAGCCACTGAATATAATACTCCCGTTTCAAAATGTTACTGGAACTACCCATATTAAAATTAATAACTTACTCGAGCTTAGCGTGCGAATATTTCCCATAAGTTTGAGTTTTTATTTTTAAAATTTGTAGGTATAACTCAACTTATTGTATGCTATTTCAACGAAGCAAATTCCTCAACATTTAAGGACTCATACAGTCGTCGGCATAATTATTTTGACCGATTGACAAATCTCGATCTGATGAGAATAATTTCTTACGGTTAAACTTTATACAGGTTAATTGTTGGTTATTTATTAAGTAGGTATACTATGGTGAATCTTATGGTGGTCAAAGTAAGTCATATAGGTGAAAAGTGGCTTTTAGCGATCTTTTTTTTTTAAATCCATACAGCTTAAATTTTTTTTATTAACCTCAATAGTGTCAAAAATTTTACACGTTGTTAATTATTTAACGCAATTCACACACGGCCTTAGACCGTGTGTGAATCGGGTTAAATACTAAGCCGAGAATATGTTTTTGACACTTTTGAGGTGAAAGGATAGTTTCAGTTGTCAAAAATTTATCCTGCTCTAGGAGCCGGTTAAATTTTTATTTTCAGAGAATAAATTTTTTGCAGAATTTTTGGAGTATTTTTTTCAATAACTAATCAAAAACTGAAAATAAAGAAAGAAAATTGAAAAAGTAGTACAAAATTATGAGTGTATATTAGGAAAAATTTATATTTTTCAATATAATTATATTTCATTTTATTGATGATGAAAAAAATTGTTAGTTACCCATTAATGGCAACACAAAAATAAAATTCACATGACAACGCGTGTTGGAAGTTTGTAAATTGTTAATATTTATACTTTTTTTTAAATCATTATTTCTTTCGATTTGCAGAAAAAAATATTTATCTACGTTAAAAATGTATCCAAATTCACACAGCTAAATTGAAATTCAAATGTCAAAAATGTATCCTTTGCTAAATATTTAAAATATGGCTTTAGAATCATATAGTCAAACGCATACAAAAACTTTTAATTACAAATTTTTATTTTTATATGTACCTACACTTCTGGCTTAAGTTTCAAGAGCACCTTAAACAAAAAAATAAAGCAAATAAAATTGAAAACTTGGTAAGGTCAGTTTTTAAAGCCAATCGCTGTCATAAATTGCGACTGAATTCAACTTTTGTGTCGCTCAAAATAAAAGTGATGTAACTCCATCCAATTGCATTTCGATATAACAAACTTTTAAAAAACGGAATACCATATTACACTAAACAATATAAAAAGAAAAACCAGTTACTATCAAAAATATATTGCGTATTTGGAGTTGATTCCTTTTTATATTGAAAGATATTAACAAAATACGATACCATTGAACAAAAAACACACATTTTTCAAAAAAAAAATGAGTTACCGATTACATTACCGATCGAATATATTATTAAAAATAAACTTTTTGCTAATTTTAAGTTATTAAAAACAACAGAGCGTGGCGAATTATTTGCCAATTAAAGGAGCAAAGTAAATAAAATGCACGACTGTGTCACGTAGTTGCTGTAAACTAACACTTATGTTAGTTTACAGATTTTAAGGGCTTCCTTTATATAAATTTCAAAGAAATTTTGTCGATGTTGGGGAAGAGTCGACATTCAGGGCAAAGTTTTGTTAAATAATTTTTTTGTTATTAGACTTTTTTGAGAAAAACTAAAAATGCAGTTTTACGCCTGCAAAGTTTAATCAAAATCGTTAGAGCCGTTTTCCAGTTATTTGGTATAACTTGAAGAATTTGTATGGGGGTACACTTTCTAATTAAGGTAGAAAAAGAACAAAAAAAAAAAAACAACTTTCAAAATTCTATAAAAATCATCCGTATCAAATTTAAAGAAAATCAGTCCACTGGTTTATGGCTGTGGAAATGTGTACAGATGAAAGTACAGACGCACGGACAGAATTCCTAGATCCACTTTTTCTTAATTCTGCACCATCGTAATGTTGCTTTTGATTAACACCTCAAATTTTTTTCGACACGAAACCAATACTTGCCTTATATAGACCTAGTAAAAAAAATTGCACACTCATGGTTATGGCTTCAGGTCGATGATAACATCTGGCCCACCCTAGATAAAATCTCTAGCTACGCCCATGAGCAAACCACGAAAAAAATGCAATGCATGTATGCATGCATGAACATTGCACATACATACATGTTTTATATTTTTAACTGTTGGTCCAATTAAACAGGTAAAACATTAAACAAACAATATTATAAACGTGGTCCATGGCCCGATTAGCAGTTGTCCCGATTATAGAGGGAAATTTCTATACAAAATAGCAGGGAAAGCATTAAGCGCGGTCTGAACAGTGGCGTAGCTATCGCTGTATCAGCTGTATCCATGCAACAGGGGCCCCCGGGATATAGGAGCCCCCAAATTTCAATTCAAAATTAAAAATAAACTATTACAGATACAAAAATCTTCTATAGCTTATTTGAAAGATAATAACTTAAAGCTTAATCCAAATGAAGGATTTTTAAAAATTCCGTCATGTAATAGGGTAAACAGGGGTAAAACAGAAAGATGAAATTTGGGCTAAAATCTAAACGCAAAGTCGTAGAGAATTGATTTTTTTTTGTTATAGATAGATGAGACAAATTTAAGAATAACTGCATTTAAGAAAAAAATCCAAAAAATTTTTAAACTAAGCTATAACGTTTTGTTTGAATGTTGCAAACGTGTTGGGACTATGACAAAATGATGATTTTGGGTAAAGGAAATTTTTTTTGACAATTCTAAAGATGCCAGTTGAAAGATGAGGGAAAAAAAATTAGGGATTTGATACGGATTTTTTTCGAACACTCTGCGTTTCGAAATATGAATTTTTGAAAAACACCTTGTTTTTTAGGGGTATTTTTGGGTAATTTTTTTGTAGAGTTCAAAAAATCTCAAAGTTATAGGACATGTAGATTTTGGCCTTATGCATATATGTGCAAAAACTTGGAAACGTTTAGTGAGTTTTGATTGAAAAACGGAAGCAACCAGTTTTTAAAAAACACGTTTTTTGACCGTTTTTAACCGATTTTCATCGTTTTTTATTTTTATTTTTTTTTTTTTCTTTAATAGATATAGGAATAAAGTATATAGAGTAATGATAGACCATGACTACGACTGTATGTGTGCCAAGTTTTAATCACTTTCGTATACACAATTTTGAGATAACGGTAAAATAAAATTTTAGAATTCAACAGCTTATAACTTTTGACAAAGAGCAGATAGAAATTTTGGTAAACTTTTATGAGCATCCTGATACAATTACCTTTCATTTGGTATATCACACATAACGGTAGACTAACTACAAGCTACACAATGTTAAGTCAAGAAACTTGCGAAAAACCTCAAAACACCAGTGGAGATCTGTTGATCATGAACAACAGCCACCAGTGTGGGAAGTACCGTAATCTCAGTCTGGAAATTCGACATGGTTGACTTTAAAAAATTCTAACTTCTCTTGTAGGCATCTTAGCCCAGTCGAATTAAATATTTCAAATGGAAAAAATTAGATCGTGCAATTTTTTTCATAGGACGGTAGAGGGGATCACTGAGAGCTTAAAACCAGTTTTTCGGGAAAATCGACCTTGTGTCTAAGCCGCCATCTTGGATTAAAGTTAAAACACGTTTTAGTAAATAACTCGGTCATTTTTGATTTTTGACAAAAATTATATATGAAAAACTTGTAGAAAATTTTATTTTCTATAACTTTTATCCTAATAAATTTTTCTATATGACCCATATTTTTCGAGTTAATTTGAAAAAACTATGCCCCTACTCAGCTTAAACCCGCTTTGATTATAGATTTTAAGATCAACGCAATATGGGAGTGTTTTTATATGTTTTTGGGGATGATAAATCTAGCTGCAATGTTAGTTTTCTGCAAATTTCTGAAATTTTATAAACAAAAAGAACTATCTTAAAAACGGTAAGTGTCGTTTTAAACAAAATTAGTAAATATTATAACTGATGTGTAGCAAGACAATTAAGTCTTTGAATTTTTCAAATCGGTTCACTAATGCTAGTCCAGTAATTTTAGGTTTTATCTGCGGAAAAATTCCTACTGCGCTGAATTTTGGTATACAGCTTAATGACGGCTTTGTTATGAGATGTGAAAAATCGACATTGATATCGTGTCCGCGTTAAGAGTTATAGGGGTCAAAAGGTCACGAAAAGTTTTTCGCAAATATCTCGCGACCTATTGATCGGAGGTCATCAGAGGTTATATAAAAATTGATGGTCGTGAAATTATCTACAAAATATGCCCAACACATTTTTCTGTGAAATGAACTGTTTCGCGAGTATAGCTCAGAAAAGGTGACTAGATTGCACTAACATACGAAAAAATACATATTTTTGGTTTATTTTGCTTGATTTTTGAGGTTTTTATCGAAGTAGCTTAATTTTTTTTAGTTTTAATAACTTATCTTATTACGTAAATACGAATTAACTAAAAAAAATAAAAATGTACACATTGGGATAAAAAATAATATGCAAAAGGGGGAACCACGTTTTTTGGAAATGTTGTATGTTTCCCTTTTTTGTGCAATAAGTGCCTTCATTATTAAGAACACACTTTTTAAACATGGTTCAATTTTAGTTTTTAGCTTGGTATAAACCTTAAATTACCATAAAGCTGTTTCAGCAGCTAATTTTGTACTGTTATAAGGTATTCTGCAACTTTTCTCTTGAGAAGCTCCAAACGACATTTTCTATGGAATTCATGTTTGGAAAATTGATAACAAGCTCAAAACTAAAATTGAACCATGTTGAAAAAGTGTGTTCTTAATAATGAAGTCTTTTTTTCAATGAAATTTGATCGAATTCAAAAAATTCTAGCTCTTTTTGTAGATGTCTCATAGACCTGATCGATATATATATTTTGAGCTGAGACAATAAGCTTTCAGATGGTATAAATTTTTTAGGTTGTTAGGGAAAAAAATAGAATTAAGATAAAAGATAAAAATTCATGCTATTTTTGCTTTTTTTTTGATGAAAATGATTGTTTTCAATAAATTATTTTTATATTTTTTGTAAAAATTTTAAAATAGTTTTATTCTTAAGAAGAAATACTTGGCATAATTTGTTTTGTAAGCTTTTAAAATAAAAAAAATAATGTAATGAGAAAATAAATAAAATGCACGACTGGGTCGCACGAACTTGCTCTTAGAGTTAAAGTTGCTTAAATTTTTCAGACTTTTTATATAGAAATTTGGAAAAAAAATAAAATTCGTTTAAAAAAAAAAAATAAAATAAAATCTGAAATTAAATTGCCTGCCAAAACAAGTATGCAGTTTTGATTGATATATTAACGTGCATTTTTAGAAAAAAAATTTTCAAAATCGTTAGAGCCGTTTTTTAAAAAACTAATTTTTTATAAATATTTCTTTGGAAAAAAAGTTTTAAAATAAAATTGGTATGCCATTTTGTAGAAATCACTTATCAACATCTAAAAACAAAATTATTTTTTTGAAAACTTTATTTTTGGTTTATATTTAAATTGTATAAATGCTTCTTCACAAAAAGTTTCGTTGAAATCGAATATGCAGTTTCGGAGATAATCGGATTTGAAAAAAACGGTTCTATGGCAGGTACCGTTAATAATGATTTTCAAAAAAAAATTTTTCCATAAAACTATAGACCTTAGCTTAAAACTAACATTTGAATTTTTTAAACAAAATCGTTGGAGCCGTTTTCAACATATTTCAATTTTACCGTTATTTTTGGTTCAAAAAAATTAATTCCAAAAACCCCTCTGGAGAGTCGCCAAATAACGCTACATACCAAGTTTGGCATCAATCGGCCCATCCGTTTAGGCTGTAGCTTCGTTTACAGACAGACAGACTGACAGACTGACAGACAGACAGACAGACAGACGGACTTCCGGGACCCACTTTTTTGGCATTGTCTACCATCGTAATGTCATGGAAAAATGTTATCTCAACTTTTTTTTTTTGTACGAATGCATAACTTGATATATAGTACCTATATCGCAAGTAAAAAGGTATTTTTTTTTTAGCTTTTTCTTGTAAATTATGATTGTTTGAAATAAGTAAACACTGCAATTGACTCATTTTAAACAGAAGCACACAACCTGTTTTCTGACGACGTTATCACGTAAAATCATAGTCCGTAAAACCGCTTTACAGACAACCTCTTATATTCTTATTTTCTATATTAAAGCGGCCCCAAGTATCAAAGAATCCCAAAATTTTAGTATTGCCCCTGTGCCCCGCATATTGAATATGTAAAAACTGCAAAAACGGTTTCTGTCCCTTAATCCAGATTTAGTTGTTTTTTTTTGAAAAATAAAGTATGCAGTTTTAATATATTCAATATGCCCTACAAAATGTATTAGGTCAACAGAAATATATTTTCAAATTTCTTTTTTTTAGTTAAACAGTGTATTGAAATGTAAAAATCTGTAATTCTTCTAAAATACCCAAGAGCCAAAAACTGTCTTAAATCAAAAATTTGGCAGATACGAGTCAAGTTATTTTCTCTTTGCTCTCTTATAACACTGGTCGGCAAAAAAAAACAAAAGAAGTCGGGAGCAAGAACTCTGTAAGGTGATTTTAAAAAAGTGGGGGCCAAGAGGTCCGAGCTAAAAAACGGGGCCAAACGGCAACACGACGGCTCCCATTCAGTATATTTTTTTTTTCTTAAATTACCTAGACAATATTTAGGTATATTATAGTTTTTTTTTTTAATTTTAACAACAAAATTTTTACTGTTCACAAAAAAATTAATTTCACTTTAAAAACATTACGGCAACATCGGCAATTTTAAACCTATAGAGGTTAAAGTATTTTTAATTACCGACACCTTTGAAAAAAAATAATCCAAATCGGATTTCCTAACAAAATTGTTTAAGTCACCTACTCCACTATAAGATGAAAAAAACTTTTAAATGAAGATAATAAAGTCAATAAAAATACCAGATATCATGACATTAAAACAACCGGAAAAACTATGCGTATGGTCAATTTTTCTAATTCCTGGAAAATACTCTCCCTTCTATCCTATTTTGAAAAAAATTTCTAGTGGAGTAACTAAAGCAAGTTATTAGGGAACCCGGCTTTTTTTCAAACATAGTAAATTAAAAGTACTTTTTACTATTTTGTTTATTTAAATTAAAAATTGTTGTGAAGACAGAATGTTTTGTTTGTTTTTTTTTTTTTTTTTTTTTTTTAATTTCATAAATAGAATGATATCGAAAGATTGTCAAGGTTATTTAAAGAAAAAAACTATACAGGAGTAAGGGACTGAATTTCTTATCGTGTTAAAGATTTATTGTGAAAAAAAATTATAAAATAAAAAAAGATGAAAGAGTTTGTTTTGGTATTATAATTTTATTTTTCATTAAAAACTTAGTTTTGCAAATATGTAATTTTTTGTCAAGTACAAAATAAATCAATTCATTCAATTCTTCTTGGCTCAGAATCTCTTGTTTGCAGACGAATCTCCCACGTACGGGTAGTCTAACTCACCCATATTAGCAGCAAGAAAAGTGGAAGCCCACATAAGACGAATGTACGAGTTCTATCACCGCTGGGGCTTCAAAATCCACACAGCCGGTGACGTGAAATAACGCCCTACGAAATAAGGCCGCATAGGCCCTTATTCATTTGTTATTTACCTGGTGCAGGTTTTCCTATATATCATAAAATCCATGAGTTTTCTGGCAAACTTGTGAACAACATTTTTGTTTATTATTGTTTTCTTCATACAAATAAATTTATAAAACACTATGTTTATAACACATTTATCGAAGAAAATCGGCCCCAAAGAAAGTGAGAAATTATCATGGGTAAGAAAAAAATAATTCCATTTAAAAATTAATATCTGAGCAACTTAAAAAGATTTTAATATTTCTAAACAGCAAGTCTAGACATTAATAAAGTTTTTATCATACGTATTTACGGAGTTATTAACATTAGCATGAGTAAAGACATACCAAAGTAAGCGTTTTATTAAATCATCACTAAAGAGTATCAACTTTGCAGATAGAGAGTTACTGTAGAACAATTTTTTTCTTAGAATATACTCATAAATCATCCCTTAAAGTCTTCTTATCTCATCCCGGGCACCCTGTATAAAACAAACACAATGACAATTAACTGTAAATTTAGCTTAAAAAAAAAAAAAAACAATGAAAAAACGTTGGGCCCCTTTTGTGCCAACATATTACTAATATAATCAATGTGCATTTTTAGATAACTAACTTTAAGCAAAATGTATATTATAATATGTTATATGTATAATAACTGTTCAATAATAATATTGTTAAACGACGATACTACAGTCGTCGGCATAATTATTTTTACTAATTTTCAATTCTCGATCTGATAAGAATAATTTCTAACGGTTAAACTTTACACATATAAAGTTGATGGTTATTTATTAAGTATGTAATGGTGAATCTCATGGTGGTCAAAGTAAGTCATATGAGTGAAATTTGGTGACGTGAAATAACGCCAAATGAAATAAAGCCAAATTCCAAAAATTTGGCATTATTTCGTTTTTGAGAACGAAATAAGGCCAATTTCGTAATTTGGGATTATTTCGTTTTAGTAAACGAAATAATACCAATTTGGCATAATTTCGATTTAAATTTTTAAGAATTAGAAAGAAACAAATTATAAAATCTCTGGATAAAACCTGATATCATTGAATAATTACAAATAGAAGTGACACCGCAGTGCAACTACAAGAGTACCGGAAGATAGATGAACTACATGTTTGCGCCTCAACTATTGTGTATTTTCGAGTTGAGTCTTAACCAATAATTTTTTTAAACCTTCATAAAAAAATTAATAATTATTATTATTAATATCAAAGAGCTTATATTGATATAAGTTTTCGTATATTGAAAAGTCATATTAGTCTAAAGAACAAGGACGATGCCTTTTACTCCTACTGGCCTAGGTTCGAATACCGGTAAAATTTGAAATTGTTTTTTTGTATTTTTTTTGCGGAGATTTTTTTTGAGAAATTTAATTAATTTTTATTTTAGTAATGTAAAAAAAAAAAAATCTCAATCAGTCAGATTCGAACCTAGGCAGGTTACTCCAGTCAAAGCGTGTCGGAAAAAAGGGCCTCACCTTGCGCAGAGAGGCACTGTCAGTTTTTATTTCATGGATCGATAGGGGTATATTTAAAAGGCTTAAACCCAATTTCTCACCACCTGATCATTCTTTTTAGCGGAGTTATTCACAAAAATGCATTTTTTGGGATATTTTACTTCTAAGCTAATATCTTTGCTCCAGATTGTCGTAGACCAAAAAATAAACATACATTCTCTTCCTTATAATATTTTCTATCGTTGTATGTAATTTCATTGTATTTGAGTGAGTAAATACAAAATGGCAGCCATTTAAAGTCAAATTCTTGTTGTTAAAAAACACATTTTTGTCATTATTTCGAAAAAAGCTTATATCATGATTAACATTTTTCTAACCTATTTTGTAGCCCTGTTCATGTCCTGCATTTAAAAGAAAAAATGAGCTCTTTATCACCAAAGATGGCCGAGCTATTGATAAATGAACGCATGCAAAACCGGTGCGAAAACACCCAAAAATATAGTTTTTTGGGAATAACTCGACTTCAGAATGTCCTACGGCAAAAAATAAAGCAATGAATTGTTCGTTACAACATTTTCTATCAATTTAGTGCACATTCTTTTTGTTGAAACAAATTAAAAATAAGTAATATTAAATCAAATTCGTTTTTTTGTTTAGCAAACTCTTGCCTTATTATTTTGCAAACGGTGCGAGTATTGGCTAAGAAAATAAAATATTATTGTAGTCCTTTAAATTATCCAATTTTTTTTATGAATCTGAGCCTTTACATGTTCAACAGTTTCGATACATGCTTAAAATAAGCAAAATGTTCTACTTTACCTTACCAAAATTGAAAAAGAATTCCGGTCAAAATACTTTTGCCACTCAAAAAATAGCACTTCTTATACAAAAAAAAGCTGCCTGAACGCCAAATTTCACTCATATGACTTACTTTGACCACCATGAGATTCACCATTTCATACTTAATAACAAATGACCATCAACTTTACCTATGTAAAGTTTAACCGTTAGAAATTATTCTTATCAGATCGCGAATTGAAAATCAGTCAAAATAATTATGCCGACGACTGTATTTAAAAAAAAATTCAATTCTTCCAAATTGTTTGAACTGAAGGTTCTTATTTTGAGTAAAGGAGTGCAGTGACACGAACATCCAGCCTCTTTTTCTTAAGAGTAATAGCTACGAATATGTTTGTATTTGTATCTGTAGGTGGCATTTTAATCAAAAGAATTACTGCTATGTAATTTCATCCAAATTGCGACACAATTACTTTTGTTTACATACACACACAAGTGTGTTTTCTTTATGAAGGTACTTGTAAATCCTAGTATGCGTTGATATACATATAACCAAGTGGGCAAAAGGAAATTATCAAAAGGAAGCATTGATCAAATGTCGTGATTTTATTAGATATGGTGGCATTGTTTGACTGCAAAAATAAAAATACAATTCAATTTGATACATCCTGAAAAGAAGTGACGTGACACGAGATTTTTGTTGAACTCAACAAATATTTACGAAAGTAGTAGATACAGTTAGTTTGTTATATATTATTCAGTTGTTATTGCTTATTACCATGATGTGTCATTGACAGCTTTTAATTGTAATTGAGTTACACTGGTACTTTGTATATAAAATATATACAAAGCACTGCACAGTGGGTCACCTCCCATACAAAGTGCGGTCAAAAATATAATGACCATTATTATAATGACCTGTATTACCTGTATTATCATTTTATATGATTTATTATTGCAAAAAAATGCATCAAGTCAGTTTTTTAAAATTTTGGTTATTTTCAAGAAAAATAAAAAAAGGTAAAAAAATTTTTTTTTTGAAAATATAAAAAAAAATGGTTAAAGCCGGAAAATGAACCTGCCTGTCAGTCGAGCACTTTACCCTTACCCTCTAGTTCAGTCTTTTATAAAAATAACAGTGCCAAAAAAGATTTTTTTTAGTTTTACGTTGTAATTTTTTTTTCTCCGTGTATCGTCATTTAAACTCGTATTACTCGAAAAGGGGAAAAAAGGGAAAAAAACGGCGCTATTATTTCGAAAGGTAGGACGGTATTCTTCATTTGAGAACTTAAATTGTAGAGGGCACTCGAAGGCAAACCAACTAAATCTCTAATTTAATGAAAATTGAGCTAAATAAAAATGGTTAAAATTGCTTCGCTAACGAGCCCCATTACAATTAGCCTTAATGTTATTTAACAATATAATTTATGTTGTTAGGAAGTATTAACCTTCTCGTTTAATATCCATAACAATTTAATACTGTTCACAATTTTTAAAACCCGCTATCACTATCGCAAGTTCACACCTTATAACTGCAGCGATTAAAAAACTGTACCTTTTTTTATATACCGACTTTGAATGGCTATAAAGAAATGAAAAAAAGGGTAACCGTCAAATTTTTTTTGGTTTTGGTTCGATGGGAGATTGTAGAACGTTGTTTAATCATTGGATTTTAAAAAATTGACATTTACTTTTTTATTTTTGACCTATGGCGGGACCCACTGTGCACTGGTACCATGACAATGAGCATGAGAAGGGCCGTGCATTTGAGTTTCCCAAATTTGTATATAAAAAGTCTTAAAAATTACAGCAACTTGAACTCTAAGGCAAGTTCTTACGACTCAGTCGTGCATTGTATTTATTTTAGATTCCTCTTTGGCAATAACATTGAAATCAGGGGCGGACTGGGAGTCAAAGGGCCTTCCGGGACTTTTAGGAAAAGGGCCACAAAATACTTACATAATTATTTACTTCCTCGAAATATTTAAAAATAAAAGTTGATATGCAGAAAATGTTTTTTTATATACAGTGGTCGAAAAATAATTAGAAACAAGCTCTTTTTTTTCAAAATGTATGTATGTTCTTAATATAAATAAAAAATATTAGAAATATTTTTTAACGTTTTATTAACGATCTCGTCTTTATTGCACCTTCTTTTTCTAAAATATAAGGGGTTGGTCTCTCAGGAATAATTGTTAAGGATGTTTTATCTATTTTTTCGGAACATGTGGCATTTTACGAGGACTGCAACCACATTAACCGACTTATAGAAATTAGTCGGTGATAGTCCTTTTTTATTAATTGTACATACTTTTAATTAATTGACCAAGTTTGGAAAATGTAAATGCTAAAAATCATTTATTTTTTCGAATAAAAGCATTTGTTTTTTAAAGTTTTCGGGAATTTATCCAGTGCTTTTGTTTGTCATGTTAAAGCTTCACAAGAAAAAGTTTTTTGAATAATGAACCCTTTAAAATTTCAAAACTTTTAATTACATGTTAAAAGTTAAATTAAAATTTAAGATTTCACAATTTCAAAATCTTTTAAAATAAAATGATAATGTTAAAAAACAACACTTCACGATTTTCACAAAAAAAATAATATTTTTAACAGTTACTAACAGTACCTTTTACTGAACCGGTAAATTAGGTACTTCGATAAATTAATTAAATTTTATATCATTTTTTAAATTGATATTAAAATTCTTATAAAATTAAATTAAAAATATTTTTGTGAGTTATCAGGTACATAAAAAGCTTTGATATTCTAAGCAACTTTATCTATGCATTCTGTTACGATTTTATAATGTTTTTTGTTCCGGGTTTTGCTCCCAGAAATATGGTCACCGTAATTATACCACAACTCGTGTTTGCTAAAAATTTGTTAAATATTTTGTATACACAGGGTGTCCCAAAAGTAATGGATCAAACGAAATATGCTGATAGGCTAACTTTAGGACTCTCAGAATTTGGTAACTTGTTCATCTCAAATTCTTACGGTTTTCGATTTAATGCAGTTTTTGCGAAATTTCGCAAAGTCCCGACTTTGCAACTCTTTTTTCCTCCCTCCGCTCATAATAGTTTTTTGTTTTTTACAATTCTTTCACTAAAACATTTCTTAATAATAAGAAATAATTAATAAATCAAAATATTTTTTGCTGCATATCAATTAAGAGTTCAATATTTTTTAAAAACTCAATTTGTTACTTTTATTTCATATTTTGTCACCTAAATCTCTAATTAGGGGAGATTAGGTACAGTTGAAGCAAAGGACGGTTGAAACAATACAAGTAGCTCGAGAATCGTTAGTGATACAGTACGACTTATAGGGAATCGAATGTATTTGAAATTTCAATTGTTTGTCAAAAGAGCTTTTTTTTCGGAAAATGACAGGAACTATGTGATCGAAGAGCTACCTTACGGAGAGGATATAAAATATTGTTTCAGTGTATTTGAAATTGCAATTGTTTGTCAAAAGAGTTTTTTTTTCGGAAAATGACAGGAACTATGTGATCGAAGAGCTACCTTACGGAAAGGATATAAAATATTGTTTCAGTGTATTTGTTTTTAAAACTTTGTGAAAATCGAAAGCTTGGTCTTGTTTAAGCTTTTTGAACCGAATACTTTTTTAAAATGAAAGAGAGATATACAAACAAGCTACTACGGGGAAGAAGAAAAAACATCGTGTTTACTTTTTTGACTTTGTGTTTTGATGTAGTTCAGGCTTAACACAACAAATAAAGTACCTTGGCACCACTGTTTTTATCGAGAGAAAGTAAAATCTGGATAATTATCTGGATTTTTCAAAAATCTATACAGATAAAGTTTTTGTTGTTTTTTGTTTTTTGCCTCGAAAGATTCATATAGAGCCCCCAAACAGAATTCGGTAGGCCTCCAAAGATCCATAGGAGGCCTTCATTGACTTAAAGGCCATAAAGATAATTCTGTGGGCCTCGAAAGATCCATATGGGGCCCACAAACAGAATTAGGTAGGCCCCTAACAGGGGCGGACTGGCCCAACGGGCATTCTGGATTTTTCCCGGTAGGCCCTCGGGCAAGAAAACATTTCTTAAAAGCACTTGAAATTCAATTTTTAAATTCACTCACGTCATGCTTCAAATCGGTTTCTGGCCTTTTTAGTCAGTATAAATCTATTGGGCCCCTTATAGATCTTTCGAGACCTATAGAATTATGTTTGTGAGCCCCCTATGTATGTTTCGAGGCCCACAGAATTATGTTTGCGGCATTTAAGTCAACGTAGGCCTCCTATGGATCTTAATGGGCCTACCGAATTCTGTTTGTGGGTCCCCTATGGATTTTCAAAGGGCCCCATATGGATATTTCGAGGCCCACAGAATCATGTTTATGGCGTTTAAGTCAATGAAGGCCTCCTATGGATCTTTAGGGGCCTACCGAATTCTGTTTGTGGGTCCCCTATGGATTTTCAGGGGGCCCCATATGGATCTTTCGAGGCCCACAGAATCATGTTTATGGCGTTTAAGTCAATTAAGGCCTCCTATGGATCTTTAGGGGCCTACCGAATTCTGTTTGTGGGCCCCCTATGGATTTTCAGGGGGCCCCATATGGATCTTTCGAGGCCCACAGAATCATGTTTATGGAAGGCCTCCTATGGATCTTTAGGGGGAGTTGCTGTACTTTTGGATGGTTTATTCTCTCCAGCTCAGTTGGGTCAAATTTTAGTTTTTTTTCGGATGAAGCCGTGGTGGTGGCTGTTGCTGCTGTTGCAGATGCTGAGATCCACCGCCGCTTCCTCCGCCATTCGTTATAATAGCTGATTTGTATTTAGACGGAGGAATTGGCAAGAGTATCATTGTCATGAAAGGACTCGGCGGTAAATAGGAGGTCTTGCTCCTCCAAGGGCACAAATGTATTTATTTTATTTTACACAAAATTAAAACGGAGAGGAAACTATATTCATGAAATTTTAATATAAAGCCGTTTTACGCAACACATTTCTCCGAGAGTTTTAATTCAGAATTGGACCGATTATTTATTAATTATCATTATTCTCTTCTATCTTTTGCACCTTTTTTATAAAATAACTTATCGCGGAAAAATTTGAAAAAACTTTTATTTCGCAACCAAAACAAAATAATTATCAGAAATTGACAGCTGTCAGCTGTCACTTTAGATTTTTTTTTGAGCTACAACCGCCATTTTTTTTTCTGAATCCACCATTCACACGGATAAGAAAAAAAGAGTAAAATAAGAGAGTTCTCTTCTATTCACCTCAAATGAAATTTGCGGGTGTTTTAGGGGTACGAGTCGGTTCTCTAGGTATTCCTTCCTCTATGGCCCTAGTATTGAAGTGCCGTATACGCCATTTTTACATTTTTGGGAAATCGCATTTAAATGTTCGGAAGATAATTGCGAAAGAACTAACCGCTAGTATTTTTTGATATTTTAGTATGATATTTAATTAAAATGTGTCTTTTATATACATGTTATTATATATATATCTGCAGTTGTCGTATACTGAGTTTGCCGTATACGCCATACATACACGTACGTCAAAAAAAACATAACGTACGTAAAAACAATTCTCAAAATGTTCTTGCATTGCATGAAAAATTTGACGTAAATCCCAAAATTTCTTGTTTTTGTCAAAACAATAGTGAATATCTCGGCAGCGAAAAAAGATAGAAAAAAAACGGATAGCCCCTGAATCTAACAAGGCACGGCAAAGAAGCCATGTTCCATGTGCAGACATGACTTTAATTAAAGCTGTTGCTAGATACACTTGCTGTGGTTTTGATCTGGAACAACTAGCTGCATTTGCTACCTGACCTTCCCCCCTTTGAAGAAGCTGTTGTTGGTTACTTATAGAATGAAAATTTGAAGTTGGACCTTCCCCACTAGGAGCTGCCTGCTGCTGACTACCTGCGAAATGAATATGATTATTATTATTATTGAATTATTTTGGTTTAATAAATAAATAAATAAAATAAATTTGAAAAAAGCAACTTCGAAAACATACGACTGGATACCTAGTTCAAAAAATGCAATTTGGCGTATACGGCACTCCAATGCTAGGGCGACGCTATATGTATTTACATCCAAAAAAATTCTCGTCTGGACTTTTAATCATAATTGTGTTGTTGTTTTAATAATTCTATAGCTCATTTGACATTTTTCAAATAAAATAATAATGATACAGTAAAGAAATAAAATTTGACACTAAAAGAGAGTGAATAAAAAGAAATCCTGTTTAAAACCTCCATTTGCTCTAAAAATCCCTCTTAAAAGGTCGAATTAGGTTTTTTATCTAAAAGGACTTTTAAGTCTTCAATTATTAAATAAAAATTAAAAGAGACTGAATAAATGAATTTTGTTTTTTATTTTAAAATTCCCTTTTAAATTTAATGGAGAGTCAATAAATTGGGCCTGAGTGTAAAAAACAAATACATAACTTCTTGCCAAAATTATGTAAAAACAATATTTTTTTGTTTAAAAAACGAAGATGGAAAAAACGCCAGATTGTTTCTGGCTCTTTTTCCAAATTTTGTTGTCTGGCTTTTTTTACATTTTATGAAATGGAAAATTTGGAAAAAATGCCAGAAAATCTGGAAATATTCCCAGAAAAGTTTTGCACTTTTTGCCTAGGAAAAAAGCTACGTTCGTTAACGTTTTGACTATTGCTCTCTCTATTTAATCAGAAGAAAATGATAGAGACATAAAGCGTCAATAAGTTAACGTACATACATAAGTATATCATAGTTCGACCCCAGATTTTGTACAAAACATTTTTTGGCTTTTTTTCAAAAAAAAAAAAAAAATTGTCTAGGGAAATGTTTAAAAAGTAGCAAAAATTCCTTTATTGAGTGTGTGGTAAAAGAATAAAGCTTCACAATTTTACAATTTAATAATTTCGATGAGCTTCTGTGTGACACACGCAGATATACTACGTTCCCGTGGGAATGGCAAAATCGACGAAATACGAAAGATCGTATTTCGTCTGGTGGAGCTTTTAAATCAATCGTTCACACAGAAGCTCTCGTTACAGAAAAACGAAATATTTGCAAATTAATTAAATAACGTACAAACGTTTATAAGTTTGTACATACACCCCTCCTTCAGAACTACCCGTCACGGTCGCCAAAATGTGTGGTAAAAGTATAAATGCAAACACGACTTATCGTTTTAAAAGTTGAATATATAATAAATTTATTTCTAACGCAAACCTTTCTAGTCTGAAATTAATTATGATTGAAAAGAGATCATGTTGAACTGTCGGTCCTACACCTAAAATATCATTGAGAGAAACTCCAGAAGTTGTTTTTGCCGAGCAGTCAAAGACCACTCGAAGTGCTGTTTAAGAGCTTTCAGGTTTCAACACACAATGATGCGAGATGAAATAGTGATGTTGAGGAATATCTTTGATGTCGATTGTACTCATGTGGCCTAATTCTTCATATTCTAATAAGAATTGAGAATAGAGTTGGCGCAACTCGTTATCTCTTTCGAATCGTCGTTCTAATGTAAGAAATCTTTTGCGTGCTCTTTCATAAGAGGCACCTAAACATGATGGATTTTTTTTTGAAGGGAAGACTTACCATGAATAATACCACTTGCAACAATTTTTGTGCTGGAGTTGAAAATTTCCACCAGTTGTGCTCTTCAACACTCATGCGTTTAATTTGAGTGTCATGGGTCTCGCATTCCCACAATTTACTCACGAGTTTCTCCAATGTTGATAGAGTTGGCCTCGTGGCAATGGTGCAAACAACATTGTGGTTAGAAGTTTGGACGCCACCTGCGACTATACATCCCAGTTTTGTATTTCGCAGTGAAGGCAGTTGGTCTCCAATGGTTATCTCCCCTGGATGAATAAGATAAAAAAATAGCTCAGCACCAATAAGCAAATCTATTTCATTATTTTTCATGAATCCTGGATCAGCCAACTGAATGTGAGTCGGTATATTCCAGTACTTTGACTCAACCTCATGTGGTTGGTAATCTGTTATCCTTGGAAGAATAGTAGCCTCAAGACTTGACTTAAAACCAGAATTATGTGACTCTAAAGTGAGTGATATAGCGAACTGTGTTTGTGTACCATGCCCTCCAATGCCACTAATTGATGTTTCAGCTCTATATTTCGGGAGACCCAGTGCTTGAGCCAAAGCTGCCGTCACAAAATGAATTTGCGCCCCTGAATCTAACAAGGCACGGCAAACAAGCCATGTTCCATGTGCAGACATGACTTTAATTAAAGCTGTTGCTAGATACACTTGCTGTGGTTTTGATCTGGAACAACTAGCTGCATTTGCTACCTGACCTTCCCCCCTTTGAAGAAGCTGTTGTTGGTTACTTATAGAATGAAAATTTGAAGTTGGACCTTCCCCACTAGGAGCTGCCTGCTGCTGACTACCTGCGAAATGAATATGATTATTATTATTATTGAATTATTTTGGTTTAAAAGGTTGTCTTGAATCCATCTTATGGTGTAGAAGGGAATTATGTTTGCCATGGCAAATATGGCATCCTTTTGAATGACATGAGCTAGAGACATGCCCTGATTTTAGAAAGTTTCGGCAAATTCCAAACCGTTGAACAGCTCTCTCACGTTCGAAACCTGAAAGAGATACAAATGGTTTACAGTTAAATATTTTGTGGTTACCTGAGTTGCACATTAAACAGCCATCAGCCTTAATTGCAACTACAGTTGTTGGATTCCTTTTTTCGTCTGAGTTATTTTTTGTCTCAAGAGTTTGAAATCTTGATTCAATGAATTTAAGCAGATCCGTCATCGAAGGGCTGCATCTTGGATCAGGTAGAGATTGCTCAAATAAGGTTCTGCTTTCCTTGTCCACCTTTTTTAATATCAGGTGGACAACTATAGGATCCCAGTCGTGAGCGTGAAATCCTAAATTGATGAGTGCCTGGGTACCTTCCTTCGTGTTGTCGTGCAGCTTCCGTAAACTTGAAGCTGTACCAGTTGCTGATTGCTGGGTTAATATTTTTTCCAAATGTGCTGACAGAAGAAGACGTTTATTGTCATAGCGGTCCGTCAGAGTCTTCCAAGCTGCTTCAAAATTGCACTCTATGGCCGGAAATCCTTGAATCAAATTGAGTGCTTCTCCTGTCAGATTAGCGCTTAAAAATAGAATTTTTGTGCCAATGATATAGGTTGCTCAAGTATCATTGGCTTAAATAAGTCATAAAATTGACACCATTTTAAGTAACTCCAATCAAATTTGGGCAACTCTATTTTAGGTAATTTCAATGAAGTTGACGCGGATGGTTCCTTTGAAGGGGAGTCATTTTTTGATGGAATTGTTGTTACTCCTAGCAACAATTCTTCGTATTGCTGTTGCAGATGAAAGTATGTTTCGATATCTTCCTCTTCAAGTTCTTCATCCAGAAGGTTATATGTGTTCTTAATTTGGTCAAAGTTATCTCTTATGTTGTTGACTTTGACCTGAAACATATCCGACTGACTCTGTTTTAGTTCTGGTGAACAATTATCCAACGATATTTTGAAGTAGTTTGAGAGTAATTTAAATTTTTTCTTTAAAGAAAAAGTACTTCCCTGAATACATTCTTTTATTTCCTTTGGACTTATATCAGTTTTCCTTGTAGGTCCTGAGTTGACCGATGATCCTGATTGCAATGCTGCTGGTGGCTCCAACTGGATCTGGTTTGCTACATTTTTTCCTTGGAAATTGGCCAGCCGATTCATAATGTCCAGCTTCATGGCCTCGTAGACCTTACGAATTTGTTCGTAATACGACTTCGTGAAGTACGCATGTTGAAGCGCTTTTGGGAATTTATCCCGTATGTTGCTGTAGTTTTTATCGAAATACTCTCAAAGATGATCCAATTTTTCCTTTCTTTCTTGCAGTTTTGCAAGGGTTTTTCGATCATTCCCATCCTTTTTGTAGTTTCGGTAAAGGATGCAGATCTCTTCTCCAATTTGGTCATGCAGTGTTGTCATTTCTTCTAGAGTTTTAGACATACTTGCTTTCTTATGTTATTTTTTGTTGTAGTTAATTAAACACACTTGTTGTAATTTATTGTAGTTAATTAATAACACTTGTTGTAATTTGTTGTAGATTCACACTTGTTGTAATTTGTTGTAGATTCACACTTGTTGTAATTTGTTAATTAAACACACTAATGACACTAATGGTTTGTATTTTGATAATGTTTTTAATTTGATTATAACTCTCGATCTTTTAACACACACTAAAATGATTTGAATAAATTCAGAACTACCCGTCCTGTCACGGTCGCCAAAATGTGTGGTAAGGTAAAAGAATAAATGCAAACACGACTTATCGTGAAAGTTGAATATATAATAAATTTATTTCTAACGTAAATCTATGTTCACAATTTAACAATTTAATAATTTCGATGAGCTTCTGTGTGACACACGCAGATATACTACGTTCCCGTGGGAATGGCAAAATCGACGAAATACGAAAGATCGTGGTTCAGGCAGAAACGGGACGATATGTAGTTTTAACCGGTTTTTATTATCAGTAAGAGAGTCGTGATTATGAAATAAACTCATTGTTTCAAGAGCATGTCTAAAGTGCAAATAAGTGAATAAACCTGTGTACTTTTCCAGTGTTTTTTTATAATAAATAAGTAAGTTGCATCCAATTAAAAATAAGCTTCGTATGTATTTATTATACTTTTATATGTTTACGAAGTTTGTTTTTTGTTTTTATAATAATTTTTGTCTTTTTTTGGACTTTCAATGGAAAAAATAGGTGTGTAAATGCTAAAACTGGTGATGGATTTCGAAGTGATGATGATCTAGCTTCAGATCCTGGCCCTTTTTAACATCAAACAAGCCATCTCCGAGCACTTATGCAAATCTGTAAAACCTAAAATGTCACGAAAAAGAGGGTGCCCTTCAACTTTGGCAGGTGATCAAAGCAGATATGGAACAAAATAAAGCTGAGGGAATTATATACAAGTCACGAAAGTCCAGCCTCATCTAATCCCGAAACTTCAATTCAATTACAACAACCAAGGGCAAAAGCCGTTGAATTCAGTAACTGAAAACATCGACCATATCCCTGCATGGCAAACAAAAACGCCAATATGTCAAATTTGCGGACTGAAGACGTACACAATTTGTAAAAAATGGAAGGTGTTCTTCTGCAACAATGATAAAAGAAATTAGTTTGAATAAATTCCATGAATAAGGAAAGTCCATTGTAATAAAAACTTACTTTAAAAACATACCTTGAATGCATACTAAACCATATATGGGTTATTAATTTTTTGGTTGAAATCGCCTTGCTGCATGCTAACCCATATATGATTTATGTTTCTAAAAATGTTTGTATATATATGTAAAAAAATAAAAAAAAATTTGTAATACCTTTTTTCAACCCCTAATAAAGCTAAAATATTGTTAAAAAAATTTTTATTTCATTTCGTTCATAATTCATGCAGTAGAGGGTTAATGATGGACGTGATATTAATAAAAACTCTTTGTTGTAATTAAAATCTGGAGCCACACATTTTATCTCTCAAAGAACTTTCCTCCAATATACTGACTTCGATTTTCTGCCTGCCATAAATTCACCTTCATAATTTAATTTGGTTTCTATTAGTGGTTTAATTTGTGGGCTGGTTAAATATTCCCTGAAATTCATCAAATTAATTAACTTTTAACTTGATTAAATACTTTTCATTGTCCTTTTCCGCCTTTTTTACTCCTAATCGCGTCGGCATCAACAGCTTTTTTTTCTGATATTTGCACATCAGTTTATCAAATTTTGCAATAATAGCCCTGTTCCATTGGAGGTGGTAGTTTACTCATGAGTAGATCTAGTACTACAATTAACACACGATCTTCTACTCTAGTTGTTTTACTAGATTTCAACTCAGGAGTAAACTAACACCTCCAATGAACAATTGACTTTTTAAGTGATGCTTATTATTTGTGTTTATGAACGTGCTACAAGAATGATCGCAAATCATCTCTGGAGTGATGCGTTTGTGAATTTACACAGGCCCAATTCCAAAGGTTGTATTAAAAACTACGGCAGAATTTTTAACCGTGTAATAGAATAGCTGAAAAAACCGAGCGATTTTACATTGAAAAGCATAATCAGTAACAGAATATCTGAAAAATAGCGCGATTTTTCAGCTATTTCGTTAAGCGGCCCATAGACACCACACTTGTGTGCACACCGGTGCACTCAAAAATGGTGTGACATTCCGCCACACACTACACACCAAATCATTATCATACACACATTAGTTGTGAAAGAGATTTCAAAGAGGAAAGTTCAGAATGAGTGACGTTGAAGCTTGCGATGCACCACATTCAACAACGATTCACATGCAACTGAATAGGAAATGTGCGCGCGCATCCCTTACACATCGCACCGATTGAGACACCGACACAAAAAATCAAAATCTTTTGATTTTACTCGCTCCGTGTCTCACACTGAAAATCGGTGTCGACACCAGCCCACACACAGCACACATTTCCGCATACCGACCCAAGTGGCGCACAAGTGTGGTGTCTATGGGCCGCTTTACTTATTAATGCTTTTCAATGTAATCATCGTGCTGCAAACCATCAGGGAGGTACAGAATAACTGATGCAAGAAATCGTGCTATTTCTTGCAGCTATTGTGTTGCTCCTTAATGGTTTACTTCGCGATTTTTACATTAAAACCCATTTGTAGCACGATCTTAACATAGAATATTGAAAAGTATTATAAAATAACAGAATAGCTGAAAAAATAGCGCGATTTTTTCAGCTTATTCTGTTATTTACTAATGCTTTTCAATGTTAAAATCGTGCTGCAAACTACTCCTTTTCATATAAGCGAAAATTCATAAAAGTTTTTTTTGAAAGACAATAAGGCCCTAAATTCTTTTTCAAAATAAAATGAAAGTAAGCCCAAAATTAATGTTGGATTCTTATTACATGGGGCCTTATTCCATTTTGAAATAATGCCCCAAAAACAAAATGAAACACGGCCCCAAAAAATGAAACAACACCCCAAAATTTGAGAAATTTCGTTGTTGTTTTGTGTGTATTTTTTTTTTGGGGCCTTAATTTAATTTTTTTATTGGGGCTTGTTTCCTGGAGCCTTCAACGCTTCATTAATAAGAAAAAAGAATTGCAATTGCACACATTCTTTGAAGTTAGTTTTTTCTTTGTAACATCTTTGAAAATCCTAGCTTTTGAAAATTCCAATCCTAAAGTCTTTTTATTAGAATTGTCTACCTAACAGAAAACAGAAAATTATTCACATACGTTATACGTACCTTCTTGCTGTGGTAATATAAGTTGTGTTTCCATTCATTTTTGTTAGGCCAAAGCTATGTAGTAGTATAGTTAAAGTACGTGTATTATACGTACTTGTTGTGGAAGAGTTAGAAGAATTGCAATTTATTAAAATCTTTATGTATACACAACACCCACATCATGCATTATGTTGTCTTTTGGGATAAACAAGATATATGTCTATGTACTTTTAACTCAAACAAAGGGAACATTATGCATCATCTTCTTTTGACATGTTATCTAGCTTAGTGGTTGAACTTTAAAATTCTTCTTTAAGGATTAATACATACATACATGTTTTCAAATAAAGTTTGGATGTAGGATGGGAATGATTATAGTCCAGTGCATTTATGATGTTCATATATGGGCGACCCAGCAATTTGTACCACCCCCAAATTTTTTTTGCTCATTCGATAGAGCATTGGCTGAATATCATTACCCTGATTTTTTGCACTCGCGAAATTCACCTTTCGGCCGCCATCTTGGATTTTAGTTTTTGTTGTATATCTCGATTTCTATTTATCTTACATAAAAGTTATGTATACAAGAAACGAAGGAAGTTAAATTTCGCGTCTTTTATGTTAAGAACTTTTTTTCGATATTCTGAATATTAAAAAAGTTACAAGCCAAAAAAGTAAAAAAAAAAAAACAGAAAAAAATGACAATTTTAATGATTTTAGCACTTTTTATCAAAATTATGAAAAAACGTATCGATTTATTAATTATAAACGCTATAATTAATAAAGTTATTAATACTTTTTTGTTAAAAAATACCCCTTTTTTACGCAATGAAGAGACTTAAATATAAAAAAATTGCATTTTAACAAAAAAAAGTATTAATAACTTTTGTATTTATTGCGATAGAAAAAAAAGTTGTATAGCAGAGTTGTAGAGAATTTTAAGATGAATAATCTTATCTCGGAAGGTTTTTTCATAATTTTGATAAAAAGTGCTCAAAACTTTAAAATTGTCACTTTTTTCTGTTTATTTTACTTTGTTGGCTTGTAACTTTTTTAATATTCAGAATATCGAAAAAGTGTTCTTAACATAAAAAACGCGAAATTTAATTGCCTACGTTTCTTGTATACAAAACTTTTATGTAGGATAAATAGAAATCGAGATATTCAACAAAAACTAAAATCCAAGATGGCGGCCGAAAGGTGAATTTCGCGAGTGCGAAAAATCAGGGTAATGATATTCAGCCAATGCTCTATCGAATGAGCAAAAAAAAATTTGTGGGTGGTACAAACTGCTGGGTCAAATTATAAATGCACTGGACTATTAGTGCAGTAGGGTATTACGAAAAGTTGTTCTTAGTGACGATTTACTTAAATGACGTTACACGGAGAAAAAAAAATTACAACGTAAAACTAAAAAAATTCCTTTTGCACCATTATTTTTATAAAAGACTGAACTAGAGGGTAAGGGTAAGGTGCTCTGACTGACAGTCAGGTTCCATTTCCAGCATTAACAATTTTTTTTTAAATTAAAATAAAAAAAAAAATTTTAACTTTTTTTTATTTTTCTTCAAAATAACGAAAAATTTTAAAAACTGTCTTGATGCATTTTTTTGCAATAATAAATCATATAAAATGATAATACAGGCGTTTCATTAAAAAAAAAATGGTCATTATATTTTTGACCGCACTTTGTATGGGAGGGTACCCACTGTGCATTGGTTCGATGATGTGAAATGTAAAATAACGGAGGAGACCGAAGACTTTGGGGATTTGTGATATTGACTTGGCGTAGGAGAGAAGCATAGCAATTGATGGGCAAAGAGTATGTCGGCTCAGATATACACAGAAGGAGATGGGAAACTTCTGACGTCATACTAGTTTGCCAACAAGCTCCGTCGGACATTTTTGGCTAAGTATGCGTGAAAAAATGGACGCTTTTGGCTAAGTATGCGTGAAAAATCGTACATTTTTGGCTAGGCTACACTATGTGTGTTTTTCACATTTATTCACGGATACAAAAGAGATTACAACAAAACGAAATAAACAAATGGGTCTTGGGGGTAAAACGTACGAAAGTTTCCCATCTCCTTTTGGTATCTCTGTATCGGCTATTTGGCAACGCTGGACTAAGGGTTGCAATGCAAGTTTTCGTAAAAAATTTCATATGGATTTTTTTTACTCAGGCTTATGAATAAATTCATAAAATTTTAGCCCCAATTTCATAGAACATTTTACTAAATCTTAAAATCAAATTTTTATGGAAATTCATTATTCATGTGCATACATTTGTATTTTTAGTTAAGATATTTTTTAAAATTTACTGGCTTTTTTAAGAAAGAATTAAATATCTATTTTCAAAAATACTATTTTAAGAAGTTCATATTGTAATGTTTTATTGAGGTTCGTAATAAAACTTATTTCGCTTATTTTTCACTTTTATTTTCCTTTCAAATAAACACACACCTTATTTCAATTCAATTTACTTTTGTTATTCGCTCAAATAAACACACTTTTAAATCACTTTATTTACTACTACACTGAGAAAAAAACCGCAACGTAAAATGTAAAATGTTCAACGTTGATTTAATGTTGAAAAAACTAACATGAAATATCTTTAAATTAAAATTGAAACAACTTAAGAATTTTTTTATTTTTGGCAGACTTCAGCTTTTGTAGCATTTTATCACTTTAATCTCCAACAGTCAGATAGCACAGTGGTAAAGCATTCCCTAGTGACCCAAGAGTTGTAGGTTCGAGCCCAGCTGCCAATTTTTTCTTTTTTTTATAAATTGATGCTTTTTTTCAAAGTTGAAACGACTTTGATATAATGTTTTATAACGGCAAACCACTTTAAACTTACGATGTTCTACTTTTCTGATTCTGATTTTAAAATTTTCGTCTTCAACGCAAAATCAATCCGAAAAATAGTTGAATCAACGTGGTTTTCGTTGAATTAAAGTTGTTTTTTCCCTCAGTGTAATAACATTTTTTTTCAACTTGAACTGTAATCTGTCACTTTCAAAATTAAACTGTGTCGGCACAAACCAATATTTCAAGTTTAAGAATTAGTGGGAAATTTCTCGTCTTCTGCTTCTAGAAATTTCCTTTCCAAGAAGTGGCACTGTATTCTTCTCCTCCTGTGGGATATTTTGGGATATTCAGCATTCAAGGGATATTCAGTATTCAAGGAAAATTCCAACGGATGTGTTCAGAAGTTTCATATTTATTAACAACTCCATCGCTTCTTGAACCATTATAACGATGTAAACGTTCACAATGAACTACCGTTAGTTTGCCTCTTACCCCTCTTAGTATACGGTAAACCACGTCGTTGATTCTGGTTATTACTGTGTAAGGGCCTTCCCAGTTTTGTTATAGCTTCGGTGATAGCATTGAATAATTATATATAGAAGTGACACCGGAAAAAACATCCGCTATGTTTGAGGATTGGCGCCACTGTCAATTTAGGATTGTGTATTACATGGCCGAAAGGTTCCTGAAAAGGACTTTTGGTTTTTTATTTTTTTTTTTTTTATTTTAAGTATTTTTTTTAGAAAATTGCCCCTCCCGCCAAAACGGGGGGACATTGACCCCCCCTCCCATAGTAAACAATGATTGTATTTAACCCCTCTACAAAATCTCATCAGTTCTTGGTGCTTAAGTTATCGTACTTTCCCCTCAAATGTTTCTGTTTTACTGGAGTAAAACTAAAAATGCGAAAAAAAGATAGATTAAAATGGCCATACTTCGGTTAATTTTCATTGAAAAAATTTAGTGAGTACAGCATTTTGAAGGAAATTTAATTTTCTTTTTTTCTTTTGTTTATGTCTACTCAACCCAAAAAAAAATGTAGGTACAACTAAAAAAGCAAAACAACTCAAAAAATTGATTTTTTTGATATTTTTTTCTATGATTGTTTCGACTATTTTGGTATGGAAATTTTTTTTTCAATTAAAAAAAAAAACATTATTCTAATAGGAAATTTAATTCTCTACAAAAAGGATTTTGTTTTTCTGTTTATATTAACGACAAGAAGATTTTCTTCAGTTAGAGTGCAAATGTTTATTTAATTTTGATTAGGGTGCTTTTTGTAATAACATCTAGGCCGAAGTTATAGTTCACATTACCCCTGTTCCATTGGAGGCAGGGTTCCCAGGATGAAGGGGAAATCAACATTTTTGCCGATTTTCTTAGACGAAAGGGATAAAGTAGGGGACGGGGATATAAAAGCGCAAAAAATACATAAAAGGGGAAAGATATAAACTTACATAAACGTTAGACACAATCTTTAAACAATGGAATCAATTTAAATAAAACTTAATTCCGAAATAAACTACCGTTTTCTATGCTAAGTGGATTTTTGATTTGACAGCTATACTAAAGACAAGGGTGCTTCCATTTTTAAAATCAATTTTTTTTTATGAATAAATTAAATACAAAATTAATATGTTTAAAAAAAGATATATAGAGAAATACTAATACATACTTGCATTTTTTTTCTGGAAAAAAAATGGATTTTTTTTACGCAAACAAAAAGAGGCCTCCGGACAAAGTTCGAACTCAGTCTCAGATTCGAAGATTCGTATCTTTGAATAAAAATGAAATAGAAAAAACTCAGACCTAAGAACATGTTTGAACTTCGAGCGAACATCGTTCGATTGTTAGGGATACAAGAAAAAAAGAAATAGAAAGAAGAAAAGAAGTAGATACGCATACGTGTAGAGCTCGCACAACCAGTTTTTTTTTGTTCGTTTGCACGATTTACTCTTTTGTGAAGAAGAAGAAGCGGTGCCCACACCAAAGTGTGGGTAAGTGATAAGTAAAGTGTGCCGTTTTTATTGTTACACATCATTTCGTTTGGGTATAGGAAATCAAGTGTATGTATTCGTTTTTTTTTTTTTGGGAAAAATGTGTAATGTGTAAAGGGCCCAACCCCAGTGGCGTACGTTGAGTCGCCGGGGCCCCGAGGCAAGACTAAAGTTTGGGCCCCTTTGATAATTGGGGGCCCCTTAGATACAAAAAAAAAGTAAGTATACGCCATACATTTTTTTTGTATGGCTTATTTATTTTTAGGTTTATTTTAATGTTTTAATATGTTCGTTATGCACTTTGCTATACTTACTTAAAATGTCTATCATAAAAGTAGTAAATACTTGAAATAGGGGCCCCAAAAATTAAATCACAACAAAAACATTACTGTTAAAAAAAGAGCCAAGTTCTCCTATGTTGAAATTATGCTGGCACAAAAAGTATTGAGATATAAAAGTGTACCAAGTTCTAAAGTTTGGGTTCAAATTCGTATCAATAAAATTTTGATTGTTTACTTGACAATTTTTCTTTTAAATACCGATTTTTAAAGTTATTTCAAAAATTTGCCAAGTAAACAATCAAAATTTTATTGATACGAATTTGAACCCAAACTTTAGAACTTGGTACACTTTTATATCTCAATACTTTTTGTGCCAGCATAATTTCAACATAGGAGAACTTGGCTCTTTTTTTAACAGTAATGTTTTTGTTGTGATTTCACTACTTTTTGCAAGGTATGGCTGTAGAATTGAAAATCTCTATATTTGATGAAAATGGGCAGTTGCCACGCCCCCTGGTTGAAATTCTCAAATTTTAAATTTTTTCCTTTGTATAAATTACCAGCTTTACCATTCTACCAAATTTCAAGATTCTACGATAATCAGAAGTGCTCTATAATAATTGATGAAAATTCAGTGAAAATGGGCGGTTGCCACGCCCCCTGGCTAAAATTCTCAAATTTTAAATTTTTTCCTTTGTATAAACTACCAGCTCTACCATTCAACCAAATTTCAAGATTCTACGATAATCAGAAGTGCTCTATAATAATTGATGAAAATTCAGTGAAAATGGGCGGTTGCCACGCCCCCTGTCTAAAATTCTCAAATTTTAAATTTTTTCATTTGTATAAACTACCAGCTCTACCATTCAACCAAATTTCAAGATTCTACGATAATCAGAAGTGCTCTATAATATTTGATGAAAATTCAGCGGAAATGGGCGGATGCCACGCCCCCTGAATTGAAAATCTCAAATTTTCGATTTTTTCCTTTGTATACACCACAAGTCCTATCACCGTGTAAAATTTCAAGTTTCTACGTTAACGGGAAGTTCTCCATAATTTTGATGATCTGTCAGTGAGTGAGTGAATCAGTCAGTCAGTCAGTCAGTCAGTCAGTCAGTTACGGTTTTTGCGATTTTTGAAGCCCTATATCTCAGGAACTACTCATCGTAAGAGGCTGAAATTTTGTGAGGAGTTTTGTTTCGACCAGCTCAACAAATGTAGCGAGTTTGAAATTTCTAGCATCTTTGGTGTGGAAGTTAGAGGGGGGTCGAAAATGGCCTGAGTTGTTTCCTGTAAATAAGGGTGTAGTGCCAAAGTTGCTAGAGAACTTGGCTGGGCACTACCGTGCCCCTTGATATTTAGAGACCTCTAAAATAAAAATTTGTTTAGCTTAGAATTAATAGTTCTTGGGGCCTCTGTTCTGACGTAATATGTACACATCTGATTTTCTATCATCAAACATAGTTTATTTCTTTTGGGGCCCCTGAAAAATTATTTTTGGGGCCTCAAAATTAAATTTGGGCCCTGATGTATTTGTGTTGGGGCCCCTGAATTGATATTTAATTTTACATTTGATTGTTTTGAACCACTGAAGTAAAAGGTTTTGATGATCCTCAAATAATATTATTTATCATGCCATCAAAAAATTTGATGAATATTTTTGGGCTCCTTAGTAATAGAGTTTGGGGCCCCCAATTAATATTTGATTGCCTTTCAACTAACGGGGCTCCTGAAAAATTATTTTTTGGGACCCTTCATATAATATTTTTGGAGCCCCGAAGTAATATTTTTTTGGGGCTCCTAAAGTAATATTAAGTAATCCATCAACAAATGTAATTTAATTTAAAAAACTATTTTTTTTTTTAAATTTAATTTTTTGGGGGCCCTGAAGTAAAGGCTTTTGGGGCCCCTGACCTGAAGTTGTTTGCTTTTTTGGGGCCCATAATGTATTGACTTGAGTAATATTTGGTATGACATTAACAAAACTTTTTTTGCTTTTTTAGGGCCTCTAATGTATTATTTGTGGTTGCAAAGATTTTTCAAGTAATATTTTTTGGGGCCCTAAGATTATTATAATTTTTCTTTGAAAATAGCAGTTTATTTTGTTGGGGTAACCTTTTTTTTAAATCAATATATTATATTATCTGCATTGTCTCCAATGGGGGCCCTGGATTCGGTCGGGGGCCCCGGGGCGCCGCCCCGCTTGCCCCAAGGGAGTGTACGCCCCTGCTCCTTAGTAATAGAGTTTGGGGCCCCCAATTAATATTTGATTGCCTTTCAACTAACGGGGCTCCTGAAAAATTATTTTTTGGGACCCTTCATATAATATTTTTGGAGCCCCGAAGTAATATTTTTTTGGGGCTCCTAAAGTAATATTAAGTAATCCATCAACAAATGTAATTTAATTTAAAAAACTATTTTTTTTTTTAAATTTAATTTTTTGGGGGCCCTGAAGTAAAGGCTTTTGGGGCCCCTGACCTGAAGTTGTTTGCTTTTTTGGGGCCCATAATGTATTGACTTGAGTAATATTTGGTATGACATTAACAAAACTTTTTTTGCTTTTTTAGGGCCTCTAATGTATTATTTGTGGTTGCAAAGATTTTTCAAGTAATATTTTTTGGGGCCCTAAGATTATTATAATTTTTCTTTGAAAATAGCAGTTTATTTTGTTGGGGTAACCTTTTTTTTAAATCAATATATTATATTATCTGCATTGTCTCCAATGGGGGCCCTGGATTCGGTCGGGGGCCCCGGGGCGCCGCCCCGCTTGCCCCAAGGGAGTGTACGCCCCTGCCCAACACATATAATCCGTTGCGTCCGTTGCGTCAAAGTTTTTGACTGACAGCTCGATGAAATACACTCGTTCTTATGGGAAGTCCGTCTCCGTCCGATCCGTCGCTTATGGGTCGCTTCCCATAAGAACGTGTGTATTTTATTTTAAAACTTCGACGCAACGGACGCAACGGATTTTATGGGTTGGGCCCTTAATGTGCGCGAAGCACTTTTTTTCATGTTTTTTTTGTTTGTCTTTTTTTTTCGTTATGAAGTAATGACAGTTGAGTAATTTTTTTTGGCAATTTTATCTCGAACACTCTAACTAGAATGCGGTTAGGTTTTAGGACAATGTTGTGGTAGGTAAGAGAGCCAGGTAGGTATGGACTGGACATGTTTTCAATTTTAGGTGTTTCTTAATTGTAGGTTTTTTTTTAATTATTTAATATCTAGGTTGGTAAGTATAATAAGAAACTGAATAACTTGAACTACTGAATAAGTTCATTTACAATTTTTAAATACCTACCATACCTCTTTTCAACTAATATTTTCATTTATTATTGCATGCGGATGCGAATGATTTTAGATAAGTAGGCACTTTTTTGTTTTCTTTTTTTTTGCTTGCAGTCTTGTTCTGGGACTAAATATGGAAAGGAACACTGAATGATTTTATGTACATATGAGATAAGGAAATAGTTTTTCTTTTATGTTTCCGTATAATACTAATCAGTGGCGTAGATAGCTTTTTGCTAAGGGGGGGGATAGATCTAGTTCGCAAATTTTTTTTTAAGTTTTAATAATGCTTCTTTGTATTGTTTTTATTCTCTTTAAATTGGAGAAAGTTCTTTCGGTAGTTGACGTAGAAACCAGCAGTGTAGCTAATATCTTTAATAAAATGTAAATACCAGGACAACTTTTTTCGGTGAAGCTTTCGAGCGCTTTCAATGAGTTCATAGAGGAAGTATTTTTCTTCTGATCAAATATCTTTTCTGAGTTTTTAATTCTTCACACAGAGAATAATATGACCAGGACCACCTAAATACCAACAGATTTCCTTATTGAACTGTTTTATGAAGAAACCTTATTAATATCAACAATTAATAAGGTTTTTCCATAGAGATTTCTTATTATTTTCATGTACAAAATCTTTCAAAATTCTTTGTAAAAATTTCATATTTTTTCCAACTTGGCACTAGAACAAAAATTGTGACCAATATTTCTATAGTCAGTTGGAATAGGTGATCCCGTACATGATCGTATTTTTTTATTAAAAAAACAAAACCGACTTCCATGGATCAAAACTGGGTTTTATGGTTTTTCTAATAGTACTGAACAGGCACAGCTTTTCAATACCTACAAAAAGAATTATCAAAATTGGTTCACTCGGTCCAAAGTTATGAGGTGACAAACACAAAAAAAAAGTACAGACGAATTGAATAACTCCTCCTTTTTGGAAGTCGGTAAAACAATAAGGAAATCCCGATTGTTTAAATAATATTTCCTTCTTGGATGAAAACTATAAGGAAATCTTATTGTTTTTGTTCTATTTTATGTGGTCTAGTTTTTGGTAAAACTCAACAGTTTCATTAAATTTTTTAGCTGCTTTGTCTATTTCAGACGAAGAATCCTTAGAAAGAACCGGAAACCCTTCTAGTGTGTTTTCATGGTTTGTACATTTTTCTCCAAGGCCCATTACATAGAAATCGAGAAAAAGATTGAAAACAGTAACACGAAAATATTCTTTACTTTAGTGCGCTTCTTCAACTTATTTATTCATGACTGTTTATACTGCACAATTATCGATTCCAATGGGGGGGGATATATCCCCCTGATCCCCCCCCTATCTACGCCACTGATACTAATAAACCTAACTCTTTCGCTTACTGAAATTAGTATAATAACACGGTGTAACACTCAAAATATACGCGGGCGGAGACCTATCAGGTTTTGTAGAGCTCGTCGCACTGAATTTTTATTTCCCAATTGATCGATGTATTTTTTATGAAAATCACTTCAAAATTGGCTCAAAAAAAAAAATTTTTCGATTTCAACCCAGATACAGAAATTCGAACTTTTAGGTATAGAACAAAAATGTTGTTTCGGCACGTAGTAGGATAAGTTGGACGCCAGGATTTGATGAAGGGTTTTTGTAGAGGAGCTCAATACAAACATTTTTTTTCTTAAAGAGGGGGGTCTATCTCCCCCCGTTTAGGTGGGAGGGGCATTTTTCTAAAAAAAAATTATCAAAATAAAAAAAAAATATTAAAAAACAACGGCAACACTTACAGAAATAAATGATACCATTTCCAAAAGGCAAAATTGTGCATTTGATTCTAATTTTTAAATCAATATAATATTATAAATAGTTTTTGAAATAATCGATTTCAAAGTTAAAAATAGGGGAAACAAAATTTTTGAAAACTCATTTTATACTATTTTTGTCCAGACTGTGAATTTTAGTAAATAAATTACTTTGACAGAAAACTGCCTCAATTAATTCCTTATCGAACAGTGAAAACTATATGTTTCTATGTCTTCTACTTTTTGAGAAAACTGAAAAATAAAAACAAATAAAAACAAAAAATATTTTGAAAAAAGAAAAATCTGATAAAATAATTTTTCAATTTTCCCAAAAACTAAAAGACATAGAAACATATAGTTTTCACGGTTCGATAAGGAATCAATTGAGGCAGTTTTCTGTGTGAGTAATTTTTTTTACAGTCTGGACAAATATAGTATAAAATGAGTTTAAAAAAATTTTTTTTACCCTATTTTTAACTTTGAAATCGATTATTTCAAAAACTATTAGTAATATTATATTGATTTAAAAATTAGAATCAAATGCACAATTTTGCCTTTTGGAAATGGTACCATTTATTACTGTAAGTGTTGCCGTTGTTTTTAAATATTTTTTTTTATTTTGATAATTTTTTTTTAGAAAAATGCCCCTTCCACCTAAACAGGGGGAGATAGACCCCCCTCTTTAAGAAAAAAAATGTTTGTATTGAGCTCCTCTACAAAAACCCTTCATCAAATCCTGGCGTCCAACTTATCCTACTACGTGCCGAAACAACATTTTTGTTCTATACCTAAAAGTTCGAATTTCTGTATCTGGGTTGAAATCGAAAATTTTTTTTTTTTGAGCCAATTTTGAAGTGATTTTCATAAAAAATACATCGATCAATTGGGAAATAGATATAGTTTTAGAATATATTTTTTAAATAGCATGTTGTTTTGAAAACATATACTTTAAATTGATGCCGAAGTTGGGCAAATGACGAAAAAAATGGAATTTTTGAACTTTGACAGCTTATAAATTCTAAGTGGTTTAACCGAGCTACAAGTTTTATACATTGTTAAAAAGGTATATTTATCTTCTATCAGAAACTGTAAAAAAATCGAAAATGGGTAAAAAATTGTCGAAGCTAGAATTTTTTCAACGGGTGAAGGTCCAAAAAACCGTTTTTTGCCCGTAACTCCAGATTTTGGGGGTGTTAGGGGATTTTAAAATACCGTTTTGTATTCAGTGCGACTAGCTCTACAAAACCTGATAGGTCTCCGCCCGAGTATATTTTAAAACCTCATTTTTGTAACACCGTGTAATGTTTTTTTTTGCAGTAGTGTTACAAACTGATATTGACACAATTTACTGCTCACTACTGCGACCGCAATATGTGGAGGAAATAAAACGAGGCGATGATTTCTGGAACAATTATTTTTTCAAAATTTTTCGCTAATTCGCTTCTTCCTGAATTTGTTGTTGATCTTCGAATTCCTCGTGGAATGCCAATAAGGAAACCCACAGAATAAAATGGATGAATTCAAATATTTTTTTTTTTTTTTTTTGTCTGTTTGGTGTAATGTGCAATCTCATTCAAAACTGTGACAGACATGGGTTTTTCCCTCAATGAGTTAGGAAGGTAGTTACGTTTCTTCCTCAGAATATATACCATATACCCACACCAACGTATCGGTGCGGCGGGCCGCGGCATGGTATCAACAATAATTACCACTCTAATTTCGCATTCCATATTTTTTTCAATCCTCATACTTTTTTTTTACCAACCCAAAAGTCAACAAGTACATGAAAAGCAATCCTTCTTCAATCCTTCACATAAGAAACTGTGAATTTCATTACACAAACAAAGCACTCACAATACACATCCTCTACCTACTTTTCCGCTGAGAAATTATAATTGTTATACAATGCAAAAAATTTCTCAGATACACAAACAACTCAAATGTCATCCACAACAACAACATGAAAACAATTTTTTTTATTTCTACATAAATTGGTACAAACAACACTTTTTTATGAAAATATTATATTCCAAACCAGTTTTCGTCCATTTGTCGCATTCTACATTTTTCTATCGTCATACTCCTTTTTTGTATCTTCTTACTTCCAACTTGTTTATGTTCCAACTTCAAACAAAAAAAGGGGTATCTTCGAAAAAACAACCCTGGTGGTAAATCGATGAACTAAAATTAGCCGTTAGCAGAAAGTAACGACTTTTGATAAAAAAAATAGAGTTTTATTAATTGTGTCATTTTGCAATAATAAGTAGCTTTTTGATTATTTTTTTTTTTTTGTTGGATCAATTAAAAGAAGGTATTTTGTCATTTGGGGGAAATTATATTGCTTTTTTCATACAACTACACATTTAAAAATGCATGAGAAAATGAGCAGTTTTGATGTTTTTCATGAAATGATTATTCAAAAATAGGGCCAAAATTGAAAAATCCGCTCAGACCATGTTCTAATTTTATTCATTACCTTTAAATTGACATATATATCATATGTGTTTTCCACTTCAGTTTCTCGTAAACTGTACAAGAAAAAAGTTGTTTTCGGCTATTTTGCAAAAACTGTTATTGAAATATTAATATAAGGTATGAATTAAATTTAAAAAGTAAAAATATGACTAGACCATGTTTTAGATTAAATGTCAATCTTTTATTTGCAAATTAGTTTTTTGCAATAAGTGTTCTGTGGACCTCACAAACTGTGCAGAAAATTTCCGAATTTCTCGTTTGTCTCAAAATTTTGTCCGGAGGCCTCTTAAAAAAGGGGGATTTTTATTTTGAAATCCTGGGAACGCTGATTGGAGGTGGTAGTCTACTACACATTATTTTAAAGTATTTTAATACAAATTTCAATGTATTTTAATACAATACGAAACTACCTCGTTTATTTGCTTAAACTGATTTATATGTATGCGAATAAGAACTTTGGATATACGGCTTTGTTCAAATTTGCAGCTGTAAATAAAAATTTAAAGTTATTATAAAATGTTAAATTTTGAAAAAAAAAATCTTTTTGTCCCATTTTTGGATACTTTTCTTTATTTTGAATTTTTTTTAAATTTAAACCATATTTATTAATATAATGTTCAAATAAACTCAATTTGATTATTGATTTTGCTCATGAGATTTGGTGTTTTATTTTATCTCTAAAGTTCAATTGCTCAGAAAAGAAAAACTATATAGCAGTAAATTTTCTAAAAAAAAACCGTAAAAAAGCCTATTTTGATCTCAAATGTAAGAAAATGTGGTTTTTTGGATGTTTCCAATGATTTTTCTATTTCACCATTTGAAATAAAATATTAATTTCTTATATCCTAAAACGAAACGAAAACGTTAGATAAGGTAGGTGGTGACAGTTATCAGAAAAATAATACAAAAAATCGCAGCCATATATTTTGGTTGCTAAGGGCATTCGAAAAAAATTCGAAAAAATGGTCACCCTGTGACGGTTTTTCATGTGCCGTGACTACAAATCTTAAATTTTCTCATTTTTTTTCTTTTGCTACGGAACCTTGAATAACCCTACCAAATGCCAAATGCATACAAAACTTTTAACTCAGCTGCATCAGTTTTAGAGCAAATGTCACTTTTTTGCCCAACTAAGTACTCAAAAATTGTATATGACTGTAATTCAATGAACCGTAGTGTAATAAAAAATGCAATACGATGTTTCGGCAAGTTAGCCTAAAAGTTAGTGGTTCAAGTCTCTTTTCAAAATGGTATAACATTGTTGAGAATATTTCATAAATAACCGAGGTAGCATTTTTTTTCTTAAGAAATCCCACTTTTTTATTAGGTCATTTTTCCATATTATTTAGTTTGTTGTACTCTTTCAGAAATGAATTTGCATTTTACGAAGTAGTGTTGATTTTTACAAGGTAAAACAAGCTTAATTAATACTCTAAAAGTAATAGTTGGTAAACTACGTTTTAGCAAAGGTTTATGAATGAAAATAGTGGAAAAACCTATCCTTTTGGTCTTTTGACCGGAATAGGCGACTTTAAAACCCTGCGTATCCCATAGCAGACACACTCACGAAATTATTGAGCAGCATAAGCTTAAAAACTCATTACTAGGCAACCCCGAAGTAATCGTATGCGGTAATGAATTTAGTAGCTTAGCATTTAAAGAATATTGAAACGAAGAAGGAATTGAAATAAAACTTATAACTCCAAATCATAAGACAGGAAACCAGCAGCGTTGCCACCTGGCATAATTTTATTAGCTAAGACATTTAGGCTTATTTTTTGCCAAAAAGGCATAATTTTTTTCATTCCACGCTTGATTAATGCTAATAGACATTTTTTTTGCTCAATATCTTTGTTTTGGCATTCTATAACATACCTCAAAAGTCTAGAAAAATCTCATGTCCGCAAGTCGCGATTTTCAAGGTCAAAGCGCGAAATGGAGATTTTCAAAATTAGCAATTAAAGACAATGGTACTATATACAGACACATGTGATACCTGACCTCGAGGTATTTTTGAATGCTGATGCCAAAAAATCAAGACAATCTGACATCTCAGAAAAATGTTATACCAGTTTTTCATCTGTCAACCCATATTATTATAACAGTTGCAAAATTACTACCGAAAAGTTATGGTAGCGGAACCAAATTTTGCATGAAGGTTTTAATATCCATTATCATTAAGAATCAAAACAATGCAATGCAAAAAACAAAAATGGGATTTTTGAGAAAAGGGGAAATATTGGGATATGCGCTAAAAAACATAATGGTAAAATCTTGGAATTAGTGCTATTAGGCTAATTTTCTTGTTTCTATCTTTGTTTGGATATTCTATAACTTAAGGCCCCAGCCCATAGAATCCGTTGCGTCCGTTCCGTCAATCCATCCGTTGAAGTTGAAGTTTGGGACAGAAAGGGGTGACCCATAGAATACGTCGTACGACGGATTGCTTTTTGACAGCTCACTTCAAATTCCGAGGTGTGTTCGATATTTTATCGCTGAATGTGCACTAAGGAAGTTCTGATGAAAGAAATTTTTAACTATTATTGTTGTTCTTTTTTTTAATAAAATAAAATGCGCGACTAGATTTCATGTAGGTACTTGCTCTTCAGTTAAAAACAATTTTTAATAACAGATTATCATTTGTAGATATGACTTTGGCATAGTAAAATTGAACTCTACAACAGAATTTGAGTATTTAATTGATATAATTTATAAGATACATCATTAAATGTTACTTTTATTACAATTAATTCACTAATGAATACTGAAATTTCACAACTCATAAAATCGGAGAAGAAAAAAACGCAGTTCATTTAGTTCTGAAATTCCCCGGTGTGCACTCTCAAACAGAAAAATGAACAGATCTATTGTTGACAACCAATGTCAAACCATACGACGGATGAAAAAGTAGAAAGTTGGGCAACTTCTTCCGTCGAAACCGTCCGTCTCCGTCCGATCCGTCGCTTATGGGTCGCTTCCCATAAGAACGTGTGTATTTTATCGAGCTGTCAGTCAAAAACTTCGACGGAACGGACGCAACGGATTCTATGGGCTGGGGCCTTTATGTCAAAAATCTAAAAAAATCTCATGTCCGCAAGTCCCAATTTCTATTAGCACTCATTCCGAGGTGAAACCCTTATTTGACTGGATTATATAATAATTGTACATCCATTCAACGACATTAAAAAAACCTATAGATTTTATTCAAAACAAAACAAAGGTAGAAGAGTTAGAAGAAATTGGAAAAAGGAAAAAGGATTCAGAAAATTAAGGAAGATAATATAAATAAACGAAATCAAAATTAAGGAAGATAATATAAATAAACGAAATCAAAATAAAACAGATTTTGTTGAACCAGATTTAAAAAAAGATTTATACATAAAAGCTGATATAGTTTGAACAGCGAAATGTTATAAAAACAAGGTAGAAAAGAAAATTATAAATTTTATGAGAATAAGAAAAGAATACATAAAGCCCATTTAAAAATTTGTAATCTCTTTGATATAAAAATCATAATTTTACTATTCGCCATGGTGAAATCAGAATTTTTATTATACAAGAAATTCCATTGAATTAATAAAAAAATATGATAAAATTCTCCATGTAATTTATTTAGAAACATACAATGAAACAAATTGAATTTTCTATAGTAAACGGATATAACAATTTTCAAATTTAAGATTAAAAAATTAATGACAGATGTACATATAAACCAAATTAAAAAATTCAAAGAACTACAAGAAATAAAATATCAAAAAAACGTAAAAAATATTATATCATATACAAGTATCACAATATTAATTATTATAATTGCATTTTACTTTTATAATTGCAAAAGAAATGAAATTCAAAAATTAAAAAAAAACTTGCTAAATTGTTTAATAAATTGCATAAAATTGTTTATTTGTTTTATGCTGGTGGTAAAGTTCGAAGTCGTACCGATAAATCGAAAAACTAATGATGCCAATCGATTTCTCAGGTTCGAAATAGGGGGGAACAGTCAACAGCGCATTTGTCTAAATTTTTTTTTGAAACAGTGTAATTATAAAAAGGGTTGTTTTGACCATTGTAAGTTTATACTACGTTTCCACCTACCGTAAATCCGAGATAAAGCTAAGTAGATTTAGCATAAATCTCGAGTTTTATTCTAAATCTCGGATTGAAAGTAGGTGAAAATTTTAGATTTAGGGTAGCTGAACCCAAATCTGAGATTTAGCGAAGTAGATTTAAAATAAATCTCGAGATTTATTCTAAATCTACTTAGCTAAATCTCGGATTTAGCGTAGGTGGAAACATAGTATTAGTCTTAGTTCTACGTTCAGCTGAAGATTCCCCCCCCCCCCCCCACACCAGTGGTAAGGCATCGGAAGCTTATTTAATAAATAATTTATTAGGTAAATAAAAATCTGGCGTTTTAAATAATTGTTGTGTCTCTATGAGACAAAAATATATTTTTTTTTTATATTATAAAGAATCGGAAACGATATTGAAGCATTGCAAAGATATTTTTTCAAGCGCTTATTTAGATTGCCAAATTCAACTCCGAACTAAGCCATTTATGTAGAATCTGGTTTATCGCCACTTAACATCCTGAGTCTAATATCAAACTCAGATTATTTGATAAGAGTGATAAAAAGAAGCGGAAAAAGTCTTCACAAATCAATTATGGTAAGATTGTTGCAAACGAGGGTCTCTCCATTTAAGGAGTGGAATGAATTAGCCATAGCCCATGAGACTAATCTTTCCCTTACGTCCATGTTATTCACTCTGCATTTAATATGGATTAAAGTTAATTTTAAACCCAATAGCACAAATTCAAATTTCATAAATCCAAGGATTTAATTTTTTGATCATATTATTCACTCAAACAATTATGTGATTATTCAATATATTTTGTATTATTTTTGTGTTTCAAATCACGTTAAAATTGAAAATATATTAAAATATTTGTGTTTGAAATCATCTCAAAATTGGTTTCTTTTTGTGTTTCAAATCTTTTTAAAATTTTTAAAACGATATTATTTTATGTAATTCAAGATAAATAAACATCATAAACTTTATCGTTTGATTGATTGATTGATATTTGGGGTGTAAGATGTACTGCGACCTGTAAGATCTATTGTACCCCCCTTTTAATCTAAATGAGTTAATACCTCATTTTATAGCTACTCCTCTAACCTAATTCCTTTCATGAAATTGATTATTTGGGGTATTTTCAAAAAGTGCAATTTATCCTCTTCGACTTGGTATGTGTTTAAATCTTTGGTGTATTAGTGCATTGCAACTACCCAGGATGTGGTCTGGTGTTTCTTCTTTTTCGCTACAGAATCTACATGTTGCACTATTTACTAAGCCCGAAATATGTAGGTGCCTTCTTAACTTACAGTGGCCCGTGAGGAGCCCAGTGATTAACCTAAGATTGTTCCTACTTAGACTGATACATGATTTGAAACGCTCTCGGTTGTAGTTCCCGAGGAGCATTTTCGCTTGTCTCAGTTTTGGTAGTTCTGCCCAGTTTTTTGTTCTCCTGGACTCCTTGTCTAGTTTTATTTTATTTTTAATGACATTTTCTCCTATTCCGCAATACGGTTCGGGTCCCATTAACGGGGAATTTGCTCCCGTTTTTGCTAAGGAGTCCGCCTCCTCGTTTCCCTGGACACCAACGTGCCCAGGTACCCAGTGGAGAGTGACTTTGTTTATTTTGCCAAGTTCGTTAAGTTTTCCTTTACACTCCAATACTAGCTTGGGGTTGATTTCGTAGGATTTAAGTGCTTTTAGGGCAGCTTGACTATCAGACATAATGGCAATGTTTTTATTCCTGTGATTTAATTCGAGGTTTATTTCTGCACATTTTGCAATGGCATTTACCTCAGCTTGAAAGATACTTGGGGATTGACCCATAGGCACGGAGAGTTTGGTACTAGGCCCAAAGACGCCTGCCCCTCCTGTACCTTCCGCTGTTCTCGACCCGTCTGTGTATCATTTGATGGTATTTTCTTTAAAAGAGTAGTTGATAGATTCACCTACCCAATCTTTTTTACTACTGAGATGTATATTGTAGTTTTTCACAAAGTTATAATTTGTGACCATTGCATCTCTTGGAAAGTCAAGGAAGTTTTCTTCTGAGGATCTGGACAGGAATTCTCTTTCTCTGTTGCCTAGTCATTTTCCAGCCCCAGTTCCTTCCTTGGCAAATCTCATGATAGCTCCCTTAGCAGCACTTTCAATAATAAGGTGAAGTGGAGTTAAATCAAGAATAACCTCCATTGCTGCTGTAGGGCATGTTCTCATAGCCCCGGTGATGCAGACACATGCGAGTCCTTGCACTTTATGTAGTGATTTCCTAGTTGTTGCAAGATCGGTTCTTTTGTGCCAAGCCACTGCACCATAGGTAATTATAGGTCTTACCATCATAGTGTACATCCATCTTAGGATGTATGGTTTGCAGCCCCATGAATTGCTTGCTAATATTTTGCAAATCATTAAGGCTTTCGTAGCTTTACCAGTGGTTATTTCTACGTGTTTGTTCCAGAGGAGTTTACTGTCTAGTGTGATACCTAAATACTTAACCTCCTTCTGTGTTTCTATTACTTATCCAGCTAACCGTATAGGTTTCATACGGGGAAGAAGTCTTTTTTTGGTAAATGGTATAATTGTTGTCTTGGTAGGATTGATGTTAAGTCCTGCCGATAGACACCATTTCCGAATGTTTTTCAATCCTCCTTGAATAATATCGCAAAGAGTTTCTTCAAACTTCCCACTGGCTATTATTACTATATCATCGGCAAAAGCGAGACATCGTATACCTAGGGAAGTTAGATTTTCTATCTAGTAGTTCATCAACAACAATACTCCAAAGTAAGGGTGAAAGGATCCCCCCCTGAGGACAGCCTCTTGTTGTGATGATAGTTTGTACATTAAGACCTGCCCTTACCTCAGCTGTTCTTGTGCTCAGCATTTCATTGATCTATCTCACTACAGTGATAGGAACTTTTTCCTTTTAAGAGCTTTGTTTACAGCGACATGAGAGGGGTGACGTGAAATAACGCCCTACGAAATAAGGCCGACAATAAGGCTGACAATGCTTGCGGTCTTATTTCCATTTCAACAACGAAATTAGGCCCGTCGGGCCTTATTTTTGTTTTTGTTGGAAGTAGAAAACAAGAACATCTGAACTTCCAAACTTCATTCTTTAAAAAAAATTTAAATGTTATTTGAAGTTTAGAGCGTATAAACGTCAGATGAATAAGCGGGGATGCAGCCCCCTACAACGCCTTTCCCCCTTCCTAGGGCATATTATAGGATTTGGGTGGAGGCAAGGTTGAGTGAATTCAATATTTCTTTTAGTTTCCTAAAAACTTTAAAATTTTGAAGAAAATATGCTCAGACCCAACCTAACACCCACCTTTAATCGGTGCAGGGAACTAACTTAAAAATTTCATCTGTTGTGCGTAATAATTCTACTTTTCCGTTATATTCCATCATTTATGGTGGGAAACAAGTTTATCCAAATGTGTGTGAAAATATTTTTCCCTTCAACTTGAAGAACAAAAATACATTTAAGAAATTCAAAATAAATAAAATTGAGTTATATACTTACTCGTAGTAACATAAGTAGATTCAATTTAATTCCAATGTTCAAATGCGAAGCGAAACAAAATTTTTCTAACCCGAATTTTAATGCGAAGCGGAAAAATTTTTTGCCCACGTGAGGATCAATTTTGAGGTGTGAAAATTAAAAATTCGCTTTCTCCAGAAATGCGGCCTTATTTCTATCTCGAATGGGGTCTTATTTCTATATTGCAAGTGAAATAAGGCCCGTCGAGCGTTATTTCGGTTTTTCCATGGAAATAAAGCCGCATTTCAAATGGGGCCTTATTTCGTAGGGCGTTATTTCACGTCACCCATGAGAGGTGTTATCAAATGCTCCCTCTATGTCTAGAAAAGCACATAGGGCTGTTTCTTTTGCATCCAAAGCTCTTTGTATGGAATTTGTTAGCTCGAAAAGGGCAGTTTCCGTAGATTTTCCTGCCCTGTAAGCATGCTGGCGATGGTTAAGTGGCATATTTATTAAAACTTCTGATCTAATGAAGTTATCTATTACTTTCTCCAAAGTCTTAAGTAGAAATGATGTCAGGCTAATTGGCCTGAATAACTTTGGATGGGTGGTATCTTTTTTCCCAGTTTTGGGAATAAAAATTACTTTAGCTCTTCTCCACAGGCTCAAGTGCCATGCTACTACTAAATATGCTAATAATGTACGGCATCAGGTCTTCCGCCCCTTTTTGAAGTAGAGCAGGGAAGATACCATCGACACCTGGTGACTTAAAAGGTTGAAAGGTGTTTATCGCCCAGTCAATTCTTTTGCCTGAACAGATAACTGTAGCTAACTTCCAGTCTGTTTTGTTAGGTTTGAAAGTTGTACTTTCTATAACATTTCCTGTCATTGGAAGCGATCCTAGGAAGTTAGTGTTAAGTAGCAGAGTCGACCTTTGTTCTTCATTTTCAGTAAAGCTACCATCATTGTATCTAAGCGCTAGCGACTTTATGGTTTTGTCTTTCGCTAGAGCCTTGTGTAGTCTCGCTGGAGCTGGAGTAGCGGTAATATTTTCACAAAAACTCACAAAACTATTTCTTTTTGCTTTTCTGATTTCTTTGTTGTAAATTGTCAACTCTGCCGTATAACACTCCCCAGTTCTTTTTGCCTCATTGAACAGTTTACGTACCTTTGATCTTTGTTTTGACAGATTTTTGCTCCACCAAGGAGCATCTTTCTGACTTTTGACCTCCGTCGGTGGAATGTTGTCTTCGTCACCTGGGAAGTAAGCCGCCGCAACAACAATCGTTTGAGGTATACCATCACACTCAATTTGGGTCTGGATCGGTACCAGATCCCTCGTCATAAATTCTGAAAGACATATAAATTTTATATTATTTCTTATATTTATGCAAGCTCTGGGCGAGTCGTGCCTCGTGTCCCATATTAAATCAGAGTTACTACTATTTAGACCTCTTAACTGAAATTTGTAGGTCCAGGGTTCTTGGATCAGTGCTAGCCGTAAATTCTCCTTTGCAAACATTCTTACCAGGACGGCTGATGCCGCTTTTGCGTGGTGGAGGTTAATTTGGGCTAGCTTAGTGATCCCGCGCCTGTTCATTTTGAGTTTAACAGATGGGAACCATTGGCCCCTCATCTGCTAATAGATGGTTTTCTTCCTCCTCAGTAGGAAGCACGTCTGACCCGGCTTGACTCAAGGTGAGGTCCATGCCCTCTAACTCATCGTGAATCTGCCTGGCTGCCGGATGGGAGGGATTGTTGGGTGTTTTGGAGGGGTAGGGAGTTTGTGAGTGGGGTTTCATTGGGTTGATTGCAATCTGTGTAAGGAAAACGGGTAGGAGGTATGATGCTTTTAGGAATTGGGGCATCTGATATTTCTACAGGGTCCCTTCGGGTGCTACGTTTTCAGGCTTATGCAAGGTAGTAAGCACTGATGGTTTCTTTAGGCCTGATACACCAATTTTGCCGAATTTATAGTGAAGTTCATGTTGAGCCTTCACTATAGCCTCGGCCGACTTGGCATCAATGCTGATCACCATCAGTTGCCCCTTGCCTTCTGCCGTGCTTTTGAGCACCCTCCAGGCCTGGATTGCCAGTCCTTAATTGTGGGCTTGGATAAGAGCCAATGACTTCCTGTCCTCTTGCCCACTGCTTTTTGGAAGGAATACAGTGATGTGCTGCATTTTGGGGATATCGTCTCCCAAGCATGCCATCAATTCGGTACCCTTCCAATTTTGCATTTTTGAGGATTTTAGTTTTAGCCAATCTGCTGTAGGTTGCCCCACGCAGTCAACTAAAAGGAAACCTGTTCTATAGTGCAGTCCATTGAACTTAAGTTTGTGTGTCCATCCCAAGGACATCTCCTCAATTATGGCCTCTTCCAGTGTTGACAGTTCGTCAGCACTGAGAGATGCCTCAGGAAAATCCTTAGGTAGGACCGCAACCTTAACTCCAGTTGCCACACTTGCATAGCTTAAGCCCAGTGCTTCAGCACCTGCCTTGACGGTACTAAGTCCCGTTTCGACAGTTGCATTTGTCCTGGGCTTTTTAACTTCTTGCCTCTGAGGAGGAGTTATTTGGCTGCTCTTCCGCTTACCCTGCACGGAAAAAAAATAAGGTATGAACCACCTTATTTCTGGTAAATTTAACCTTAATGTACTTTACTAGTAAATTTATAGCTTATGATTAACTTTACAGTAAAGCCTTTTTGTATGAATTTCTAATAGAAATTACTAGAAAGTTAGATACATATTTTACCTTACTATAAGGCTGAAAATACTGATTTTTAAAGTAAATTGAACTTCTCTATGGAAGGTATATAATTTAGTTACAGATCGGATCAAATAAAGTCAATTTCATTGTTATTGATGACATTTTTCTAAATAAAATTGTATGCATTTATCTTACAAAAATTAAAATAAAAAACGTAATTTTTGTAATTATTGAAAAGCATAACTAGGTAACACGTACTTAATCCTCAAAGCTATTTAGAAGTAAGTAACGTATGACCCTGTTATGTTTTTCAATAAATACATAATTACCTAGTTTATTATAATTTGTGTAGGGTGCAAACAAATAATTTTATTTAGGAAAATATCATCAATAAAAATGGAATTGACTTTATTTGATATTTGATTCAATTTTTTTTTCTAATTCTTCATGAATTAATTAGATTGAATGATGTTAATGCATATGGATACTCCTATATTATTCTAACACAAAACAAAAATTTGCTATCCGTAATTACGGAGCCAATAATAACGCATAAAAGAACACAAAAAGTAATGAAAACATTTCACTTCCAAAAGAAAAACACAAATTTGAAAAGAAATTTTTACATTTTATTTCCACCTAAAAGCTTTGACAAAAAAAAAATATCCAAACAAATGGAAAACAAAATGGCAGACTTTTCAATGACAGCAATTAAGATATGGGGAAAATTCCTAGAATTAGGTAGTATTATGACCTTAGTCTTAGGTAAAACTTATTCATAGAATAGTTAAATTTGTAAAATATGTTTTACTAGAATCTTAAAGTGAAAAGAGTCATACACTTTTTTGGATGAAGGTTTATTTTACTGTACGTAAAGAAAATATTGCTACTCTTAAGGTACATACTACTTTATTTTGTTATTTTGTAAATTTTACTTAAAATCTAGGGCTTTTTACTTTAATTTCCTTACTAGTCATATGGAGTATAAAATATTAGATTCATTTTTCTCCGTGAGGTCTTGGCTTTTGGGTGGGTCGCTTGAATTTGCTATCTTTCTCTCCTCCATCTTTTTCTTGGCTTCTTCCCGAGACAAGCCTTGCCTCAGGAATCCGATATACCATTTCTTGCCCGCTCCACTAAACGAATCACGGTATAGTGAGTCGTTTTGACCACCTGAACCCGGATTCGGATTAGTGCGTGCTTTTATGGTTATTGTCGATGGAGTCGATTCTGCTTCTGATGATTTGTTCCCATCTTTAGCATCTACTTCGACTCTAGTACCATCTTCCACTACCTTAGGAGGGATACTCCCGATGATAGCTTCTGATGATACCGCACCTTGAGCTAACCGGTTCTTTTTATGCTGCTTTGGCTTTGCACCTTTTTTGCTACACCCCGGTTTCGAGTCGTCACCATGGAGATCTCTCTCCATCTGACTCGCTAAATCGCTGGCGGTGACATCCCGCTGGAAAGCTATTTTTTTTAAATTTTTGTTGTTCGATTTTTTCGACATTTTAATGTATTTCTGGTTAGTTCCCACGTTAAGCTAGAGAATAAAAAAGTCCATCATATCAGAGCTCCGAATGATAAGATAAGATCTTGATACTCTTTGATTCGACCCGGTTTCAAAGAGGCACCGTTAAAATACAGCCGGATACCCCTGGTTGCAAACCACTCCAATAGGCACGGTTACATCACCCTGGATTAGGGGTGGCAGTTCTTGGTCGTAACTCCTCAAAATTACTGCCGATTTAGGTTTCCCCAAACACGGTAGATCAGATGAATCTTTGAAACTGAAGCCACAGCACCAACGTCAAGGTGACTGCCGCGCGGTAGAACTTTATCGATAAATTGGATTATTGAATTTTGTAAACCTCCAAATTGAGTTAATTTTTTGCTTCCTTTAAACTTGTATACATAATAAAACAATTGCTAACTTTTCAAAATTTTATTTAATAAATAATTTATCTACCCATCTATCTATACAGGAAGAGGTAAGATGCAAACTAAGTAGGTACCAGAGAACCAAACGAGTCGAGTATTGTTTACGAACATCGAGTACTTACTCGAAAAAAAACATCTCGAACAAACAGAATCAACACAACTCAAATATGTTCGAGCTTTCCTGTTTACGAGTATGATGAATCGTAAGTAACAATACATTTCAAACGAGTTCAAACGATCATTTTTCTGTTCAAGTAAAATTATCGTGATCATGGTCAATGTGATCGAATTTACTCGAACTGGAAAGGAAATGTTCATAGTGTTCGAGGGTGGTTTTTCTTGTAACATAAATAAAAAGGGAATCAGTTTGGTGCACAAAAGAAAGTCACATTTGTTTTATTAAAATTAATTAATTTGAAAAGATAATGAAATGAAGAAAAACATATTAGAATAAAAATAAATAAAATACAGAAAAAAAAATTTAATAAAACTTAATGTTAGATACAAAAAATTGAATAAATTAAATTAATTTTAAAATTGTCATTCTGTTTTAACTATTTTCACTAATTAGTCTTTAATATTTTTTATATTGTTGCTTATTGTTGTTCCAGTGGGAAGCATGTCTTTCACGTTAACATGTTCTCCGTATTTACCATCGATTTAATACACTCTTTAACAAATGCCTGCATTCCAGAGCCTTCTACAGTAGCCCTTTCATGCCGATTTGTAATTTCCCCAATTACCTACCCGAAAAAATAGTAATTTGTTTTAAAAACAATCATCCCAAATCGCATTATTGCATATTTTTTTAGGATATGATTCTATTACGCACCTACCTGCACAAATTAACTGAGCATTCCCCACTACCACATTTGTATTGTTACCTAACGACTAATTACTTTTTTATTTACTCAGTCAATGATGAACCCTTTCTGAAACCACAAATGTACAATTAAAATAACCTGCTTTAATTGCAGTTGTACCGCAAACAACCAACCAACCATCAAAACCTAAATAAAAAAAAAAATATGTTTTCATTGTTCAATCACGTTCGATCAATCAAGTTCGATCACGTTCGATCACTTTCGATCATTTCGAGTAAAGCCTAGTGTTTATAAACAGTCGATCTGTTCACGAGTAATTTTGTCCGTGGGTATTGAGGATCGAGTATACTCATGAGTTCAAACAATTTGTATGGTTTTGTTTGTGAGTATTTTTGTTTATGAGTAAGATGATTTACGAGTATAGAGAGAAAACGATAGAGCACGATCAATCATTTTAAAAAATTGAAATTGTTCGAACAGGTTCGAACATACTCATTTGAATCTTTGGTAGGTACATTATAACGGCTAACATCACTATGACTGTGAAAGAGCGATCGATTTCTTTGGGTCGAACAATCTTAAGAGGGGGGTAATGTAACGAATTAACCCTTAACTATAGTGGTGAAAATTTATGGTGTTTTGAAATGATAAAATAAAATACAAAATTGAATTTTTTTATAAATTTTTTTTTAAGCATTAAAAGATAACAATTTTAGAAGAAGTAAAAAAAAAAAAAAAAAAAAACAGAAAATTCATTTTCAACGGTTTTTATTAACTTTTTAAAAGTAGACGTGGGTCCCCTGGACCCACCACTATAGTTAAGGGTTAATGAACTTCTTTTAAGATAAACATCTGAACACACTACCTACTACTGTGAAGGTAGACATGTGAACGCACCTTTAATAAATATGAAACTACCTACCTTATGAACCATAGACCTATTATATATGGACTGCTAGTTGATTCTCGTTTCCATACAAAATTTTGAAAAAAAACAGACTAGCGCCTGTGGAAGAAAGTGGTAAATAGAACTCAGTTAGCGTAGCGACATCTTCCGTCAGATTGCTTGAACTACCATTTTTGTGCATAGAAACTATGGCCAATTTTTTGGCTATAAAAATCAGTAGCACCTGTCTTTTTTGAAGTCTACTTTTTGACGTTTTGGAAGAAAAGAATTCTTTCAGAAAAAAAATTATTTTAAAATGTTTGTGCGAAACAAAATATCGGGGTAAAATAATTAAATCATGTTGGAAAAAGGTTTTTATTTCAATTTATTAATATTCCAAAGTTATTAAAAATTAGAATTAAATCATTAAAAAAAATTAAATGTTCTTTTTTCAATAATTTTCTTTTTTTTTCAGATGCAATCGTGGAATCGTGATGGATGGAATGAGGGCCAAATGCCCCCGCCCGAACAGCCAAACTTATCGCATGGAGTCGACTTGGATGGATGGAAGTAAGGCCAAATGGTCGAGTAAATATTTGTTTATACTCATCGATTTGATGTTCTTCAATAATCCTTATTCCTTTTCAGAACAATATTCTACCAAAGACATTCACAATAAGCATCAAACGGAGAAAGAGAATCCTTAAAGATATTTGGGATGATGCAGAGGGATATTACCGAGTTCGAATTGGTGAGACACTTGGCAATTGGTATGTCGTCAGTGGCTATAAATATCTGCATCATTTTAGTTTCTTTATTGCTTGAACTTTTTTTTTGTCATTTACAGAATAAGGTAAACCAAAAATAAAATTCAAAATCCCTTATTCTGTTCGGACTGTCACATGTTTGACTCCTCAGTAACACCGAACCATTAGAAGAATTTATGATGACCTACCTACCTGAAATCTTTTTTTAGCGAGCGCAGTCTCAGCTATGTTGGCAAATCGATTCCTTCTCTGAGCTGTAACGTTTTAAGACATCTTCTTGTCGGCGATGCTCTAGCTCTGCTTCTTTAGGTTCCAAGGTCCCATTTCATGTAGGGATTCCAAAGGGATACCAAGGAATTGTGTTGGTTCTGTTTTTGTTTATTTAGTATTTGTTTAATAAACTTTAAGATGATATCTAATGAAGAAAAATCAATATTATTAAGGTTAAGAAAATTAGAAATAAAACTATGAAAAGAATTTATTAGTATAATGTATTTTTAATTTGTTGTTACCTTTTTATTTTTGGGAAACACAAAATTCCTTGAACAATTTTTGTTTTTAAATTGTTTTTTTTTTTTTTTTTTTTTGTGACAATCAAAAGTCACAAAACCTAGATGTCAAAATACTATTTCCCGCTGCCCTACCAGGGGCGCCACCATAGCTTGAACCTGGTCCTGGCAGTCCATATATAATAGGTCAATGTTATGAACACATCCATAATATCCCACTGGAGTGGAAGTATACAGCGCCACCTCTTGGGACCGGACACAGTTTAAATTTGGAAGTGACAGATTACAGTATAAGGTGAAAATAAAGTGTTGGATGTTGTTTGTAGTAAATAAAGTGATTAAAATAGTGTGTTTATTTGAGCAAGTAATAAAAGTAAATTGAATTGAAATAAAGTGTGTGTTTATTTGAACGGAAAGTAAAAGTGGAAATTAAATAAACAAAATAAGTTTTATTCTGCTGAACCCTGAATAAAACATTACAATATATTCCTATAGTACTCTCATCATTGACACGCTATACATGGACATACATACAGTCCCTTGCCATATTAATAGGGACAAGCGAAAAATAAAATAAATCTTTTTGGTTGTTGCTCATTTTTTTAGTTTTTGCCGTAGTACCTCACATTTTTTTGTCTCATTTACTTATACTGATCATCAGGGCAAGGATTTTTATGCACCTAAAAACCCAAAATATGCGCATAAAATATGCACCTTAAATCTGAAAATATGCGCTTAAAACAATGAAAATATGCAATAAAAACACATTAAAAACCAAAAAAATTAACTGAACTCCGCCAAAATTTAAACAAAATAACAATATAAATAGAAAACATACAATCTTCTAGAATAAAACGCACAAAACATTAAATTTAATAAATTTTTTTTACACCACAAAATATTTCCTGAAATTTTTAATGATAAAATTCTGCCTATTTGGCCTGACATAGCTTTTGAACATGGAAAATTACTGTTTCAAATTCAGTCGGTGTCATTGGAGCATTTTTGAACGTAAGTATCTCTCTACCCGAAAAGTTTACCAAAACCTCTTCATCGTCAGGTTTTGACGAAACGATTTTTCAGCATTGTTTTACATTTTTTTTAGTTTTTTTATAGAGTCATCCAATTAATTGGAAAATTCTTCAAAACTTTCAAAATTATTTGCATAGTAGGTTTTTCACTGCAGTAAAACTAGAAACTGGGACGGTTCGAATTGTGTTAAGTGCTGCAAAATGCGTTCTTTCATGGATGTTGAAACTAAAATGATTAAGTTGCGTACCTACACCCTGGAATCAAATTAAAAATTAAGTGAAACAAAAAAATCTTTTCCCTTTTTCAAAAATATAATACAAAAATATGTGTTTATCATTAAAATATGCACTAAAAACCGAAATATGCGTTTTTATGCATTTCAAGCAAATAATGCACTAACACATAAATGCCATTTTAAAGGAAATTACTTGATTCGAAAAACTGTCTTATTCCAATGCTTCTATTAATACGGAAAAAAATATGTTTTCACATAACGTCGCCCGAGAATTGTTTTGTCGTATACGCCAATTTTGGAATTTTGGGAAATCGAATTTTAAGGTTTGAGCTTCTAAAAAAAAAAAAACTGGCCGATAGATTTTTTTTCAATTTTTAATAGAATATTTTGTGCGATATCTTCTTCATATTTATGTTGTCAAAATTGTCACATCTACTTTGGTTTTCAAATGATCGGGGTTTTTACCCAAAATCAGTTTGTCGTAAACGCCACCAAAATCAACTTTTTTTCCATCCCATACAAGTACGACAAAGTAGGCGCACGTACGACATTCCAATACCAAGACATAAATAAAAAAGTAAATTTTCAATTTTCACAGTTCGTTTTTATTTATTAATTAAACATTTAAAAAATAGTTTCTTATTACATAGAAGTAGTAAACAAAATAGACTAAAAACAAAGAATAAAACAATAAATATGACCATAAACATGGAAAAAAAAATTTAAAAAAAAAATTTAACAAAATATAAAAGCCATTCTATGACTATGAAACATGAAAGAAACAAAAAATAAAACAATAAAACCGCGACCTTTTTTCACTTCGTTCAAGACAGCGCGCTTGAACGAAGCGCTGCCCCCGACCGACGACGCACAGTGTGGGATTTCGCGAATTTAGCGGAATTTAATTCGAAAAATGACTTGTCTTGTTTGATGCCAAAACCGGTTTTTCTTAAAGCTAATAGATTGTAGAAAGTGATAACAAAAGCATTGATAGGTGGGAATCATGTAAACAAAAATAAATAGCTTCGAAGTTGCAGTTGGCGATTTTTTTTCTGTTTATTTGGTGAAAGAGATTACTTTGCTCTTAATTTTTTCTCGTGCGTTTGGTCTGCGTTTTAATAAAAGTTTTATTTTTTTTATATTTTCTAAATATCAAGGTATAATTATGTAAGTAATTTTTTATTTCACAGGGTGTTTTACATTTTTGTTTTGGTGATTGAAGTTAAAAAAATGTGTTTTTTTTTCGATTTTTGTACCTTTGTTAGAGCAAAACTTTAGTTATTCCGCGTTATTCCGCTTAGAGACAATATTCAATGCAAAGCTTGATTTATTATCTATCAAGAATCACTAAAATTTGACACCCCAATTTTGTTATGATATATTTTTTTTTTTTTCTAAATGACCATAAAAAAAAAAAAATGATGGCATACCGTAAAAATCGAATAACTTTTTGGTATTTTGTTAGAAGAAGAATGTTATAGAATTAGAAACTTTTTTTATTTCACAGGGTGTTCAAAAAATTTGTGAATTTGATTTTAAAATAGTTCCAATAAAAATACAGGGTGTTCAAATTCAAAGTTAACAGTAAGAAAAAAAAAGAATTAAGTTAGTTTAAAAATTAAAAACGAAAACTATCAATTAATAAAAAAAAAGTATTACATCTGATAAAGGGTGTTCCAATTATAATAATAAAAATAAATTAATTAAAAAAAAAAACAATTAACGCGTATTTTTCACAAAATTTGATATTTGATACTTTGAAAATCGGTATTAAAATTAATTTTACTTGTTATAAGTGCTGTGTTTTGTTATTGTGTGTATATGTACTGTGGAGTATTAATTTTCGTCTTTTTATAATGTGGTATGTTATTTGAATAATTAGCAAACTATCCTTTTAAATTACAAAATATTTCGGTATTATATAATTTAAAGAATGTCTTTCCAAATAACAAAGAAGGACATATTTGATGTTTGGGTCTCAAAAATAAAAATTAAGCGCTTTGAGGCAGTTATGTCATTTGTTTTAAATGTTTTTGGTAACATAACGTTTTCTGAAGAAGCAGTTAAATCATTAAAGGCTTCTGTGAGGACAACTTGTTTTAAGTTAGATCAGTTATGGTCAAAAAACAGGAACCGTGAAAGCTTTGAATGCAAAAATGCTTCCTGGCTCAGTGGCTATTTAGTAATACCACAGCAAATATTTTACGAAATTCCTTCCCCTTCGAATTCTGCAAGTGTGGGTAGACCTAGAAAATCCTTTAATGAGTGCTGTGAAAAAATGAAGGAGAAGAAAGTACAAGGCCTCTTAGACTCATTTAGCTTTGAAGAAATTTCAACTGCATATGAAATTAGTTTGCGAAAAAGTGGAAAAAGGAATTAGTAAGGGTGAAATTGTTTACATTAAAAACAAAACATATAGTAAAAACAATTAAATAAATTCAAATTGGCTTTGTATTTTACAAGAATAACATGATTGGTAAAAACAAATTGTCTATTCCAGTTAAACTGATTTTTTTTTCGACAGGAAGTTTACGGTTCTTTTAATTTTTGATATCCTTGATGATATATAGCAGAAAAATTTCGTGACACAACACTTACCAATTTAAAAAAAAACATTGATTGTGCATAAATAAAGCTACATAATTTAAAACATCCTTTCAAATAGTATCTTGTACGTTTTAGTAGCCTTTTAGAGAATAGTTTCTTTAGTTCATAAACAACGTCATTGACATATCGGTTTGCAAAAAACCTAGTCAATTCTGACAATAATTAACTTTTTTCTTTATTTTATTCATATTTGTCATAAAATTAAACAATAAATCATTCCTCAAAAGTTTTTTTTGTAAATTATGATTTTCAAAAAAAAAGTACTTTTTGGTGAAAATAACCTGTCACTTCAAAGCTCATTTTACAAAAACTTAAATAAAATATCAGCAAAATGTGAATTACATTTGATTGTATACACATATTCAATGAACTAATCACAAAAAAAACTACAACAAAATTTAAAATGCAAGCGTTATTAATTTTATTCCGCTAAATTCGCGAATTCCCACACTGTGCGACGGTCGACTTGTTGTTCTTTTGTGCTCGATACAAGATCAATAAGTATACAGCAATAAAACAATAAAACAGCGACCGTTTTTTTCGCGAAGAACAATGGCGCCGTAAAAAAATAATTTTCGACCAGCAGGTGTTTTTGCGAGCGGGTGCAACAACAAAACTCACAGCAACCCTTTTTCGCTTCGTTCACGACAGCGCGCGTGAACGAAGAGGCGCCCATGACTACAGTGGACTTGTTGATCTTGTGTGATCGATACAAGAGCAATAAAACAATAAAACAGCGACCCTTTTTCCACTTCACTTCGTTGAAGACAGCGCCTGTGAACGAAGCGACAAGATCAATAAGTGTACAAAAATAAAACAATAAAACCGCAACCTTTTTTCACTTCTTTCAAGACAGCGCGCTTGAACGAAGCGGCGCCCGCGACGGTCGACTTGTTGATCTTGTGTGTTCGATAGAAGTTTCCATATTGTGTCAGATCGGTACTTGCGACCGAGGATGAGGTCAAGATACTTGCGGCAGGAACAAACGACAAGAACCATTAATTAAACACAACATTTGAGATGTCTCTGAAATGCACTTTTTTCTTCCTTGCACCTCTAGGAATAAAGCAAAACCTCAAGTAGCGCAGAGCTTAATGCAGCCCATAGTTTTTAAAGTCGTTGTCCCTATAGCACATGAAGTCCCTATTTTCAATATAAATACTTTTCTAGTAGGTATAGGTATATTATATCTGTTTACATTCTATTTCGGATATATACCTACATACATGTAAGAAAAAACAAAAAGCCGTATCGGGCGACGATAAGAATCCTTGCCCTGCTGATCATATGTTGAAAGGGCTGACTTAAAAAAAATTAGGGGAGAGTAGAGGAGAAGCACTAAAAGACGTTTCCTATGGAAATCATGCCCGAAAAATTACCAGACCGGTTTAATACATATTTTTTTTTATCGAGGAATAACGTGATACTTTATGGCAAGTACCCAATCTTGCATAAATAAAGAAGGTTCGAACCTCGAGGACATTCCGAATTCGTAGAATAAAAACGTCCCTAAGTTCCTTTTTGTGTTGGTATTGTGTTATGGTGTTTTCAACAATTTGAAAAGAACCCAATCCTTTACCTGAGATAGCAGATTAGCTCAGTGAAGTACGTAGGATTTTTTTGAAATATTAAAATTTAACGATTTTATGGTATTTTTTTCATCGAATTTTGCTTTAGGAATAAAAAATCATGTAAAAATCAATATTTCAAAAAAATCCTAGGTACTTCACTAGGGAATAGTATTACTAAGCTGCACAAAAAATTCAGCCCGATAGGTTAAAAACTGTAGGAGTTACTTGGTCGTCCGATGGAAGCACAGGATTTTGCTATCATCCTGAACTACACCGCCATTTAAAAAAATTTCACATCATTAAAAAATTTAACATTAGCCTATTCTGTTACCTATTAATATACTTAATTAAACTCCATTATTATTTTATTATTATTATTAATTATTCATACTTTAACAAATTAGGTGACTTTTCTTATATTTAAAATAAATTTTTTTATTGTAGGCTTAAAGGATAACCATCCCTGCAACGTTGCGCCAAAAACTACACGGAGAAAAAATAAGGTGTGAACCACTTTATTTCTGGTACATTTAACTTTAATGTAAAGTTAAAATAGGGATGACTCCCCAGTAAAATGAAATTTACCTTACTTTTCTAGTAAATTTATAGCTTATGATTAACTTTACAGTAAAGCCTTTTTTGTATGAGTTTCTAATAGAAATTACTAGAAAGTTAGGTACATATTTTACCTTACTATAAGGCTGAAAATATTGATTTTTAAAGTAAATTGAACTTCTCTATGGAAGGTATGTAATTTAATTACAGATTGGGTCAAATAAAGTCAATTTCATTTTTATTGATGACATTTTTCTAAATAAAATTGTATGCATCTATCCTACAAAAATTAATTAAAATAAAAGAAGGTTTGTAATTATTGAAAATCATAACTGGGTAACACGTACTTAATCCTCAAAGCCATTTAGGAGTAAGTACGTATGACCTTGTTATGTTTTTCAATAATTACAAAAATCACCTTTTTTTATTTTAATTAATTTTTGTAAGATAAATGCATACAATTTTATTTTGGCAAATATCATCAATAAAAATGAAATTGACTTTATTTAATCCAATTGTTTGCGAATTCTTAATGAATTAATGTAATTATCCCGCACTCGCCACCTAAAAGCTTTGATAAAAAAAAACATGCAACAAATACACTTTTTTAGTTGAAGGTATATTTGACTCTACGTAAAGAAAATATTGCTACTCGTAAGGTATATACTACTTTAATTTGTTCACCATAATTTTCTTGTAAAAATTACTTTACGGATTCAAGAAATGTTCAATACGTAAGGTAAATTTTACTTAAAATCTAGGGCTTTTTACTTTAATTACCTTACTAGTCATATGGAGTATAAAATACTAGATTCTTTTAATAATTTAATAACAATTGAATAAAATTGACTTTAAGCCTACAATAAAAAAATTTATTCTAATTCATCATACTACAGTTACCACCCCAGTATTGCATCATCCCGACTACAGTTACCATACAACTACAGTTACCACCCCAGTATTGCATCATCCCGACGGCATGCCGCGGCACTGACACAAAATGAAAATAAATAACAAATAATAATAATGAAATAAACAAGAAAAAAATATAATAATTTAACCAGACAAGAAATGACATTTATATCACTGCTTAAATTCAGGTACCTACTTTATTCGATATAAAGTACCTGAATTTAACTTGTGATATAAATGTCATTTCTTGTCTAGTTAAATTATTATAGTGACACACTAGGGTGTACGTACATGTTTGTTTAGCATTCTTCAAACCTGACATACAGGCAATAGGTACTTATGCTTTTGGCCGCTTTTTCCACATCGGCACTTGTGTCTCGAATTACTTTTTTTCAACTTTTGTATGGAATATTCACGCGACTAGCAGTCCTTGTTTAAAGGCTTGGCCACACCGGAGGGTACGCGGTAGCGGTACGGGTAGCGGCAACGATATTTGTATTAAAAAAATTCCACACCCGAACGTTGATGTGTCAGTTTGGAATTTTTTCCATACAAATACCCGTACCGTTACCTGTACCTCTACCGCGTACCCTCCGGTGTGGCCAAGCCTTAATATGTCAATAGGTGTGTTTTTTATTACCACCGGTCTTAACTAGACAAAAAAAACGCAGTCTGGGCTAAGCAATTTACATGTTAAATACAACAACACCTTAGCCCCTTGGGCTTAGTTGTTTAGCCCGGAGATTTCTCTGGGCTTAACTTTTTGAAGAGTTTTAAATCTGTGCTACCAAACAAACTTTTTTATAAATTGTTTAGAATTTGTTTAAAAACGTGAAAACTGACGTTTGGAAGGACAAAATGTATTAAAATAGTTTTGCTAGCATACATTATTGTATCTCTTTGTAAAACATACATGAACATTACAAGAAAAGGACGAAAGCGAAAAATATGACAACTCTAAATTTTTGTTGTGTCAGCTGTTTTCGGAACATTCAATATACAGTGCTGCCAAGATTTCAGGTTAAGCCCCGAGGCGTTTTTTTTGTCCACTTAAGACCGGTGGTAATAAAAAACACACCTAATGACTCTCATGAAGTAGAATTTTTTGTTTTGCGTGGCCACCGCATCGGTGGAATCGCTAGTTTATTTTTAATTTGAAACATTTGCAGGAAATTGAGATGCAGATCTACCAAAATGTCGCTAAGAATCTTCCTTCAATTCATAATACTATAGAATTATAATTACAAAAGCTGCGTTCCTTTGGAAATATTTATCTACTTTTTAGTACTTAAATTTACTTTGAACTACTTTGCTATACTGAAAAAGTAGTTCAAAGCAGCTTTAAGTACTAAAAAGTAGATAAATATTTCCAAAGGAACGCAGCTAAAGATTAAACTGTGCCCGGTCCGTGCCCGCGCCATATATTTATACCCATATTTCCAAGTCCTAGAATTACAGGGAAATATCTCGTCTTTTCCTTCTAGAAATTTCCTTTCCAAGAGGTGGCGCTGTATACTTCCACTCCAGCAGTATATTTTTGGGATATTCAGCATTCAAGGGAGATTCTGAAATTCCAACGGATGTGTTCATATACTGAACAACATTACCGATATTACCGGAACGTAAGTTTCGTTTCACCCCCTATGAGTAGCAGAATACTATTTTTTTTTAATTTGTCTCATACAAATACCCCTACCTTTACCGCGTATACCGTTTGGTGTGGCTATGCCTTTATACAAACGAAAACAAAATTAAGGTGCGAGTAAATAAAGAAACAAACAAACAGAAACCATTGGGGTACCTATTCATGCAACTGAGTAAACTGTATAACTTAAAACTGCAATTTTTTATGGGAAATTTAAAAACAAATAATAATGTAGGAGAGACCGAGGACAAAAGCAACACTTCATGAAAGTAACAAGCCCATTTACACCATGAACGAACGTGTTTGGGAAATTCCATGTATGCAGTTTTGTTAACACTTCAACTCTTCTCTTTACGAATTAGTTTTTGTCGAGCGGTCGAGCGATAGGCACTAACCACATTAAAAAAAAAATGAAAAAGGTATAATTTGAAATATTTTGAGTGCCGAGTTTTTGAATAAAAATGTCATAGAATCTCAATATTTTAAAGTAAATCTTTTCCCAAGGATTGTTTAAAATATTATTTATCGTTCAATTTAAATAAATTTAAAAACTTGTGTGAATTATTTAGTTTTTTTTAAGAAAAATGAGGGCATGTGGACAAAAGTAACAAAAGGTCATGTGAACGATAATTTCGTATTTTAAAGTGATCGCATGTATAAAATAGGTTACCAATAAAATAAACAAATATTTAATTTAAAGAATGATACTTCGTTTAGCGAGTAACATAAATACTCGCTAAACGAAGTATCATCGTTTTTTAAAGAGTTTTTTTGTGTTTACTCTATTATTCTTATCTTATTCTGATTTTTTTTCTTTGAAGTTTAAAGAAAAAATGAATTTTAACTATTCGTTATGAGCCTAAGTTAAAACAAGTGTATAATACAGCTACAGCTAACAAAAATATAATAAATGAACCTATAATTTCTTTATTTTGATTAACTATGCTTTTTAATTAATGTGTTACTTTTGTCCACAGAGTTTGTTACTTTCGTCGTGGACATATAGGACGAAAGTAACAAGGGCAGAATCTTAGAAAAACTATCCCAACTACGTGAATTTTACAATTTTTCAAAACTTAACTGAATCCTTTTCTAGATAAAAAACCAATCTTTTAAAAGGCATATTTTGATATTTGTTATTCCAACAATTACAGGAGCAGGGACCCCAAAAGTAAAAAAATGTTACACTTATCCCCGGTCTCCCCTACATTCAAAAGATAAGTCAATGACAAGAAAAGGCAAATACGAAGGAAAAGAATTCAAATGGTATTTTTACTAGCCGACCCAGCCCTCGAAATTCGAGTGCCAATTTCTTTATTTTTATTTTATTTGCAACAATTTTGAACACAATTATACCAAAATATTTTCTTTATTTTTTATACTATTTGTTGTTGTTTTCTTGCGATTAACCACACTTTTTGAAGGAAAAAGACGCAGGATACCTACTTTTTGATATATTTTAAACCTGATTTAGATATTGTTGAACTACGCTCAACTACGTAAAAAAAAGTATCGCAAAAAAAAAATGCAAAGTGTAATCGCCTTTAGGGCATTGTGTTTGCACTATCGACAAATTATACCAACCCTTCAAGCAAGAAAACGGAGTTCAGAAAAGACACTCCGACGGAGAAAAGCGGGGTTGCACTCACACACTTGCAACTTTTTGTGTATGAACACAAAGTTGAAGGAGAAATCGTGGTGAAAAAACCAATACATATTACATCGGCTCCGCGGTGATTATAATTTCCATACTAATTTGAGCCGCCTTCGGACCAGTTTCTGAGCCGAAGTCGGACTCAACTCCGCCTGAGGCGGAGCGGATTCGGACCGAGGTCGGACTTGTTTGCTTGAAGGGAAGACTGGAAACTTTCGTACGTCTTACCCCCCAAAACCCATTTGTGTACAGTGTTGTCTGTGAATATATGTGAAAGCCACTACGTTGGTAAATGACGTTAACACGCACACATTTATAGGTTCACGACATTCACCACACATCGAACACGAACACAACGATAGATTCACGACATTCACAACACCTTGCAGTTTGTAGGCAAACGTCTTTAGACCGCTAAGTTTCCAGTCTTGGTTTAGTTTGTTTATGGTTTGCACCTTGCATTTTGCGATTCAATTCAACCTGTTTCATGTTCCATTCGTTCAAATTCCTTCATTAAATCATTCAGTGGATCTCGAACGGCTAAATATGATAAACTCATTAAATTCTGATCTTAATAGCATTGTCCAATGGGGAATAAGAAATCGCGTAGAATTTAATGCTTCCAAAACTCAATGCTGCTTACTATCATTAAAGCGGAACATGTCTCCCATGCCACTATCCATGAGTGGTACTTGCATCGAAGAAACCGAAAAGCTTTCCATCCTCGGTATGTGCATTACAAATCACCTCCTGTGGAATTAACATATATTTGACACCGCTAAATCCGCTGCGAAATGTTTAGGTTTCCTCCGAAGATGCAAGAAATTTTTCTCCCCGTCTGATCTAGCAATTATTTATAAGGCGTACATTCGTCCAAAGCTTGAATATAACTCCCACATCTGGGCAGGTGCTCCAATAACCTCGTTGAGTTTCTTGGATAGAATACAAAATAGAGCCATAAAAATGATAGGTGATAGATCAATAACTGATACAATTACGTCTCTCGAGCACCGTCGTAACGTCTCATGTCTCACGTTGTTCTATCGTTATTTTTATAAGCAGTGCTCCGATGAAATAGCTAGTTGCATTCCTCCCCTGAAACAATTCAACCGTAATACTCGCGCTTCAAGGAATGCTCATCAGTTTACCCTAGAGTCCAACTTCGGACGTACCGTCAAATACAAAGATTCTTTCTTCAGCCGCACTTCACGAATGTGGAACGCGTTACCCGCCTCTGTTTTCCCATCCCATTTCAGAACTCAGAACTTCAAAACTAATGTTCATCGGTATCTCCTTTCAAACCCCTTCCTATTTTCCTAATGCTCGTACTGTGTTCACCATATTAAGGGTACATTAATCCCTTTAGTGCGCGCTTACTATAAAAAAAAAAAAAAAAATTCAATCGAACTGATCTATTGTTGACAACCAATGTCAAAGGATACGACGGATGAAAAAGTAAAGGGCCCAACCCATAGAATTCGTTGCGTCCGTTCCGTCGAAGTTTTTAACTGACAGCTCGATAAAATACACACGTTCTTATGGGAAGCGACCCATAAGCGACACGGACCGGAAGAAGACGGACGGATTCGACGGAAGAAGTAGCCCAACTTTCTACTTTTTCATCCGTCGTATCCTTTGTCATTGGTTGTCAACAATAGACCAGTTCGATTTTCTGTTTCTGAGTGCACACCGGGGAATTTCAGAACTAAGAACTGTGTTCTTTTCTTCTCCGATTTTATGAATTGTGAACTTTAATTGTTTATTTGTGAAGAAAATGTAATAAAAGTAACATTTAATGATATATCTAATAAATTATATCAATTAAATACTAAAATTCTGTTGTAGAGTTCAATTTTACTATGCCAAAGTCATATCTACAAATGATACCTAATCTGTTATTAAAAACTGTTTTTAACTGAAGAGCAAGTCCCTACATGAAATCTAGTCGCGCATTTTATTTTATTAAAAAAAGAACAACAATAATAGTTAAAAATTTCTTGCATCAGAACTTCCTTAGTGCACATTCAGCGATAAAATATCGAACACACCTTGGAATTTGAAGTGAGCTGTCAAAAAGCAATCCGTCATACGACGTATTCTATGGGTCACCCCTTTCTGTCCCATCCTTCAACTTCAACGGATGGATTGACTGAACGGACGCAACGGATTCTATGGGTTGGGGCCTTAAGGGCCTTACCCATAGAATCCGTTGCGTCCGTTCCGTCGAAGTTTTCAACTGACAGCTCGATAAAATACACACGTTCTTATGAGAAGCGACCCATAAGCGACGGATCGGACGGAGACGGACGGATTCGACGGAAGAAGTAGCCCAACTTTCTACTTTTTCATCCGTCGTATCCTTTGACATTGGTTGTCAACAATAGATCAGTTCGATTTTCTGTTTCTGATTGCACACCGGGGAATTTCAGAACTAAGAACTGTGTTCTTTTCTTCTACGATTTTATGAATTGTGAACTTTAATTGTATATTTGTGAAGAAAATTTAATATAAGTACCATTTAATGATATATCTAATAAATTATATCAATTAAATACTCAAATTCTGTTGTAGAGTTCAATTTTACTATGCCAAAGTCATACCTACAACTCATAATTTGTTATAAAAAATTGTTTTTAACTGAAGAGCAAGTACCTACAGGAAATCTAGTCGTGCATTTTATTTTATTAAAAAAAAAGAACAACAATAATAGTTAAAAATTTCATCCATCGAACACACCTTGGAATTTGTAGTGAGCTGTCAAAAAGAAATCCATCATACGACGTATTCTATGGGTCACCCCTTTCTGTCCCATCCTTCAACTTCAACGGATGGATTGACCAACCCATAGAATCCGTTGCGTCCGTTCCGTCGAAGTTTTCAACTGACAGCTCGATAAAATACACACGTTCTTATGAGAAGCGACCCATAAGCGACACGGACCGGAAGAAGACGGACGGATTCGACGGAAGAAGTAGCCCAACTTTCTACTTTTTCATCCGTCGTATCCTTTGACATTGGTTGTCAACAATAGATCAGTTCGATTTTCTGTTTCTGATTGCACACTGGGGAATTTCAGAACTAAGAACTGTGTTCTTTTCTTCTCCGATTTTATGAATTGTGAACTTTAATTGTTTATTTGTGAAGAAAATGTAATAAAAGTAACATTTAATGATATATCTAATAAATTATATCAATTAAATACTAAAATTCTGTTGTAGAGTTCAATTTTACTATGCCAAAGTCATATCTACATATGATAATCTGTTATTAAAAACTTTAAAAACTGTTTTTAACTGAAGAGCAAGTCCCTACATGAAATCTAGTCGCGCATTTTATTTTATTAAAAAAAGAACAACAATAATAGTTAAAAATTTCTTGCATCAGAACTTCCTTAGTGCACATTCAGCGATAAAATATCGAACACACCTTGGAATTTGAAGTGAGCTGTCAAAAAGCAATCCGTCATACGACGTATTCTATGGGTCACCCCTTTCTGTCCCATCCTTCAACTTCAACGGATGGATTGACTGAACGGACGCAACGGATTCTATGGGTTGGGGCCTTAAGGGCCTTAAGGGCCCAACCCATAGAATCCGTTGCGTCCGTTCCGTCGAAGTTTTCAACTGACAGCTCGATAAAATACACACGTTCTTATGAGAAGCGACCCATAAGCGACGGATCGGACGGAGACGGACGGATTCGACGGAAGAAGTAGCCCAACTTTCTACTTTTTCATCCGTCGTATCCTTTGACATTGGTTGTCAACAATAGATCAGTTCGATTTTCTGTTTCTGATTGCACACCGGGGAATTTCAGAACTAAGAACTGTGTTCTTTTCTTCTCCGATTTTATGAATTGTGAACTTTAATTGTATATTTGTGAAGAAAATTTAATATAAGTAACATTTAATGATATATCTAATAAATTATATCAATTAAATACATGGTATAAAAAGACAAGGTATGATCATTAGAGCCGCCAGCTTACAAAATGGGGTAATAGTGTTTTGACGTCTGGCATTTGGCAAAGTCAAAAGCAACAACAATTTCCAAGACAAATTTGTTTACAACAACAATTTCAATGGGCTGGGCTGTCAAAACACTAAGTAGCCATCTTTTTTTTTCATTTGACAGTTCTCTATACTTTAGATTTTCTAATGATCATACCTTCTCTTTTTATACCATGAATTAAATACTCAAATTCTGTTGTAGAGTTCAATTTTACTATGCCAAAGTCATACCTACAACTCATAATTTGTTATAAAAAATTGTTTTTAACTGAAGAGCAAGTACCTACAGGAAATCTAGTCGTGCATTTTATTTTATTAAAAAAAAAGAACAACAATAATAGTTAAAAATTTCTTCCATCGAACACACCTTGGAATTTGAAGTGAGCTGTCAAAAAGAAATCCATCATACGACGTATTCTATGGGTCACCCCTTTCTGTCCCATCCTTCAACTTCAACGGATGGATTGACTGACGGACGCAACGGATTCTATGGGTTGGGGACTTAAGGGCCCAACCCATAGAATCCGTTGCGTCCGTTGTTCTTAAGGCTTTACCACACCAACTGCGTTGCATGACAACGTTTTTTTTATGTTAAAGCCATAACTACAATGACCTAAAAAGTGAAAAAGTGGGAAATTTACAAAATTAATTTTTTTTTAATTTCTTTCTAGCGCTATTTGTTTTTGTAAAAGTTTTTGTAAGAAACTACAAAAATTGTTTTTGAAACCAAAAAATAGGCTTTCTGCATAATTATTCTTACCTTAAAATAAAAAAAAAATGATGCAGAAAGTTTATTTTTTTCTTTAATTAAAAAAAACAAATAGCGCTACAAAAGATATAAAAAAAAATTAATTTTGTAAATTTCCCTTTTTTTCACTTTTTAGGTTATTGTAGACAAGGAACAAAAAAAGACGTTTTTGTTAGTTTTCCCTGAACCTCATAAGAAAAATGCTTTGTAATGCGGCATTTGGTGTGCGATAAAATATTAGTACCTTTTATGCAAAAATGTAAACGTCTATAAGTTTTTTTTTTTTTTTTTTTTTGACGGGAGGAAATCTTCAAAAGACACTTGGCAGTATTCGACACCAAGTAGTGTGGGACTCTTAACCACTAAAACCACCTCTTTATCAGGACCAATCTTGAGAGATCGACATCAGATTTTTCTTTCTTAACTTTGTAAAATCACTTTGGGGGAAGTTTAAACTTTTAATACTTTCCCATGCTTTTTAAGACCATAAGCTCATGAGGTTTGGTTCTTCTTAATCTCTGAACATGGTTTCTGGTATTCAAGACGGACACCATTTCAGAATTGGTATGACATTGCGGTCTCTGATTATGGGATACAGCGTATTTTTTAACAACTTCTGTAACCGTTACTATTTGTAAGTCACGATGTAGATCGCTATTTCTTATGTACCAAGGTGCATTAACTATTCCACGAAGGACTTTGTTTTGGAATTTTTGGATGATTTCGGTATTTGTTTTCTTTGTACAGCCCCATAATTGGATACCATAGGTCCAAACAGGCTTTAGTACTTGATTATACAGCAATATTTTGTTTTGGGGTGATAAATCAGAGTTGTAACCAAGTAACCAGTACATTTTTCTATATTTCAAGTTTAGTTCTTCTCTTTTCTTTTTGATGTGCTCTTTCCACTTTAGCTTTGCATCCAAAGTCATTCCAAGGTATTTGGCCGTATTGGCGTAAGGTACAGCTTGATTATTAATGAATATTGGAATATTGTTTATCTTTTTATTTGTAAAGTTTATATGTGAAGATTTTGTTTCATTGAGTTTGATACGCCATTTTTCGGTCCAATCTCTGACTGTGTCGACGGCATATTGCAGCTTTACTGCTCCCCTAGAGACACATTTGTCGGGTACCAAAATTGCGGTATCATCTGCAAAAGTAGCCATTATGGTGTGATTCCCAACTGGGATATCCCTTGTGTATAGTAAATACAGGGTAGGACCTAGGACACTTCCTTGTGGTACACCGGCTTCTATTTTCTTCAATTCCGAATATACTATCAAATATCGTACCTTACTCTAAACAATCGGTCTGAGATGTACGATTTTAATATTTCATAGTACTGTCTGGGAAGATCCCTTTGCAGTTTGTACTCAAGTCCCTCATGCCAAACCTTGTCAAAGGCTTGAGCAACATCGAAGAAAATAGCTGAACAGACTTGTTTTTCTTCTAATGCTTTTTCTATTACATCCGTTATTCTATGAACTTGGTCTATCGTGGAATGTTTATTTCTAAAGCCAAACTGATGATTTGGGATTAACATTCTTTCTTCTATAATTTTGCTAAGTTTCTTCAGAAGCAGTTTTTCAAAAACTTTTGCCATAATTGGTATAAGCGATATTGGTCTGTAAGACGTCACTTCTGTAGGTGGCTTATCTTGCTTGGGTATGACAATAACTTCAGCAATTTTCCAATGGTGTGGGACATACCGTTGCTTAAGGCATGCATTTATTATATATTGGAGTTTTATGAAGGCTTTCAAAGGCATTTCTTTCATAACCTGAGCAGTAATAAGATCGTAACCTGGTGATTTTTTATTTGATAGTTGATGTAAACACATACTTTTTATTTCTTTTAATCTTACAATTGGTATTTCACTTTCATCTATCTTATCAACAAGCTGTAAGCTATTTTCAGCCGCGTTTGTTGGGTAAGGTTAGCTTTTTCTTTTAGGTTACCGATCCATTTCCCATCTTGAGATTTCAAGGGAGAGTTTAGTAACTGCGGTCTTTTCAGGCAATTTGGCTGCTTTCCATAGCGAAAAATCGGTTGAAGCATCAGTCGTTAAATTCTTTAGGAATGTACTGAGTGAATCATTTTTGAATTTATAAATTTGTTTTTTAAGATTGTTGCTTATACGGTTAAACGTTGTTTTATCATCTGGAAATCTAGTATTTTGCCATTTTCTTCGAGCTCTTCTTTTCTCTATTATCAACTCTCTTATCTCTAGGATATTTTATTTCATTTTGTCTTCTATTAGAAAATGTTGGAGTACTTTCTTCAGCGGCCTGTTGCACATCAGCAATAAATTGTTCCACTTCATGGTCAATTTGCTCGACTGTATCCATGGGAGATCTTAAATTTATAAAACTTAAAAGCCTTTCTCTAAAATCACTCCAGTTTGTTTTCTTATTTACAAGCTTTGGATTACTTTTTTCTATTACTTCCGATTCACTTAGTGTTAGAATCACTGGAGTATGATCTGATGACAAGTCATAATTACCTTCGACACTAATGTGATTTCGTTTGATTCCTTTAGCTACGAAAAAGTCAATAAGGTCTGGTATTTTGTTAGTATCGGAAGGCCAGTAAGTAGGCGACCTGAGGGTCAATTCCCGTTCTGTGAAGCTGTGAAGTGATAAATAAAATATCATTTCAGTTTTCACAATGTTTTTTCATTTTATCACTTCACAGGCACCCCTAAGGCGATTCTCAAACTCAGTGTGATAAATCGATGAAAAAATAATTACTAAAAAGTACTAAATGATATATTCTGAAAATTTTATGTCATTTCTGACTTTTTAATTTGTGTTTTGTTTTAATAAATAATTGTGAACATAATGTCGGGAATAATAATTCGATTAATTATTGAAAATAGGCGCCGTATTGAACAAAGGTAGGTTATTAAAAATGCAAATAATTCTCAAGATGAAGCAATGATTTAATTTCTTAGAGAAAAGCTAAAGATATTGCGGCGTTCACTTCGAGATGATCAAAACCCATTTGAAATAACAACCGAGGAACACTTCATTGAACTGTATAGATTTCCGAAGCATCTTTGTTTGGAGTTAATAGAAGAATTAAAGCCGCACTTAAGTTTAGCTCGTCGCAAAAACGCTATTCCGTGCCACTTAAAAGTGTTGAGTGCACTGAGATTTTTCGGAACTGGTAGTTTCCAACGAGCTGTTGGTCAAGATGTTCTATCTTCGCTCTCGCAGACGTCAGTAAGCCGCTGCGTTACAGAAATTGCCATTGCTCTTAATAGAATAGCCCATGTCTATGTGAAATTTCCAGCTTCAGATGAATTTCCAAATATTAAAATTAAATTTTTTGAGAAGTATGGATTTCCGGGTATAATAGGTCTAGTAGACGGAACTCATATAAAAATAGCAGCTCCGAGGAGAGAAATAGAGCATGTATTTTACTGCAGGAAAGGCGGGCATTCGATGAATGTCCAAATCGTGTGTGGTGCTGATTTTACTATTTTCAGTGCTAATGCACAATATGGAGGGACAGCTCATGATGCCTATGTATGGCGACGTTCCAGAGTAAAGTCAACCCTTGAGGAATTATATACTCAGGGACTCAGAAATTTTTGGCTACTGGGCGATAGTGGTTATGCCTTACAACCATGGCTCATGACTCCAATTCTAACGGAAACATCTGAAGGGGAGAAGAAGTATAACATTGCCCACAAACAGACAAGGGCTCTTGTGGAAAGATGTATTGGTACATTAAAAAGTAGATTTCGTTGTCTGTCTAAGGAAAGAGTCTTGTTTTACTCTCCATCTAAATCAGGGACTATAATTAATGCTTGTATTGTACTGCACAATAAATTAATTAAATCGAGAGTGCCAATGTTGGAGGATGTAGATATCGAAAATGACAATGAAATTACTTTTAATGTCGAAAACGGCGAAAATCCTTCCCATTTAAATCACATCCTACAAGAAGGTAGACGCATACGGAGCGGCATTGTTGAACATGTTTTTAATTCATGAACTTAAAAACAAGTGCATTTTTATGCATTAATGAATAAATTTATAAATAAAAGAAAAGACATAAACAGTAAAAAAAAATCTTATTTTTATTTTAATTATTTAAAAGGACTTCCAATAACTGCTCCAATTTAGCATGGATATCCTTAAAAATTATATTATTTTGCTCCATGAGCTCTATTTTCCTTACCTCTAATTTAATTTTCTTTTCTTCTAGTTCCTTAAAGCCGCTAAAAGCATCGTCTGATGCACTGCATAGTGTTCTTCTCTTTGGCCGATTTCTTGCTGTTGTTGCAGTTGCTGCATTTGTAGTTGTTGTATTTGCAGTTGTTGTAGTTGTTGTATTTGCTGTTGTTGTAGTTGCTGTATTTGTTATCTGAGTGGGCACAGCTTCCTCCTCTTCTTCCAATAGCTGTTGGATTTCACTTGAAATCGCTGAATCTTCATTCAGCATCACGTCTTCGATTCTCTCAATCTGTAACAAAATAAAAAATGTTCAAATATGCATGTATGTATGATAAACAATAAATACTTACCACAATTTCACCAAATCCCATCTCACCCACAGTTGCCGAAACGCCTTCAACGGCCAAGGGGGTAATTATATTAATAATTCGGCGGTCGGATTCCGTCAAATCTTTAATTTGCGACAGTCCGTTGACGCCACTTTTTTGCCGTTGCTCTCTTATGTTGGCATCACGACTGCGTACACTAATTCTATATATGCAAAAAAAGTCCATTTTAATACTATTTTTGAAATTCAAAATATAAAACTTACACAAGGTCCTTCCAATACTTCCTCCACTTCAGTCCATCTTTGACTGTTCCCCCTAAGCTATTAAGCTTAACACTTAGTTCTTTCCACTCATTATCTCGAGAATGGGCACCGTCAGCAGATGTAAATCTTAAAATGAAATATATAAAGTCCTTATTAATATACATTAGGTACATACATATAATTGTCGGCGTAAAGCAAAATTGTTCAAGTACATAAGATTTCTTTAGGACTTAGAACAGTTTTGCCTAACGCCGACGATATGTACATTGTACATGCATTAATCTCTACTTACTTGTCGTTTGCGAGGTCCGGCCTTTGCTCCAAATAATCTATAAGGTACCCTTTTTGGGCCTCTGACGCCTTTTGTCCTCTTTTTTTTTTGTTTCCATCCCCAATTATTTGATAAATATCGTTTCACACACAAATTTGTTTGTGATAAATTATTTATCATATTAAAAGTTTTTGACATTTTTTTTATTTTTTTCACAGAACGAGAATCGGATTTAGAGTGAAACTGTGAAGTGTTTTATCACAAAAAAATATCACAGAACGAGAATCGACCCTCTGGAGGAATAGAATTCGCAATTGTATTTACGGCCTGCTTGGAAAAGTTTTTTGCCTTTTGTTGATATAAGTCTTGAACCCCAGTGAGTGTGTTTCGCATTGAAGTCTCCACCAACAAGAAAGTTATGCCCAAGAAGATTTAATAGATCTGTATAGTCATCTTCTGTCGGGGAGCGCCTTGGTAGGCAGTATATAGCTGCTATCTTAAACTCTTTCTTTTTCATACCAATACTAATAGTTGTTACTTGCATATTTTCATTAGTAAGCTTGGTTTCTTCATAATGTTTTAAGCTTTCTTTTATAAGAATCGCCGATCCACCTCTTGCCTTGTCAGCTGGATGTGGAGCGTGGTAACATGAATAGTTTTCTATTACATTATCTAGACTTTGCCCATTGGAGAAGTGAGTTTCGGACACCAAGCAAATATCTATATGTTCTAGATCTAAAAAGATTTTTAATTCGGATAAGTGTTGTAAAAGACCGTTTGCATTCCATGTAGCGATTTTAAGTGTTCTGTCCATCATTGTTTTTTAAGAGCGACTTTTTCGCTTAACTGTTTGATATTCAAATCCTGTTTATCAATTCTTTGAAGAATGAGGTGTAGCATTTCTTTTATGGAAGTCTCTTCATTCTTCCGCACATTTTTTAGAATCTGAGAATAGGCTTTATTTTCATCGCTTTTACTTTGAACAGCTTTTTTAGGCGGTTCATTCTTAGTATTGTTTTCAGCAGTTAAATCGGTATTTACTGTGTTTCTGGGTTTGTCTCTAGCAGATGAATTTTGGCTTCTAAACTCTTGGAATTTTTTGGCAACTGGGCAGCCTCTATAGCTTGCCGGGTGATTACCCTGGCAGTTCACACATTTTGCTTTCTGATCTTTGCTCATCGGACAATTTTTAGTTGCATGTTTTCCTTCGCACTTTACACAAGCAAACTCGCGGTTGCAGTATTTTTGGGTATGACCAAAAGCTTGGCAACGTTTGCACTGCGGAACAACTTTAGATTTTCGGAGTGGTTCAATTTTAACAGCTATGCCCAAGATTGATCTTACTTTATAAATCTCTTCGACACTTTGTTTACTGTCAAAAGTTAGCATGAATAAAGGTAATAACCTTTTACTTGTCATCGATTCTCCAGAGGAGTTTTTAATTGTCTCATTCTTAAATAGATTGACTGCATCAAGGGCTTGGTAGCCTTTTTGTACAAGATCTTCCACTACTTCCTCAGGAGAGCACGAGGAATGAAGACCTCTGGCTACTACTTTTATTGGCCTTGTAGCTTTGTTCTCATATGAGTGCCATTGAATTTGGTGTTTGCTCAGTTCTTCAGTGACAGATCTATACTCGTCGGCTTCTTCGACTATGACTTTCCAGTTGTCTTTGTTCTACGATGTGTATTTGCAAGCTTTTTTAGTACAATTTTCTATTATTTTCTTAAGACCTCCAAAAATTGGAAATCCTGAGATCATAATTGGTGGTGGTGTAATTTTTTTGCTGCCTTTAGCGTGAGAATTTGATTTAACAACAGCTACCACATTATTCGTTTCATTAGTTTCTGTAAACAATTCTTTATTATTTTCGGTTTTAGAGCTTTTCTGATTTCTTAAACAAATCTCAGGACTCCCGTTTGGTTTACGTTTCTTTGTGATACGCTTATTTTTCTTTTTCTCAGTTTCAAACAAGAGCTCTTCTTCATCAGTTTGATATTCACGCTCAATATATTTTGGACTTAACTGAAGCGTGGACTCTGAATCTTTCTTGTCAAGTAAGGAAACTTTCTCTTCGAGTTTTTTCACTTGCAGCTGAAGACTTTGAACTAGAACTTCAAGTTGTTTTCTTGCTGCTATTTCAATTTGCCATTCTTCAAAGTAGTTCTTTGATTTTGATTGGTCTATCTCTTTGTCTTCGATGGAACTCTGTTGATCTGTAATGTCGATCTCTTCATTTTTCTTGGTCCCTTTTTCTCTGATGTGTTTAACATCGATAGTATTGTTTGGAGTTGTCGGTGATGTAACCCCTAAAGTAAATTTGTTTGGGGGAGTTCTTTGCATCTTTGAACTCCGTCTCTCAATATTTATAAGCAATAATTGGTCCTCCCCAGAATCCATAGGACCGACCTCTAAAGAGAGTGGATTTACCAGTTTAACTGGATTGCCACCTGGGGTATTTAATCTATTCGTTTTGTTCATTGCCATAATTTTTTGTTTAACTTTGTTTTCGTACCATAAATAGGTCAGTTACTTCTATCCATAGTTTATATTCAGCCGCCCCACAGGGTACAGACGCTGACCAGTGTGCCGCACAATATGTGTCAGACGCTCTTGGATTTAATTGTGAGCTGGTGCATTCAGAGCGATATTTCTGTTCTTTTGCTCCTAGTTCCTGAAAAGATAACTCAGGTGACTCAGCTCGTGGATCGAAAGGATCCAACGCTCGTCGTTAGTTGGATATCCAGCGGGCACCGCGAGGAGGTGATGATGCGATTTTGCCACGCCATATAAGTGAAAACTTGGTAAAATGGTAAAGAAACTGTCAAATTCTTATGTTCTTTCAAGAGAGAGAAGGACGAAGATAGATTTCATTGGTATCAAAATTGTTTACAAAAGATTGGACCTTAGTAATAGACTCGATTTTAATAGAATTCGATTTTAACAAAAATATTCATGGCAATAAAACAAACATCTTACTTCTAAACTTAGATAACCAAAACAATGAAAGTTAACCATAGTTAACATGCGATTTTAAAACAACGCACCAATGTGAAACCACCTTAATGTTTTTTTATTTTCGCTGAACGCTTTCATTAGCCGTTTTTTATTATCACTTGATCCATATAGATCATTAATTAAAATGTATTACAACAACTACATAAGATCTTGCAAGATCACGATTCATGATCCTGATGAAAAGCAAGATCACGATTCGTGATCCTGATGAAAAGCAAGATCTCATGTAGTTGTTGTAATACATTTTAATTAATGATCTATATGGATCAAGGGATAATAAAAAACGGCTATTAATTCATTCAGTCATCAATGACATTTCATTCCAGTCGATTGGAAATTTTCCAACAGATATTCCAGTTGTTTTTGTTTGTTGTTTTTGTTTGTTGTTTTTGTTTGTTTGTTTGTTTTTAATTTGTTTCATTTCATTATTTCGGGTAAAAAAAAAGTAAAAAAAAAATGATTCTGTACTTGTAGAAGACATTCGCTTTAGTTCGGTACATAATTTATGCCCCTTCGGTTTTTGTGGGCCCGGTATTTTGTACCACAAAAACCATGTTCGCCACGCCGTTTTATTATAGATGATGATTAAAATAAAATAATAAGCGGGCGCCCCAGACATAGTAAGAAAAATTCTCAGGTACCTACATAAGTTTTTAGGTGTTATCAATGAAAAAAGTTGATCAATTCAGGGTTATTCCAATAATGTTTTACTTTGTTGTATCCTCAGTCAAGTCTGAATGCTTTAAGAATAAAAAGGCGAAAGGTCAATGTTTCATAAATTAAGTTATCGACAAGTCCAGCCACGTAAAATAAAAAAATAAAGAGGTTTCTTAGAAAAAAGTGGTTTTGGTTTCTTGTTAATTTATCAAAAAGGACTAGATGGATCCGGTTTTCTGTTTTTGTTTAAAACCAAATACGAGTTTCCAAAAACTCAATTAGTACTTAATTACATTAAATTAAAAAAAAAAATAGTTTTAAATTTATTTCAAACTATTCGTACGCCCCGGGTGTCAACCATTTGGGGGTGACACCCGAAAGCTACCAAGGAGTAATGCGCCTTATAGATAGTAGACTTCAAAAAGTGATATCAGTATAAGGCTATAGAACAATTTTTTTTTTAAATATATCCAAGAATCACCCCTTATCTACCTACTGTTGATTCAAATTTTTGTTCCTTAGGCCTACTACACAAATCGAGCTTAATTTTTGCTCTCATACAAAAATCTTTCTACAATTGTGCTGAGCTAAGATTTGTTACGAACTTCAGCACAATTGTGTACAACTCCGGTTATAAAATCACATTTTCGTTTCGAACTGCACATTTTGTATCCGTCATAATTTAGTTTTTTTTTATATTTTCAATTTAATTAAAACATAAAATTTGTTTTTAAAAGTACAGAAACATCTTTAAGACTGTTTTAAACTCCAAACCAAGTATTCAATTTAATAACAAAAAATTGTTCGAAAAAAAATGTTCAAAATTGTTTGCGATTTTTTTAAATTATAAATACAAATTAAAAAAAAAATAACATATTTTTCAAAACCAAAAATTATTTGTTTTAAAATGTTTCTTATGTCGTTTTCGATTGGTTTCTCTCAAGGATACACTCATTCTGAAATCGAATGGAACAGGTCAAATCGCTTCCACTCAATTCTTGATTCGATTCTAATTTGAAATCGAGAAGAGAATTGCTCTTCTGAGCAATTTTTTTTCAAGCCAATAAAACGGTTTCAGGAGGCTTCAGAATGCTTCCGGAGAGCCTATCAAAAACGATATTAATTTAAAAAAAATCGGTTGTATGGCAGTTCGAAAATCATAGTTATAGAATAATGGAATTTAATTTATTTTATTGTTTTTCATTCTGGGGGTGACACCATTAAAACCGAAACACAATAACGCTTTGCCAGACGTGTCGTCGCGTTACGTTGAGAAATCCTCAAAGCGCGCTTCTGTCACTTTGACTTTGAACAGCTAATTGAAACATAAAATCTGCTGTCAAATAAAAAAAACACAGTCACTCACAAAATTATTGGGAAAAGTATCTTGATTTAAATGTGGGCAAATGAAGAAAGATATTATTGTGTTGAAAAATACATAAAAACTTGTTTATTCCTTTAATCCTATAAAAGCAAAACCAATAAAAATATATTCTTTTTTAAAGAGAACTAATAATAAAACTCAGTGTACAACATCATTAAATTATTGTTGTTTTTAATACGTAAATTGTTTTGATTTAAAATAATATCTTGATGTCGTTTTCTTTGTGCAAAATCTATATAGAGAAACAAAAAATCACACCTAGTATTGTAATTATTTAATTTTTTTTTATTCACATATGGCGCAATAATTATGTGGGTGACTGTAACTATGTCTGATGAATGTCAGAAAGCGAGCAAAAGTTGAGCCTGGTTGAACTTTTGCTCGCTTTCTTACGCTTCCTTACGTTTGTCAAAAAAAGAGAATGAAGAAAAAGCGTCATAAGCTAGGTTTAACGTACCATCTTAAGTTCAGATTTTTTTTGACGTTGTTGAACGCAAAAAATCATCTGAATTTCAGATGACTTTAACGAAGAATATATTTTTATCTTAACTTAGATTGACTTTAAAAAAAGAACATTTATTTTTCTAGGATAATAAAAATAATTCAATTGATTGTAAAGGCTTAACTACATACACCACTTTTTGAAAAAGTACAAAATGAAAATATTTTTTTTCTGGCTAGTGCAATTTTTTTGGGAAAAAGAGTATACAAATTGTTTTTAAGACCAAAAAATAAGCTTTCTGCATCATTTGTTTTAATTTTCCAGCCCAAAAAACTATTAAAAAATGCGTTTGAAAATTTTCACTTTTGTACTTTTTCACTTTTTGAGTCAATGTAGTTAAGCCTTAAGAAAAGAGTTATTTATTAATATTTTCAGTGAGATCACTTCAGTATTTGTAAAAATGATTTTGTTGGATTCATAAAATCCCTTTCTGTCTATCCTGTTATCCACTTATGTATGTATGTATGTTTTATTTCACTTTGGTCCCCATCTTCATTAAGTTTTTTATTTCCTCATTTATTTTCATTATTCTATTTCTCCACATAAACATGCGGAGGAAGAACACAAAATTATATTAATTACATATGTATTGTTATATCATATCAACAAATAACAATAACACCGCAACAAATGTCCAAACACAAAAGAAATATAAAAAAATCCATTTATAACTTGTATTAAAATTATAAAGTTCAATTTTGATGTGCAGCACGTTTGGTACGTTTACCAACTTCACCAACACAAACACACCCATCTGATTTTTCAGATAAAAAAATCCACCTGAAAATCGTAGCCAAACGTCAAGAAACATAACTAAATTCCACCTAACTTTTTATGACATCTGACCAATCCGAGCGTCTGAAAATTCAGATCTTAAGTTCAGGTGGCCTGCGTTGAACGCGGGGATTGTGAGAGGTTACACAGATTTCGTATGGTTGAACTTTTGGCAGTTGTCAAAATCGACGGCAAAGCGTGATTGTGTTTCTGCTTTAATTGCCGCCCCGGGTGCCACCAATGCTAGCTATGCCACTGCAAATACTGACCCAGCAAACGCAGAACTACAGAAAAAACCGGTGAAATATGTACGTAAAAGAAGTACTTCTTTTCCACTGAAAAAAGATAGGAGCTCGGCAAAAAACTCAGTTATATACTTTCTGTATATAAGAATACGTGAAGCAGCTATCTCTTTCTTGCATGCAAGATGAAATAAATTTCCCCTCCATTAAAAGTACAGACAAATGTACTTCAAAAGTACATCAGCGAAACACATCTGGAAGTGCTTCTGATGTACATTTTTGCCAGTACTTTTTCAGCTAAAGAATAATCACTGAAACTTCGAATCTGGAAGTATGTAGGTAATTAAGTGGTGAAAAATGTACCTAAAAGAAGTAGTTTGTTTCTAGTGAATCCAAACCTTTTGAAATTACACATGAAATTACAAATAAACTCTGAAGTTGAAACTTTGGTTAGAGATTTAGATTTATTCAGTCGAATTATATAATATTATTAAAACATATGTACGTCTTGTGTGACACTTTACTTCAGACCACTTTGAGATATGTTGGCTTTGAATTTCTCTAAAATATGTCTTTGTTAAACATAAGATTCGTTTCACTGGTTACTGGTTCTGGGTGGCGTGGAGGAACCTTAAGAACTGATGTTGATGTCTGGAATTGATCTCCAATAGAAGACAGAATTTTAAAATAAACATACCTTTATTTACCAAATCAATTGGTGGTGGTTTTTGTGTCATTTTTTATGTTTTTTTTTTTTCTAAATACACAAGGCTGAGGCTGTGCATTTTGATGGTGGAAATCAATTTTTGTGGCGTGCGAAGAATTTGTGTGGTAGATTGTTTATAGAAAATAGTTTTCACAAATAACACTGAGAAGATAATTTATTTTTTTTAATTAAATTGCTTTATTTTTTATTCTCCAAATGGAGCATAGAATTTTTTTTTTGCTTAACTAATGTGTTGCTGTGGCTATCAAGGTTTAACTTGAAATCAAACGCGAGCTCCCATTACAAAAGAGACAAAACTTTGTGCATTGCCTACATCGCGCTCTTTTCCCCCCATTTACCAAAGAAGAGTTTGTTTTTTTCAGGAGAAACAAAACTACAATTTTTTCAAGGGAGAGATTTTGGTAAATAAGGAAACACATACATCTACAAAAAAGACTTTGTTGGTGGTTGTATTTTCCCCTAAACTACTAAGGTTTGGTTTGCAGGGTAGGTACTTGTGTAATTTTTTGTTGTTTTGCGAATAAGTAGCTACTCAATTGTAGAAAAAACAGGGCTAAGGTTTTTCCATAGAGATTTCTTATTATTTTCATGGAGAAAATTATTTTAAAATTTTAGGTAAAATTTCATATTTTTGTCAGCTTGGCACTTGGCACTAGAACAAAAATTGTGACCAATATTTCTATAGTTAGTTGGTATGGGTGGGAGATGTGCGACTAGAGACTTGAAGTTCGATCCCCGACATGATCGTATATTTTTTCTTTACCCTACAAGTGAATAGTGAATATTTAAAAACAATAAGGAAAACTCGATTGTTTAAATTGTATTTCCTTCTTGGATGAAAACCATAAGGAAATTTTATTGTTTTTGTTCTATTTAGGTGGTCCAGTTTTCACTGTGGAAGAATAGAAGATGGTCCTGCAGCCAAATGTTTGGTAAAACTCGACAGTTTCATTAAATTCTTTAAGTGCTTTGTCAATTTCAGACGAAGAATCCTTGGAAAGAACCTTAGAGGATATAATTTATGGAGTGCTTGTTCCTATACCTAATACATTGTAACGCCATATGCATGGATAGGGGTCACTGCCTTCGTTTTTCAGTGCGAGTCCGGTTCCGCAGCTGTAAATAAACACGCTTGTTGATGACAGTCATCAAATGAAAATAATATGGAGGCATGCACTCATCGAAAAACTTAAAGAAACTATAGAGCCCTCTATAAAAGCTCACGGAACTAATAGCACAAGCACTCCATATATTATATCCTCTAAGGAAAGAACCCTGCTAGTATGTTTTCATTTTTCTCCAAGGCCCATTACATAGAAATCGGGAAAAGGATTGAAAACAGTAACACGAAAATATTCTCTTCTGTACTTTGAACCGAAGTGTTCTAACGATTCTTTTGTCGCTTCACTATTATCTTATGTTAAACGCCAATGTCAAAGACTTAAGCTATTTTTTCGCATCTTCAAACACTTTCGAAAATGAGTCGTCGGACTAAATTTCAGAGTGCGTTTCTCTAACTTATTTGTTCATGACTGATTATGTTGAGCAATTATAGATCCCAATGGGAGGGGATCTACAATGGGGGGGGATATATCCCCCTGATCCCCCCTTTATACCTACCCCACTGCCTGGAACACAAAACATCCTCAACCTTTTTAGTGGAGTAACTTAAGCAAATTATTAAATTATTAGGGAACCCGGCCGAACAGCTCTGAGATTGTGATGATCTTGATTTTTTTAAACTTAATTGAAGATTTTTGTGAACAAAAATTTTTTTTCCAAAAATACCGTTCCCATTATGTACTAAAATAAACATAGCTTGAAATTCAAATAAATCAAATAAATGTCAAAACAGAAAAACGTTAATTGAACAGATTTCTAACATCAAAAAAGAAATTTTAGTATTTGAAAAATCAGCTACGGTAGTAAATTTTCTATTTTCATGCTAAAATACATAAATAAAGGGTGAAATTCAGATACTCCAAACTTTGTAGTCTATTTTTTGAAATGTAGGTACCAAACACCAACAACTGATAGACGCCTTTTAAAAGAGAAAGTTTTAAAATTTGAATCCGATTTAAAAGTTTTCTTTTTTTTAATGCGGACTTTCCAATCATTTTACTTTCCATTTATGAAACAGGATGCGAATGTTCCTAGATAACTTTGCCGAAGATATTGTTATAGGGCTAGATGAAGATGGACCAGAAATGTCCAGTTTATATGATAGCAATTCCCAACTAACAATTTTACTTCCACAAGGGTCTAACGAAGCTGTTTCGATTTTAGAAATATTGCCTGTATACGACCATAGAGAAGCCCATTTGGACCACCCGAGAAGCTTGATAGGTTTAAGAAGAGTCATATGCAAGTTGATTGGAGAGACTCAGAACAGTCATGTGTTTAATGTCTTATAGAAACAAGCAACATTCAAAATTGAAAATGTGTATTACTACTGCTACAGGCTTTTAATTATATTAAGAAGCTCTGAGCAGACTTGTCGAAGACTTGTGAAAGTCTAAACGAGGTATATTCCAAATAGAATAAAGAAAGGAATATTTTTTTTTCCTTTTAATATTTTATATTTAAATTTTAATTTTTTTTATTTTTTTTTCATTTTCTTGTTTGTTTTTCCTCCATCCAGTCAAAGTTTTCTTCTGAAATTAAATGTCCAAACACAATTATACTGAGAAAAAAACTTCTTTACTCACATGACGCATTTTGCGGGATTTGAACCTCGTACGTCCTGATTGATAGTCCGGTACCGTACCCATCGAGCTACCTAGGTATATATTAAAAGAGTTTCAAATTTGAACTAGTTGAAACCAGATCTTCCTTAGGGCTTCGATTTAATTTCCTGATGAGTTGCGCTATCTTAAAGAATATGGTGACCATTTGTGGTTTTTTTTTCAAAGGTACCTATTACTTTTGGTTATTTTCTGTTTTTTTTTTTTTTTAATGTCTTGCAAAAAAATATTTAGTAAAGCTTAATAATATTATACTGATTGCCATCACCCGGATGCTGTCAAACCGCATTTTTCTAAAAAAAAAAATAGAGAATAAGCTTTGTTTTGACCTTAGATTAAAAATCTAAAACGTCCATTTTACATTCTAATAAGTAGAGAAGATTAAAATCTTGCTTTCCTTTTTTCTCCACTTATATACTCCAAATTGGTAAATAAATCATCTTTAATATCACTATTTTAAACCAATTACCGTTATAAAAAGATTCACTTTTTCATTTATTTATTTATAACAATGAATAAGAAAGTTAAAAATGGTCACCATAATCGCGCTTATCAAAATATTTCTTATTCTCATGTGTTTGTCTGACAGTTAACAAAATTTAGCTTGTACTCATTTTCACAGGGCTTCTACAAATAAAATTAGCGAGCTTAACTTCGCTTAGGCAAACTCATAAAACTAAATTCTTTTTTCAATGTTTTACTTGTGATTAAAGGGCTTCTACAAATATAAATAGATAACCCTTAACTTCTCTAAGGCAAACATATAAAACTAAAAGCTTTTCGCGCATGCGCCTGAAATTGAATTTCTTTTTTTCTTATACAGAGATACAAAATATAAGTCGTTATATTTGAAAGTGATATAAATCATATTTTGTATTATTTTCAATCAAAGGCAACATTTTAACAATTTATTTCGATCAAATATTAAAGTGTTGTAACTATAACTCAACTATTTTGTGGAATATTTGTTTAAAAAGGCAAAACTGTTTAACTGCGGTTTATTTGAAAGGAGAATGGGCATTTTGGACGTTGAGCGGCCATTAATGAAATCGGTATCAAATGAAAGAGCTATAGCTTAGGAAAAACTTTTACATTGGAAGTTTCGTTGTATTGCTTTAAGAATGCAAGATATTGCAATATTAGTATTGTTACACTGCATCGTTTAATGTGTGAAGGGAAAATTGAATTTTATTTTTATTTCAAATATATAATATGAAGCTCTGTCATTTTCCCTGGCCCTGAAGACTTTAATCATGAAAATCCGACCAATAGAACTCATAATACACGATTTTTAAGCCAACCACTTTTGTTTTTGTTCGACAGTTTTTCAAACGATTCAAACTAACAAAAAATTGAACAACAAAACTTTCAAAATAGTTTTGAAACTGTTGTTTAAAAAAGCTAATGGTTATTGTTCTACTGGTTGGATATTCAAGATTAAGGTCTTCAGAATCAGGGAAAATGACAGAGTATCATATTTTGCACTTAAAATACATATTAAAGTTACAACAAAGATATACAATCTGCATAAAGTGTTAGATGCAAAAATGCATTTTATCCGTTTCTGAAGTACGTCACAAGGATACAACTTCTGCAAAACATATGTAAGACTTAATAACATCATAAAATAACAATTTCATTGATGGCCGCGAAACGTCCACGTTCCATACAAATTTGCCCATTCTCCTTTAACGTAATGTTTTTTTTTTTATAAATATGTCTAACGACTCACATATTATTAAGATAGTTTCGGTTATATACAATTATAATAATAAATGAATTTAAGGCAATTGTATCATTTGTAGTTCAACCATACTTAAATAACTGCCTAAGTCATTTTGAATCTGATAATTTTCGGACTGGATTAAAAAAAAATACATATTGTAACGATGAATTACTGAACTACTTTAAGATAAAAGTCTGAACACACTACCTACTACTGCAAAGGTAGAAATGTGAACGGACCTTTAGTAATTAAGAAAATATCCCACTGAACACATCTCAAAATATCCCACTGAACACATCTCAAAATATCCCACTAGACTGGAAGTATGAAGTGCCCTTCCTGGAAAGGAAGTTTCGAGAGACAGGGACGAGAGCCTTCGAGGACGTTCTCGAGTCTCGAGATTTCGGTATAAAAGGGCAGCGTAGACACCGACCGCATACAGTTTAATCTTGAAAGTGAAAGAGTACAGTAAAAAGTGAAATAAAGTGTTCCGAATTGTTCGTAGTAAATAAAGTGATTTAAAAGTGTGTTTGTTTGAGCGAATAATAAAAGTAAATTGAGTTGAAATAAAGTGTGTTCTTATTTAAACGGAAATATAAGTAAAAATTAAATAAGTTTTATTGTGAACCCGGAATAAAATGTAACATTGGTGTCAGAAAAGTGGAATAAAACTTATTTATTTGTGCGAATCAGATATTTTCGCGAATAAAATAAAAAGTGCGCGTGTGTTTTAACAATAAACAAAGTTTAAAACATTTTGAAATAAGTAAAAGTGCTCGCGTTTAAAAAAAAAAAAAGTTAAAATGGGTAAGACATTAAATCAGTTAAGTTTGACTGAGCTGAAGGCGGAATTAACTAAACGAGGTCTTCTTACTGCTGGATCGAAAAATGACCTCATTATTCGCCTTCTTGAAGAACAGAAAAATCTCTTAGAGGGAAAACTTGCTGATTTCGAGAAAAAGTTCACTGCTCTTGACGAACGTGTCGAAGAAAAGCTGTTGGCGATGGACACAAAGTTCGAAGATAAATTCCAGGACATGGCTAAAGAGTTGGACAAGGTTCGAAAAAATAAGGCCCGAGAAAGTTCTGGTGAGTATTCAAAGAAGAAGGAAATGCATCCACCAACCTTTGATGGACAAAGTTCTTGGTCGATCTACAAGAAACAGTTTGAGGCAGCTGCAACAACAAATGGCTGGGATGACGAAGACAAATGTATAGCGCTGACTCTTGCTCTTAGAGGTCCTGCTGCTGAGTTGTTACAAGCTTTACCACCAGAAAAGAATGGTAACTTTAACGCTCTTGTCCAGGTCATTGAAAAACGCTTTGGAGATGGCCATATGCAGGAGGTCTTCCGCGTCCAACTCAATACAAGAGTCCAGAAAAGAGGAGAAACTCTGCAACAACTTCAAGCAGATATTGAAAGGTTGGCTCATCTGGCATATCCGACAGCAGGAGACGACATTATTAATCAGTTTGCGACAGAAGCCTTTGTACGTGCTGTATCTGATATAAATCTTCAGCGAGCAATTCGAGCAATTTTTTTTATTTTTTTTCATTTTCTTGTTTGTTTTTCCTCCATCCAGTCAAAGTTTTCTTCTGAAATTAAATGTCCAAACACAATTATACTGAGAAAAAAACTTCTTTACTTACATGACGCATTTTGCGGGATTTGAACCTCGTACGTCCTGATTGATAGTCCGGTACCGTACCCATCGAGCTACCTAGGTATATATTAAAAGAGTTTCAAATTTGAACTAGTTGAAACCAGATCTTCCTTAGGGCTTCGATTTAATTTCCTGATGAGTTGCGCTATCTTAAAGAATATGGTGACCATTTGTGGTTTTTTTTTCAAAGGTACCTATTACTTTTGGTTATTTTCTGTTTTTTTTTTTTTTTTAATGTCTTGCAAAAAAATATTTAGTAAAGCTTAATAATATTATACTGATTGCCATCACCCGGATGCTGTCAAACCGCATTTTTCTAAAAAAAAAAATAGAGAATAAGCTTTGTTTTGACCTTAGATTAAAAATCTAAAACGTCCATTTTACATTCTAATAAGTAGAGAAGATTAAAATCTTGCTTTCCTTTTTTCTCCACTTATATACTCCAAATTGGTAAATAAATCATCTTTAATATCACTATTTTAAACCAATTACCGTTATAAAAAGATTCACTTTTTCATTTATTTATTTATAACAATGAATAAGAAAGTTAAAAATGGTCACCATAATCGCGCTTATCAAAATATTTCTTATTCTCATGTGTTTGTCTGACAGTTAACAAAATTTAGCTTGTACTCATTTTCACAGGGCTTCTACAAATAAAATTAGCGAGCTTAACTTCGCTTAGGCAAACTCATAAAACTAAATTCTTTTTTCAATGTTTTACTTGTGATTAAAGGGCTTCTACAAATATAAATAGATAACCCTTAACTTCTCTAAGGCAAACATATAAAACTAAAAGCTTTTCGCGCATGCGCCTGAAATTGAATTTCTTTTTTTCTTATACAGAGATACAAAATATAAGTCGTTATATTTGAAAGTGATATAAATCATATTTTGTATTATTTTCAATCAAAGGCAACATTTTAACAATTTATTTCGATCAAATATTAAAGTGTTGTAACTATAACTCAACTATTTTGTGGAATATTTGTTTAAAAAGGCAAAACTGTTTAACTGCGGTTTATTTGAAAGGAGAATGGGCATTTTGGACGTTGAGCGGCCATTAATGAAATCGGTATCAAATGAAAGAGCTATAGCTTAGGAAAAACTTTTACATTGGAAGTTTCGTTGTATTGCTTTAAGAATGCAAGATATTGCAATATTAGTATTGTTACACTGCATCGTTTAATGTGTGAAGGGAAAATTGAATTTTATTTTTATTTCAAATATATAATATGAAGCTCTGTCATTTTCCCTGGCCCTGAAGACTTTAATCATGAAAATCCGACCAATAGAACTCATAATACACGATTTTTAAGCCAACCACTTTTGTTTTTGTTCGACAGTTTTTCAAACGATTCAAACTAACAAAAAATTGAACAACAAAACTTTCAAAATAGTTTTGAAACTGTTGTTTAAAAAAGCTAATGGTTATTGTTCTACTGGTTGGATATTCAAGATTAAGGTCTTCAGAATCAGGGAAAATGACAGAGTATCATATTTTGCACTTAAAATATATATTAAAGTTACAACAAAGATATACAATCTGCATAAAGTGTTAGATGCAAAAATGCATTTTATCCGTTTCTGAAGTACGTCACAAGGATACAACTTCTGCAAAACATATGTAAGACTTAATAACATCATAAAATAACAATTTCATTGATGGCCGCGAAACGTCCACGTTCCATACAAATTTGCCCATTCTCCTTTAACGTAATGTTTTTTTTTTTATAAATATGTCTAACGACTCACATATTATTAAGATAGTTTCGGTTATATACAATTATAATAATAAATGAATTTAAGGCAATTGTATCATTTGTAGTTCAACCATACTTAAATAACTGCCTAAGTCATTTTGAATCTGATAATTTTCGGACTGGATTAAAAAAAAATACATATTGTAACGATGAATTACTGAACTACTTTAAGATAAAAGTCTGAACACACTACCTACTACTGCAAAGGTAGAAATGTGAACGGACCTTTAGTAATTAAGAAAATATCCCACTGAACACATCTCAAAATATCCCACTGAACACATCTCAAAATATCCCACTAGACTGGAATTATGAAGTGCCCTTCCTGGAAAGGAAGTTTCGAGAGACAGGGACGAGAGCCTTCGAGGACGTTCTCGAGTCTCGAGATTTCGGTATAAAAGGGCAGCGTAGACACCGACCGCATACAGTTTAATCTTGAAAGTGAAAGAGTACAGTAAAAAGTGAAATAAAGTGTTCCGAATTGTTCGTAGTAAATAAAGTGATTTAAAAGTGTGTTTGTTTGAGCGAATAATAAAAGTAAATTGAGTTGAAATAAAGTGTGTTCTTATTTAAACGGAAATATAAGTAAAAATTAAATAAGTTTTATTGTGAACCCGGAATAAAATGTAACATTGGTGTCAGAAAAGTGGAATAAAACTTATTTATTTGTGCGAATCAGATAATTTCGCGAATAAAATAAAAAGTGCGCGTGTGTTTTAACAATAAACAAAGTTTAAAACATTTTGAAATAAGTAAAAGTGCTCGCGTTTAAAAAAAAAAAAAAAGTTAAAATGGGTAAGACATTAAATCAGTTAAGTTTGACTGAGCTGAAGGCGGAATTAACTAAACGAGGTCTTCTTACTGCTGGATCGAAAAATGACCTCATTATTCGCCTTCTTGAAGAACAGAAAAATCTCTTAGAGGGAAAACTTGCTGATTTCGAGAAAAAGTTCACTGCTCTTGACGAACGTGTCGAAGAAAAGCTGTTGGCGATGGACACAAAGTTCGAAGATAAATTCCAGGACATGGCTAAAGAGTTGGACAAGGTTCGAAAAAATAAGGCCCGAGAAAGTTCTGGTGAGTATTCAAAGAAGAAGGAAATGCATCCACCAACCTTTGATGGACAAAGTTCTTGGTCGATCTACAAGAAACAGTTTGAGGCAGCTGCAACAACAAATGGCTGGGATGACGAAGACAAATGTATAGCGCTGACTCTTGCTCTTAGAGGTCCTGCTGCTGAGTTGTTACAAGCTTTACCACCAGAAAAGAATGGTAACTTTAACGCTCTTGTCCAGGTCATTGAAAAACGCTTTGGAGATGGCCATATGCAGGAGGTCTTCCGCGTCCAACTCAATACAAGAGTCCAGAAAAGAGGAGAAACTCTGCAACAACTTCAAGCAGATATTGAAAGGTTGGCTCATCTGGCATATCCGACAGCAGGAGACGACATTATTAATCAGTTTGCGACAGAAGCCTTTGTACGTGCTGTATCTGATATAAATCTTCAGCGAGCAATTCGAACAGCTGGAAAACGCTCCCTTCCTGAAGCATTAGCGTTTGCACTGACTATGGAAGTAGCAGAACAGGCTTCTCAAGGCGTTCATCGGGTAAGAGAAGTTGCAGTGGAGGAATGCTCTTGTCAAAAACTCGCATTCCAAAGAAACCAGCAAGACGGAGCTGCTCGATGCTGGAACTGTAACAAGACAGGACATCTCCAGCGGCAGTGCAGATTGCCACCAAGAAGAACTGCTTGCGAACACTGTGGAAACAGCGAAACAGAAGCGATACAACTAACACTCATGCTCATCTTGATTCCCCATTCGGGAAACGAGTAAGAACCAACTTGGAGGGGCAGAAGCTGGTTTCTGGTATCGATGGCCCCAGAACCACAATTCAAGTCTCACAGACTAAACGAGACAACAAAAGTCTGACAGTGGAGGCGACCATAAACAACACGTGGCTACAATTGACACCGGTGCCACCACCTCCATTGTACGAAGAGACTTGGTGAAGATGACATGGCTACATAACACCAACAGCTACCGTCTGAAGACCGCCACAGGAGAAGCAGCAAGGGTGTATGGTGAAGTTCGTCCTACGATCCGTATGGCAGAACTAGAGTTTTCGCATGTGTTTTTGGTGGCAGATATATGTGACGAGTGCATCATTGGAATCGACTTCATGAAGGAGCATGGAATCATTTTGGATATCGGTAATCAAGTCCTGAATACAGAAATGTAGAAATTCCAATGGTCTATGGCACTGAAAACTCGACAACAATTAGAACTGTCATCAAAGAAGACATGTGCCTGCCTCCTTCTTCAGAAGTTTTTGTGTGGACCAAGTTAAAGGGGAACTTTGGAAGCCATCGATACCTCATGGTTGAACCAGAAGTTGAGCAAAATTCCGAAAACATCATCATCGGGAAGACTCTTGTGGCACCAAAGAACAACATGGTACCTGTACGGATACTTAACATCAAACCGTACCCAATCAAGCTTAAGAAAGGAGAAGTTGTTGGGCAATGTGAATCTGTGGCCGCAATAGCTAAGATCAACGAGGTGGATACACAGATGACTATGAACTCGGAGAAACTAAAGAAACAAATTCTCAATTCAGACTACCGCAGGCTCAATGATTTGACGAAGAAAGACAGCTACCCACTGCCAAGAATCAGCGATACTCTAGATGCAATGGAAGGAGCACAATGGTTTTCGACTTTGGACTTGAAGAGTGGCTACTGGCAGGTAGAAATCCATGCAGAAGATCGGGAAAAGACGGCTTTCTCCACAGGAAATGGTCTGTGGCAGCTTAATGTCATGCCGTTTGGGCTATGTAATGCCCCAGCTACTTTTGAGCGCTTGATGGAGTGCGTTTTGAATGGATTAACCTGGAAATCTTGCCTAGTCTATTTGGATGATGTCATCGTTTACGGAAAAACATTTGATGACCATTGTGAAAACCTAACCCAACTAACAATTTTACTTCCACAAGGGTCTAACGAAGCTGTTTCGATTTTAGAAATATTGCTTGTATACGACCATAGAGAAGCCCTTTTGGCCCACCCGAGAAGCTTGATAGGCTTTAGAAGAGTCATATGCAAGTTGATTAGAGAGACTCAAAACATGTGTTTAATGCCTTATAGAAACAAGCAACATTCAAGATTTAAAAATCTGTATTACTGCTACAGGCTTTTAATTTTATTTAGAAGCTCGGAGCAGACTTGTGGAAGGATTGTGAAAGTCTAAACGAGGTATATCCCAAATAGAATAAAGAAAAAAAAATATTTTTTTTTCATTTTTTTTTGTGTACCTATTACCACCCTACATTTTATTTTTTCATTTTCTTCTTTGTTTTCCATCCAGACAAGTTTTGTTTCTGAAATTAAATTTCCAAACACAATTATATTAAGAAAAAAACTTCTACTTACTTGACGCATTTTGCTGGATTTGAACCTCGTACATCCTGATTGAAAGTCCGGTACCTTAACCATCGAGCTACTCAGGTATATAATAAAAGAGTTTCAAATTTGGACTAGTTGAAACCAGAACTTTCTAAGGGCTTCGACTTAATTCCTGATGAGTTGCACTATCTTAAAGAATATGGTGACCATTTGTGTTTTTTTTTTTTTTCAAAGTTATTATTTTTGGTTAGGTATTTTCTGATTTTTTTTATCTTGTAAAAAATTATTTAATAAAGACTTAATAATATTATATTCTGATTGTCAAATCTTATCATTATTGAGAAGATGAAAGAGAATAACTTTTTACTCAAGAACAATTTTTCTGGAGCAGAAAAATATATCTGAAAAATTCGGTTTTTTTAGACTTTAGAGGTTTCACCCGGATACCGTCAACTTGCATTTTTCCGAAGCAGAAAAAAATTTTTAATTTTTTTGGGCTTTTGGCTTTTTCTTAAAAATAAGAGAATTAACTTTGTTTTGAACTTAGATAAAAAATCTAAAATGTCCATCACTATTTTATATTTAAATAAGTGGAGAAGATTAAAATCTTGTTTTCCTTTCTTCTCTACTTACTTGAATATGAACTCCAAATTGGTCAGTAAACCATTTTTAATATCACTATTTTAAACCAATTACCGATATGAAAAGATTCACTTTTTTATTTATTTCTTTATAACAATGAATAAAAAAACCAAAAATGGTCACCATAATGGCACTTATCCAAATATTTCTTATTCTCATGAGTTTGCCTGACAGTTTAAAAAATTTAGCTTGTACTCACTTTCACAGGGCTTCTAGAAATAAAATTAGTTCGCTTAGGCAAACTTATAAAATTAAATGCTTTTTACAATGTTTTGCTTGTACTTAAAGGATCTCTACAAATATAAATAAATGTCCCCTAACTTCGCTAAGGCAAACATATAAAACTAAAAGCTTTTCGCGCATGCGCTTGAAATTGAACTTCTTTTTTTCTCATACAGAGATACAAAATAAACATTTATGTAAGTCGTTATTATTTGAAAGTAATATAAAACATACTTTGTAATATTTTCAATCAAAAACAATGATTCAACAATTTTTTAATTCAAATATTAAAATGCAGTAACTATAACACATCTATTTTGTGGAATATTTTTTAAAAAGGCAAAACCGTTTAATGCGGTTTATTTGAAATTCAACGTAATGTTTTTTTTTATTTAATGAATATCACGACTCATATACTATTGACATAATTTCGGTAATATAGAATTATAATAATAAATGCATTTAAGGCAATTGTATAAGTTGTAGGTACTTCTACCATACTTAAATACATACCTAAGTCATTTTTGAGTCTAATAATTTTCGAATTGGATAAAAAAAATACAAAGCATTCATAAAGATTTTGTAAGCAGTTCTAATACAATTTCTTTTGCAAAGCCATTTAAAAGAAGTCAGTTATTGGCTTTTATTTCTTGTGCTTCTACAATGGAATTTCATGTGGCCGTATTGAAATTTAAACGAAATGTTTACATTAATGCTTGTAGAAATTTTTAGATTCCACTTGCACTAGGTTTCTAGGAAGCGGTTAACGAAAGTTAAGCCTCGAAAGTTTGAATTTTCGATTCACAAACTAAATAAAAGCCCTGTAGAGATAATGAGGCATATGCATAAAAAAAAGTAATTACTAGTAGTAAAAGGTTTATAGTAAATACTAGTACTACTAGTAGAAGCTGAAAATAATAGTATTTACTACATTCGGTATGCATAAACCTTAGCTTCTACTAGCTATTATAAACTAGTAGTAAATACTGGATTCATCCCAGTAAATACTACTAGTTCATCTGAAAGTAATAGTATATACTAGATACCTACGTGTTTTGACGTCAGCTAAGTTCGGATGCTGTATTGAAGAGGAGTTAATCCTGAGTGTAAATCTCAGTTTGTGTATTGATTGGTCTTGTGGGGCGTCCGCCATTTTGAAAAACGCATAAGTCTCAATATCTAGAGAACGACTGTTCGACAGAAAATTTGCGAGCACTTTTTATATTGGAAATATAATTATCTTTCATTCTTTAGTACATCATCTTTCTCTAGGAGTTATACTTTCAGAGTAAGAGAACCGCAAAGTATCTCATTTTCATTTCAAGTTGGTAATTAGAAACTTGAAAAATTAGCAGTAAATACTAGAAAGTAAAAGTTCGTACTAGTTTTTTATGCATACCAAAACCAGTATTTACTATAAAAATTCATCCAAAACTAGTAAATACTATTCTACTAGTAAATACTACCTTTCCAGCATTTACTATGTTTTTAATGCATATGGAAAGTAGTAAATACTATTAAAATTTACTAGTAAAAGCATATGCTACCTTTTATGCATACGGCTCAATAGCTGCAAGAAATTAAAAATCTTAACCTCGTGGAAGTAAAATTGTTAGTTGGGAAAGGCTGTATTCCAGAGGCTACGAGAAGCACATCTTAAGTTGAATCCAAAGAAATGTGCACTTTTCAAGACCGAGGTTAAATATTTGGGGCATATCATCTCATCCCAAGGAGTGAAGACTGATCCTGAAAAAGTTGACACTGTGAAGAACTGGCCAACCCCTCAGGACAAGCATCAACTTCGGAGTTTCCTCGGTCTGGCAACGTACTATCGACGATTTGTGAAGGATTTTGCGAGAATCGCCAAAAGCTTGCACCAACTTACGGAGAAGGGTAAACCCTTTAAATGGTCAGGTGAGTGTGAGAAAAGCTTTCAGGAACTAAAGCTGCGGTTATGTGAAGCTCCTGTGCTGGCCTATCCGACTCCAGGCAAACAATTCATCACTGACGCAGATGCAAGTAATGTTGGAGTTGGTGCTGTTTTATCGCAAGTTCATGACGGAGAAGAAAAGGTCGTTGCCTATTTCAGCAAGGTACTCTCGAAACAAGAAAGAAACTATTGCGTGACCAGAAGGGAACTTCTAGCTCAAGTATTGGCAACAAAGCACTTCCATAAGTACATCTATGGACAGAAGTTCCTTCTTCGCACAGATCATGGTGCGCTAAATTGGCTTTTGAACTTCAAAAATCCAGAGGGTCAAGTAGCAAGATGGATCGAGATACTTCAGACGTATCAATGTCAGATTCAACATCGAAGAGAAAAGCTGCATTCAAATGCAGACGCATTATCTCGGCGCCCGTGCAAGCAAGACTGCAAGCATTGCACACGACTAGAAGAAAAGGAAGTTGTCGCTGTTAGAAGAACGAGAGCTGATCCCATTTGCGGCTGGAGTAATGAAGAACTCAGAATTGCCCAACAGGAAGATTCGGACATCGAACCCATCCTTGCATGGAAGGAACATCAAGAGAAACCAGAATGGGCCGACATCTCCGACCGAAGCCCCACTCTAAAAGCATATTGGGCACAATGGGACTCACTTCATGTGCAAGAAGGGCTACTCAGGCGTAAGTGGGAATCCGCAGATGGTAAATCCTATGTAATGCAGCTAGTCGTACTTCAGTCAAAGGTAAATGATGTTCTCCGAGAGATGCACGGTGGAACTTCTGGAGGCCATTTAGGCATCAACAAGACGCTGGAAAAGCTACGACAGCAATTCTACTGGTTACGTATGAGAGAAGACGTTGAAAAGTGGTGCCGAAAATGTGATACTTGTGCCGCTAGCAAAGGACCAGTTAGAAAAATCCAAAGCAAGATGCAGCAGTACAATGTGGGTGCACCTTTTGAGAGAATTGCAATAGACTTAGCAGGTCCTTTTCCCGAAACCAACAACGGAAATCGATACATCCTTGTAATGATGGACTACTTCAGCAAATGGCCTGAGGCATTTGCCATTCCAAACCAGGAAACCAAAACAGTTGTGGATAAGATCGTCTTTCATTGGGTGAGCAGGTTCGGAGTACCCATGGACTTCATTCCGACCAAGGAAGGAACTTCGAATCTAAGATCTTTCAAGAGGTTTGCTCACTCCTTGGCATCAAGAAGACGCGAACAACACCGCTTCATCCACAATCTGATGGGATGGTTGAGCGATTTAACAGGACACTTAAGGAACACCTGTCAAAAGTAGTCAATGATATTCAACGAGACTGGGACCGACATATTCCATTATTCTTGATGGCTTATAGAAGTGCAACACATAGTTCTACTGGACATACACCATCGGAAGTCCTATTTGGCTCAACAATACGCCTGCCAAGTGAGATAAAATTTGGAAGTGTTCCAAACGAGCCACATGAAATGGATGAGTACGTAGATAACCTGAAAGGAACACTGGCTGACATTCACCAACGGACAAGGACAAATATAAAAGCGTCTAGTGACAGGATGAAAACAAGATATGACGCACGAGCGACAGCAACAGGGTTTCAAGAAGGTGAACTTGTGTGGTTTTACAATCTCCACCGACAAAAGGGACTATCACCGAAGCTACAACAAAACTGGGAAGGCCCTTACACAGTAATAACCAGAATTAACGACGTGGTTTACCGTATACAAAGAGGGGTAAGAGGCAAACTAAAGGTAGTTCATTGTGACCGTTTACATCGTTATAATGGTGAAAGAAGCAATGGAGTTGTTCGGGACGAACAATCCTAAGAGGGGGGCAATGTAACGATGAATTACTGAACTACTTTAAGATAAAAGTCTGAACACACTACCTACTACTGCAAAGGTAGAAATGTGAACGGACCTTTAGTAAATAAGAAAATATCCCACTGAACACATCTCAAAATATCCCACTGAACACATCTCAAAATATCCCACTAGACTGGAAGTATGAAGTGCCCTTCCTGGAAAGGAAGTTTCGAGAGACAGGGACGAGAGCCTTCGAGGACGTTCTCGAGTCTCGAGATTTCGGTATAAAAGGGCAGCGTAGACACCGACCGGATACAGTTTAATCTTGAAAGTGAAAGAGTACAGTAAAAAGTGAAATAAAGTGTTCCGAATTGTTCGTAGTAAATAAAGTGATTTAAAAGTGTGTTTGTTTGAGCGAATAATAAAAGTAAATTGAGTTGAAATAAAGTGTGTTCTTATTTGAACGGAAATATAAGTAAAAATTAAATAAGTTTTATTGTGAACCCGGAATAAGACGTAACAATATCATTCATAAGGATTTTGTAAGCAGTTCTAATACAATTTCATTGGCAAAGCCATTTAAAGGAAGTCGTTTAATGGCTTTTATTTCTTGTGCTTCTACAATGGAATTTCATGTGGCCTTATTGAAATTTAAACGAAATGTTTACATTAATGCTTGTACAAATTTTTATATTCCATTTGCACTAGGTTTCTAGGAAGCGTTTAACGAAAGTTCAGCCTCGAAAGTTTTAATTTTCGATTCACAAACTAAATACAAGACCTGTAGAGATAATAACTGCAAGAAATTAAAGATCCTAACCTTATGGAAGAAAAATTGTTAGTTGGGTTCATAACTTAGAATTCTATTCACATCTTTTCATTTGTATAATTGGGCAGTAAATATATTATTTTTATTTTTCAATTATTTTGGTGTCGTCACCATAGTGCCGGGCTACACGGTGATTTTTCAATCGCCTAACCAGTCAGGTTGTAGGCAAGAGGGGTGAGGATTTTCCTCTTTTTGACGTTTGTTCCTAGCAAATGTGAATCACAACACAGTGTAGCCAGGCACAAAGAAATCATTAATAAACAAATTCAGATTTTTCGTTTGTTTATTTTTTTCTCTAGCATTTCTTTCATTCAAACAAGCATGGTTTGTTGTTATTTTTGAGTTGATTAAGCCAATAAAATTGAGTTTTTTGTTCATTTTGTTCTCAATTTTATTGGAAGGGAGAAAATAAACTTGATTTGAAACGACCTATAAACTCACTTATGTGAATGTAAACGAAGCAAAAATCATTTTCATACTAACATATATTTGAGATTTCGGAATTTTACTTTTCATTGAATTTTAACATTAGCTATCGATCGCTTAAATAACGATCTAAAGGTGTATAGACACTATTGACATTGAAATTTATGAAAGATCTTAATGCCCTGGAATGGGCAAAATACATTGAAATTGATACACATCATCAGCGGTAAATTTTTTCCTTCCAAAAAGTTTTTGAACGAAGATGGATTAAGAAAAGGAATCGCAACATTTTGAAATCGGGACAGATATCGGACAAAGTCCAAATATCGGGACTGTCCCGCTAAAATCGGGATGTCTGGCAGCCCTATCAGTAGGTTTTTTTTTTAAATGCCATTCAATCATTTATTTGCATATTTTGCCACATAAATGCTAGTTTTCTGTGCATATTTTCCCGAAATTTTGGGCAGTTTATTTATTTATTTTTAAGCAAACCTCAATAATTCCAGAAAGTTACATCTTTATACGGAAATGGTTTCGTACATTAATAAGAAAACGTAAAATGTTTCTATAATTTTAAAGAAATATTTATACTTTATAAAATTATGTGGTTTTAAATGCATATTTTAAGTGCATATATTATATTTTAAGCGCATATTTTTCGTTTTAAAGTGCATGAAATCCTATCCCTTCTGATTTCTAGTTTTCATCAATGCACTGATCTCTATGATACACTGGATAGTGGATTCCACACACATAGACACTTGGTGAGTCATTCACCACAGTGGTGGCTAAATTTTGAGTTAAATTTGTTGTTGTTGTACACTTCTTCACGGACTTCATGCATTGAATAAGAAATACAGGAAGGGGTGTATATCAAATATCACACCTATAGAGTTAGCCCATACTCTGATAAAATTAGTCCATTTTCCGTCAAATTTTGAGCTAGTTTTCCAGAGGCGAACTCACTTTTATTGGTGATGACAAGGCGATGGAATCATTGACCGCCAATGTTTCAGCTAATATTGATGATTTCAAAACAATTTTCAGTCTGTTTTTAGTTGAGAAAAAAAAACAGTTTAAAATTCGTATATAATTATGATGAAAAATATTACTTATACGGAGTCTCTCACGAGACCAGTTACATTTCTGTTGGTGCCCCTTAAATGAACAATATATCTGCACTCCGACTCTTTATCAATACATGTGCATCTGTACAACTCACACTAATAAAAAGCGGTTTCACTGATTTGGATAAACACCCCTTCCTGTTCTTATTCAATGACTTCATGTCAAAAGTACAAAAACAACACTTTAGGCCGTATGTGAATCGCCTAAAATAGTTAACACTTTGTAAAATTTTTGACACTATTGAGGTGAACAAAAAAATTAAAAAAAAAATGTATTGCTTAATTTATTTATTTTTTCTGCCTTTTTTCTGTCATGATACTCCTTTTTAATAAAACAAAACCATCTGCAAACAAAATTTAACTCAAATTTAACCAGTTCCCAGAGCCCAATAAATTTTTAACAACTGAAAATTTTTTATTCACCTCAATAGTGTCAAAAATTTTAAACGGTGCCCTTCAAGCAAACAGGTCCGACCTCGGTCCGAATCCGCTCCGCCTGAGGCGGAGCTGAGTCCGACTTCGGATCAGAAACTGGTCCGAAGGCGGCTCAAATTAGTATGGAAATTATAATCACCGCGAAGTCGATTGCATATGTATTGGTGTGGTGAAAATCTCCATTCCGAGAAAACGGAGCCGAAGGCGGACCTGAGCCGGAGCAGCGAAAACCTACCAGAAAGAGGAATAAGAAAGGGATGACATTTCGCATTTGCGACCAAAAAAAGAATAAGATTTATTTTTTTTTTCACTGAAACTGTTTTATTTTTTATTTTATTTTGGCAAACGAAATTTTCACAATAAATACAATATAAATCACAATACATATTTTTTCATTTTATTTCATTTGATGCTGCTACTGTTGTTTGTGTTTTTTTAGATACCCAATCGCATGTTTCACCTTCTAGATTTTTCTTCATCATTAGAGATTACATCTACAACACAAGAAGAAACAACATTTTAACCCAAACACTTTGAGCGATATATAAAACATACCTTTTTTGTTTTCCATATTGTTTATAATTTAATAAAATTGTTTATAATTAATAAACTCACATTTTACAAACAACGACACGAGACACGACGCGACCAAACACTTCAACAAAAAATAACAAAATGACGCTTTGGCTCTTGTTGGCCTTGTCTTTCTTTTCCTTTTCTCATTTTTCAACACGATTCTCGTTCGACTTTGTGTTCATACACAAAAAGTTGCAAGTGTGTGAGTGCAAGCCCGATTTTCGCGGTCTGAGGGCGGAGTTTCTTTGTTGAACTCAGTTTTCTTGCTTGAAGGGTGTTAGCTATTTAACGCAATTCACACACGTCTTTAAACAATATGGTTTTGGGGGGTGCAACACAACCAAAGTTTCCAGTCTTGGTATAGTTTGTCGATGGTTGATTCCATCGATAAACTATTCCAAGACCCCTTCAAGCAAGAAAACCGAGCTCAGAAAAGACACTCCGACCTCAAAACGCGAAATACGAGGCAAAACGAGAGTGCACTCACTCACTTGCAACTTTTTGTGTATGAACACAAAAGTCGAATTAAAAGCGTGGTGAAAAATGCGAAAAAGAGTACTGACGAAAGAAAGAAAAAATCAAGAAAAACATTCAACAAATAAAATTTGTGGGATCAATTATAAATTTCGTACATAAAAATTAATTTTGATCTGCTTATATCTCAAAAACGTGACGTCATAAATTTTTTTCGACTTCGGATTTGAATTAAGAACGTTAAAATCTATTAGAAAAGTATACTTTCGTTTACGGAAAAAATAAATTCTCAGTTTTATTGAACATTGTAACTTTTCATTACATCATGTTTTCTTATATTTACTTAAAAACATAGTTGGCAACCATATAACCCCAATATTTCAATTTTCTTATGAAACATAAATAGAAGAGATCGCAAAATTGTGATAAGTGAAAAAAAAAATACATGAAATAGCGTATTTAGAGGTCTTAAAGTGTGTTTTACTAAATTGACATTTTTTGGACTTTGTTTTCAAATTTTTTGATTTTTTTGTAAAGAATATGAATCTATGAATCCTAAATCTTAAATTTAACATCTTTTTGACATGAATTTAGCCCAATTTCTAGCTTATATACTGTTTTGAAAATGAAAATTCTATTTTAAAGCTCATTCTTTCCGCCATTTTGGAGCCGCCATTTGGAATAAAAAAAAGTTGGCAGCCTTTTTGTATTCTCCATACTATTATCATTCAGTGTACCAAATTTCATGACTTTTCGTACAGAAATGGCCGTGCAAATGAATTTTGACGCCAAAAACGAAGAATGGCACGACTGTGCGCCCTGGGACCTGTTTCGTAGTCGAGGTCGGACTCACTTCGGAGCCGATTCGGACCGAGGTCGGACTCGTTTGCTTGAAGGGACTAAAGTAATATAGTTTACAGTGAGGTTTCATTGTAAAATATATAAGTGTTGGTAATCATCAACTACAAATTTTTCGTATAAGAATGGTACAAAAGCATCTTACTGATGAGCCCAAGTGTTGCGCCTGATCGAAAAGCATTTTTTTGGACTACCCCTTCAAGCTAGGAAACGGAGTTCTGTTTGATTTCTCCATTTGGACACGCCGTTTTACTCACACATATACAACTTTTTGTGTATGAACACAAAATCGAAGGAGAAACGTGTGGTGAAATGTGCGAAAAGGAAAATTGACAAAAGAAAGACATTGGCAACAGAATAACAAAGCATCATTTTATTTTTGTTGTGCAAAGACTGGCGTGTCGTGTCACTTTGTTTTATTTAAGTATTATGTATAAATAAAATGGAAATGTTTTAATCCAAAAATTTTATAAATGAGTAATTTTGTGTATTTTCGTAGGAAATCATCTTCTCCTGCAGCCTGAAGGCACCAACACCCACGAACAACATTACAACATTACTCCTGCCGCTGGCCTGTATGCTGTATCTCAAGAAAATAAGTGTAAACATTTTGTTTGTGAAAGTTAAATAAAATAAAACAATTTCAATGAAAAAAAAATAAATCTTGTTCTTTTTTGGTCGCAAATGCGAAACGTCTTTCCTTTTATTGTTCCTTTTTGTTTTCGCTGCCTTTGTTTTCGCTGCCCCGACTCGGGTACGACTTCCGCTCCGTTTTCTCGTAGTGGAGATTTTCACCACACCAATACATATGCAATCGGCTCCGCTATTATAATTTCCTTACTAATTTGAGCGGCATACTAATTTGAGGTCGGACTCGTTTGCTTGAAGGGACAAAATTTCGATTCAGATTCATATCGATCTTTAAATCGGACATACAAACGGGGTACTTGTAGGAGCAGACTTAAGCCAGAACTATAATTATCGGATGCGTCGGATGAAACGGAGGGGAACAGCGCGCAACCGCACTCGACGGATGAAAACTTATCGAAAGTACAAAGAAATCAACAACTATTTGACAGTAGCTTCCGACTCCATCCGCCAACCGGACAGGCGGAGACTCACAGGCATAAACGTGGTGGCTTTCACATATCGTCCCGTTTCTGCGTGAACCACGTATCTACAAAGCAAATTTTGTTCAGTTCTTAAAAGAAATATACATTTTTCTTGAAATCAAAAATATGAATTGAACAAAAGGAAATCAAATTATGTTTAAGACATATTGATTGAGTTGTTTCTAAACTAAAACCCTTGTATCTATTCTTTCTGTAAGTTTTAGAGCAGTGTTTAGGAGAAAAAACAAATCTTTGAAAAAATGTACTTACGAGGTTCAAGCAGAAAGGGGACGATATATTCACAGACAACACTGTACACAAAAGGGTTTTGGGGGTAAGACGTCCCTTCAAGCAAACAAGTCCGACCTCGGTCCGAATCCGCTGCACCTCAGGCGGAGCTGAGTCCAACTTCGGCTCAGAAACGGGTCCGAAGGCGGCTCAAATTAGTATGGAAATTAGAATCGGCGCGGAGCCGATTTTATGTGTATTGGTTTTTTCACCACGATTTCTCCTTCGACTTTGTGTTCATATACAAAAAGTTGCAAGTGTGTGAGTGCAACCCCGTCTTTCGCGGTCGGAGGTCGGAGTGTCTTTTCTGAACTCCGTTTTCTTGCTTGAAGGGAAAGAACTGTTTTTTGTAAAAAAAAACTCATACAAATCGATTTCAAATGTTTTTTTTTTTGTAATAACGTTCTACTATAACTTAATTTAGTGTCTAAAAATCGAAAAAATTACGGAATTTAAAATATATTTCTATGCTGTACTTTTTGCTTTTTTTGTTTTGTTGGTTTGTTTTTGCTGGTTTGTTTTGGTTTTCGCCGAGTTTAAAACGTCAAAATGATAACTGTAAAAAGAAAGAGAAGACAAGGACAAATGTTCGAACTTCCCTATTGGAAGATACTATCTTCCAAGTTAAATTAGGTTCCAAGTTCCAATTGTCAAAAAAAGAAACAAAAATTTTCTCTGCCAGCTGTCATTACCTCACGAAAAAATCTTCAACATAAAAAATTTGTAAACAACCATTTCCTAAAAAAAAATATTTTCAATCTAAATCTCTTAATCAATTTCAAATCGTTAATTTTGTAATTAATTTTATAGTAATTGGCTTTAACCATTCCATGATATGTAACTCTCGGTATAAAGACGGGCTAAATCTTGAAACTTTGTTTTTTTTTGTTGAAAAAGAAAATTTCCAGTGTTGTATTCGTCGCATCCTCAAACAAAAAGAAGTAATGAATATGGAGCTCAGTTTATTTTATCGCAAGAAAATCTTTCCCTAGTCATCTTTTTTTTTAAGAACAAACACGGTTTTCTCTCTTTCGAAAAAATAAATCATCCAAATCAAACCTTCAATCAGATCACAACTCCTGTTCTGTTTCTCCGTTGTCGGCGTCGTCGTTTTGTTTCTTTCTTGTGTCAAAAAGTTAAATCTTTAGTTGTTTTGAAATGCACCATTGTTCTCTCCAATTTTTTTTCTTATCTGCCGAGTAGTCTAGATTTCATTTCGTGACAACCATCAACGTCTCCCACATCAGTTTCATAGTCTAAACCAGTTAAGCTCGTCAGAAATAATTCGTCTTTATTTGTATCTGTTGTGTAATGTTTTCCAACGGTCTTCCTTGTAATTTGCCATTTCCCAGCTGTCTTGGTGTTCCCAAGGATAGTGGAAGTGACGAACTCTTGCCTGCTAATATGGGAAATCGAGAGCCAGTCATCCTGAATGTCTACGATATGGTATGTTCCTTGGGGAGTACTCTTTGATAATTATTGTATATGATTCTCTTTTGCAGTATTGGATAAATGAATATACCACCTCCATTGGGTTAGGAGTTTTCCATTCGGGAGTTGAAATATTTGGGACAGAATTCGCTTACGGCGGTCATCCTTTTCCATTCACGGGAGTTTTCGAAATTACTCCTCGTGACCATGACGAACTTGGTGACCAGTTTCAATTCAGACAAAGTATACAAATCGGATGCACAGACTTTACATACGAAGAAGTGCGGCGGATAGTCGAAGAGTTAGGCAATCAGTTTCGAGGGGATCGGTATCATTTGATGAATAACAATTGCAATCATTTTTCTAGCTCACTTACACAGGTAAGTAGCACATTTTTAGCAATAAAATTAAGATCTTTTTTATCCTCTTTTATATATGTAGATCCTTTGCGGCCAAGAAATTCCAAGTTGGGTCAATCGATTAGCGCATTTTAGCTCATGTGTGCCATTTTTACAAAGATGCTTGCCGAGGTAAGTATTATATTGTTAAATTATATTATATTATTAGAAGAGGTTTGTGTATAGCTTTCATACTTGCAGGGCAGCTGCTTGTATAATCAATTTATATTGAAGGTTTTGAATGAATTACAACAACTTGTGTGTATTACCACCAAGTTCATAGGCTGCAGTTATAGTTATTTCATATGAACATAAGCGACTTAGCACAACTGAAAGGAATCTGATGATCGGGTTGGTCCCCGTGAAATAGCAATAACTCCAGCCTATAACCTTGGTGGTAACACACACACAAGTTGTTATTGTTCATTCAAAACCTTCAATATAAATTGATTACACAAGCAGCTGCCCTGCAAGTATGAAAGCTATACACAAACCTCTTCTAATAATGATTTAAAATTTGACCAGTGTCAACCTCTTTCCGCTTATCTCCCTCCTTGTATACGAACAACGAATTGTTGTCATACGAATAGAGTTGGAGAAAAAGAGAAAGAAACCGAATGAACAATAACAGACTTGTGTGAGTTAATAAAAATGCTAGTCGGTTCAAGTGAACTTGATAATTGGAAGAACCTGTTCGGGGTTATGAATTCACAAGTGGCAGCGGTGGTGCGATGCGTAGTGCGTCGGCCTCCCAACCGCTAAGTTGTGAGTTTTGGATTTAAAAAAAAAAATTGAAAATTTTTCTTTGAAAAATCAAATTTTCGAAAACGGGACATTGAATTTTTTTGAAATTTTGTTTTTAGATGTTGATTAGTGATTTCTACAAAATGGCATTACAATTTTATTTTAAAACTTTTTTTCCAAAAAATTATTTATAAAAAATTGTTTTTTTTTTTTTTTAAACGGCTCTAACGATTTTGAAAATTTTTCAATAGTCAGATAAACCTCAGATAGAGCTTATTCCTAGGAATAAAAGTTTTTTTTTTACATTGACATATATTCTTCTGATAGTCTTACTGCATATATACGAAAAAACATAAACAAAAACTTATTTAAATTTATAACTTAGTTACAGAACCGGAATTACGAACAGTATAATACGACAAAAAAGCCAAAATGATGAAAAAATCTTACCGGGTTGTTTTTTTTATGGGAAATTTTCTTAGTTGTGCCGTTTTCTTTGAAAAACCCAAAACCAATCCTATCTACGATAACGGCATAACTAAAGAAATGCCATTAATGTATACAAAATGACAGGAATATTTGTGAAAATTAACAGCGGCACTTTTTCATAACGTGGGTACTAGAAGAAGTAGAAAAGCGCTGATTACATAGAAAAATTGCGTTTTTTTTTCAAAAGTGACAAATTTCGACTCATGCCACTTTGCCATGAAAGCGACGATATAAGTTTAGAAAAAATTTTCTCTGTAAACCAACAAATTAAAAAAAAACTTTTGTTTATCCATAACAATCATTTGGTGTTGTTTCCATGCATAACGTGGGAACTAGAAGAAGTAGAAAAGCGCTGATTACACCAAAAAATTGCTTTTTTAAAAAATTAGTTCTGTGATCTAAACTCAAAAATTACAAATTTCAACTTATGCCACTTTGCCTTGAAAGCGACAATAAAAGTCTAGAAAAAAATTTTCTCTGTAAACCAACAAATTAAAAAAAAAACTTTTGTTTATCCTTAACAATCATTTGTTGTTGTTTCCCATGCAAGTACTGTGTTACCAGCTTAGCTCTGTGTTCCCAATAAAGAACGGCTTAGGTACAGTACCGAGCAAAAAATATGCAAACGAAAGAGATTAAAAGAGTTTTAAACAAGAAAGTGATTTTACATTGTAATACTACCAAATTTGGCATACAATATTGAAACTGTTTTATTTCCACTAAGCACAGTCGATTTGTAGAATATCTTACTCCAAGACAATTATTATAGTCAAAAGTTTACCTAATTATTTGAGGTTTCAAATTTTTGGATTTAAAATTGATCAGACCCCATGTTATTCCCATAAGAAACATTAACCCCAGCCGCTTGGCCGTTAGAATTAAGTTAGAGACTTCAAACAAAGAAAGTATTTTTTATTTACTTCCAACCGCATAACCCTTTGAAAGCAAATAATTTTTTTTTAAAATAACATAACCACCCTTGTATTTGTTTAGCTAAATTAAATCCATAATTTCATAAGTATATTTCGAACTTAAAATTTATTATCTTCAGTAGGGTTCACACTCCAAAAAAAATGCATTTAAAAATTTTGTATAGAACGTCAAATGTACTGTAAAAATCATTTATTTCAGTTCATTTTTACAATGCTCTATTGTAAAAATAGGAAAACAAAAATTTTATTTCCCATGTTATATAAATGGAAAATTAGGAACAGACATCTCATAATATTAGTATTAATAGCTCATCTTTTGTGAGACTGTTGTACATAGTAGTAGTTTGTTCAAAACGATAAATACTAACGTTAAAAATTACAAAGAATTACTTTACTAAATTTAAATATAGCAAAATTTTAACTATTCAGAGCAAAAAATTTACATTTAAAGCTTACAGATTTAAAGTTCTCATTTGTAGAACCAATGAGAATAAATAATTTACTAAAATTTTTAATTAACCCTTTGTTGCCCGGAGCAATTTTTTTCTCAAAAAAAATAAAAAAAACTTTAAATATTTCTTGAATGTCGCGCCAGAAAAAAATATATCCATTGCACTAGTAAATGGGCACGTTCAAACAGTTAACATAAAGCTATCGATAGCTTTTTGTTGTTGTAAACAGTGTTAAAAATTAGCAAAGAAACGAACCATTTCCTGTCAAAGAATAATCTGAAGGTATCCGAGAATGTTTGGTATACCTCAGGTATTCGAGTGATCAGCTGATAAATATTTGGCTATTTTTTATTTTGATTTCTATTCGCGCGATTATTCAGCTTGAAAATAAAATAAATTTTCAAGAATTAAAGTTTAATCGGTGGGCAAGTACTATGCAACAATTGAAAAAACGGGAATTTGCTCAAAAGAAACAATTTCCTCTTTTCAATATTTTCATATTTTTTTTGTAGGTGCTTTGGCAAGCTATCTGGATAGCTTTTCGTTCAAAGAGATATTCCAGATACGAATATCCCAGATAGCCTATCCGATAGCTGTTTGAACGTGCCCAATATCATTATATTAGTTAACTTCTGAGCTAGGTAATTGCTGATATATTTAATTGGGATAAAAAGTAAAAAATAAAGTTTAAAAGGTGGTTTCTTATTGTAACCACCGGAAAACAAAGGGTTAACTGACTAAGAGGACTATTAGCGCCATCTGCTGAAAATAGTTCGAAGTGGTTAACTCCTTCTTAAGTTAGTTTGACTCACATTGAAACCTATTCCATCGAGAATTGATGGACATGAAAAAGATTCATTTATCACACCTGTTATGAAGCAGAACTGCAAGTACTCTCTGTGCACAGAAAGAGATGGCAAGTTTAACAATTGAAGTCTTGAAGTGTATGGAGGCAATATAACCCTATCAGCCCATGGCAAAAAACGAAGAGAAAATCTTAAAAATGTACGCTGTATACTTTCTATTCTATTTATGTGTATAGGGTAGTATGGCGCCCATACAACTCACCCGTATTTAAGAACAATTGGTCTGACAACAGAAACATAAAGGATTTTAATTACATAAGGATCACGGGAAACCTTTTCTTAAAGCCAAGTATTTTATTAGCTTTCTTTATAATATAATTAAAGTGTTCGGTATATGTTTATTTTGAGTCTAATACGATTCCTGGATCAGAAAAACTAGATTCACGATGTAAACACGTCGAGTTTAAACGATAGTCATAACATAATTAATAAAATTACGTTTGCGTGTAAAACTCATTGTCTTACATTTGTCTATATTATAAAACAAACAATTGTTGTTGCACCATTCCCTAAATGTATTTAAATCATTATTGTAGTTGTAAGACGAAATCCACATAACAAAAAGATCATTAAGTCCAATTTTATTTAATTTACTCAGAAGAGTTTTATGACTTAATTTATCAAATGCTTTGCTTAAATCTGTGAAGATGCAATCTACTTGGGAATGATTTTCGAATGAATCCAAACAGAAAGTAGATAATAGATTAGTGACCGTAGATTTTTTCTTCACGGTGACCATCCGTCCCGGTTTACCAGGGGCTGTCCCGTATTTCTACAGCTTGTCCCGGGTTTTTATTTAAGAAACCCGGGACGTATAAGTGTCCCGTATTTTGTAATTTAATTTGTCCCGTGACTGTCCCGTGTTTGGACAATCTCTGATTTTTTTATTCAATATTTTAAATACTTTTTACGGAAAACAAGAAAAGAGTGGCTGGAAATTAAAATTTTTCTAATTTTTCGGATAAAGCATCAAGCCTAGTACGCTGCTAAAGCAAAACGAACATTTTTCTAAGTCTCCAAAGGGAACAAACTTTAGCTGCAAGAAAAATTGCCTGGACAAATAAATGGGAGTGACAAACAATTGAAAAATCTCCATATATTCTGGCATAGATAAGAATTTCGCTGCGTACTGTGCAACGAAAAGCAAAATTTTGTACTGGATTTGTATGAGAATTTTTGTTTCGCATCTAGAGTAGGCTTTAGTTTTTTTTTAAATTTTCGTCAATTATTAAGTTCTAGCTTCTGTTTGTCAGGTTGCTACACCAGGTAAAATGTTTTCGAATAAAGAACAACTTATATGGAAGAGTAAAGAACCCAGATTAGTTTCAAAACTTTTAAGGACATATTAAAAGCTGTGTTAAAAATCATACAATTTCCAAATCATTTAAAATAAAATTAAAATGTTAAAAAACAGCTCTCCTGATTTTGATTAAAAAAATATTTTCTTAGAAGTTTTCAACAGACATTATTATAAAACCATTTTCTTGATTTCCGATTTCGTAAACAACTCAAATGAATTCAACAAAAACGCTCCTATAACATGGTTTAGGAAATCTTGATATCAAAATAAGGACAAATTATGAAAACTCATTTAAAAAAATTTAATTTTTTTTTTTTTGAAAAATCAATATTTTCAAAACGATCCAACGAATTTTTTATCTGTCCCGGGTTTCGCTTCCAGAAATATGGTCACCGTACATATAACAGATGAGCAATTAAAAGAAATTATTTAAAAACCAAGAGACCAGTTCAGGAATAGCTGAAAGTTTCGCTATAGGACGATAATTTGTTATTAAGTTCATAGGGCCTTTTTTATGAACTGGTACTAGATATGAATATTTCCAAATACTTGGGAATTAAGAACATTTTAAAGACTCGTTGAAAAGAATAAACAATGATGGCGCCCCAAGAGGGTTAAAGTTTTTTATCATTTGAAATAGGTATGTAGGATTACATCATTCACTATCATTACTACTTTTATAAAACTATATCATTTTTATTTATTATAAAATTTTTTTTATTATAAAATACCAAACATAACTAATTTGCCCTAAGAATGTTCCATTCCCATTTTTGGTTTATATAATTTCTTTTAAGATTAATGATATTGATTTATGGCATTCGTTGTTAAGCATTAATAGAGAAAAGTTAATCAGTTAAGCTAAGAAAAGTTAAAGAGAAAAGTTTAAATTTCCCGCCAAGTTAATTTTTTTGTATTAACCTTTATGTTATTTTTATGAAAATACCCTAATATTAAATTAAATATTATTTGAACTACAATTTTGAACTATATTAAATTTAATTTCAATAAAATTTAAAATAAAAGACTAGAAACGTTTTAATTTCTTCCCTCTCCCACAATTGGTGTCAGAAGTGATTAATGAACTACCGTGTGTTTGATAATAAAAAAAAATAATAAAGTAATAGTAAAATAAACGATTAAGACGAAACCTAGTGACTTGTAATGTGATAGTTAAAAAATTAATTAAAAAATCTATAAGAGTGGAAATGTGAAATCCCTAAACCATAATCGTCAATGTGCTATAAACAAATAAAAAATATGTGAAAAGAGAGCCAAAATATTTAAGAGAAAAAAAGAAGTGTTTAAAAAATAAATGAGCAAACAAAGTCTAAAAGTGAAAAATCTCAGAAAAAAAATGTTAATAAATTCATGCTCCATACTTATAAAAACAAAAAAATTCATGCTCCATACTGTTACAAAAAAAAAGTTCTCTATACAGTAAAAGTACGGGATATTCCAGAAAGCGGTGAGATCGTATCATTTTTTTTGTATTGCATGTCATGAATACTTAAACAAAAAAATCACACACAGACAATTAAGTAAAAGTTTCATTTGAGTGAAATTAATGCATGATTTGTAAAGATCGATTTATTCTCAAAAAGCTCTACTGATTTTTTTTTACTTTAATTTTGCATGCACTTATTTATATTATTTTGCATGATCGATTTTTCATATGAGAAAAGCACATTTAATTTGAATGGAAGAATTAAATAAATTAAGTACAAGAGAATTGCAAACACTCTTAAAAGCAAAAAAATTATCGTATCGATATAACTTAAAAAAGGAATTAGTAGAAAGGTTATTTCAGGCTATTGTTGATGAAAGATACAAGGAGAGGGAAGTGTAGGAGAAATTATTAAAGATAAAAATAACGAAAAAGGTGAAGTTGTAGGAGGTGAAGCTGGAATAGGTGAAGTTGTCGATAGTGCTGAAGATAAGAAACCAGTTCCCGAAGAAGTTGTTGTTGTTGTTAGGGAGGAAAGTGAAGAAGAGATGGCTGAAACAAATAATTCCGTTTTTAAGGACATAGAAGATTCTCTAGACACATTCACGGGCGAGTCAGGGAAAAGTATTAAAATTTGGTTGAAGGATTTTGAAGATATCGCTACAGTCTGTAAATGGAATGATATTCAGAAGTATGGCTGCAAAACTGGCAGTCGAGTCCAAAACAGGAATTTGTAGTTGGGATAAACTTAAGAAATTTTTGAGTTCTGAGTTTGAAGATCCCCAATCCAGTATAAGCATACACAAAGCATTACAATCTCAAAGAAAAAAGCCCAATTAATCTTTCTTGGAGTATATGTACTCAATGAAACAAATTTCAATGCAAAGAAATTTCGATGATGTTTCGTTGATCGCGTATATCATTCAGGGAATTATGGACAGTCCATCTAATAAAACCGTGTCATATGAAGCAACTACTTTAGATGAACTTAAGAAAAAATTCTTAGTGTATGAAACTATAAAATCGCAAAGCTCAAGTTATAGAAATCAAGGGCAAAATAATTTTCAATCTATAACGCCCTCAACATTAAGTATTTCTAAAAATTTTCCAAATCAAAGACGGTGTACAAATTGTGGTTCATTTTCTCACCAACAACAAGCATGTCCAAATAAAAATAAGGGTGCAAGGTGTTTCTCTTGTAATGAGTTTGGGCAAATTGCACCAAATTGTCCCAAGGAAGATAGTAAGAATGCATCAGGAAAAGGCAAAGGTAATGCTACGAGAATAAATAAGTTTGACTATTGTGTCAAAGTAGCTATGTCTGGGGAGTCGTATGATGCGTTGGTGGACACTGGAGCTGATGTTTCGTTGATGAAGGAGAGTGTTTAGAAACAATGTGGTGCAGCGGAGATGGACAGTGTAGGCGAATGTTTATACGGTTTTGGTGAAGGGGAAGCAAAGCAAACCTATGGGTCATGTGCAATGGACGTTTTGATTGAGCAAGTTATGCAAAGAGTTCGATTTCATATTATTCCAGATGATTGGATGACAGATCAGATTATATAAGGGCAAAACTTTTTGAAAAATGCAAAAGTCGTTATAGAAAATGGAAAGATTTATGTAAGCACAAAACCTGTCCCCGTCGATTTAAAAGAAAACGATATTACAAGAATAGATATTGTGGAAGTAAATGATAAGAATAATCATCTTGAGGTTTTTGATGTAAAAGATCATCACATTTTAGACCCAATAATACGCAGTGAATTAGTAAAGATTGTACAAAATTACACTCCCAAGAAGCCAAACGGTGGGTCCCAAGTTAAGATGCGAATAGTTTTATCTGATGATTTACCGGTTTATCAAAAGCCCAGAAGACTACCTATAAATGAAAGGGAGGATGTAGAGAAACAAATAGACGAATGGATGCAAGATGGTATAATTCGTGCCAGTAGATCCGATTATGCTAGCCCTATAGTCCTTGTAAAGAAAAAGGATGGTACAAATAGAATTTGCATTGATTATCGTTTGTTAAATGCTAAGGTTATTAAAGATAGACATCCTTTGCCTCTAATTGAAGAAATACTGGAAGAATTAGCTGAGGGTTTTTGCTTTACAATTCTGGATTTTAAAAATGGGTTTTTTCATGTTGAAATCGATGAAGATAGTCAAAAATATACTGCCTTTGTTACACCCGACGGGCAATACGAGTTTTTAAGAGCTCCTTTTGGGTTATGTAACTCTCCATCAGTATTTCAGAGGTTTGTGAACTCGGTGTTTGAGAAGCTTGTAAGGCGAGGATGGTTGCACATTTATTTAGACGACATCGTTATCAAAGCTAAGAATGAGTCAGAATGTTTGGAAAGGCTAAATTTAGTTCTTGAAGTTGCTGCGAAGAATGGACTCATTATCAATTGGAAAAAGTGCAAGTTCTTAACTCCAAAGATTGAATTTATTGGCCATATTATTGAAAATGGATTTATGAGACCCTCAAAAGAAAAGTTGCATGCTGTGCAAAATTTCCCTACACCAAATTCTATCAAGAAGTTACCGTCGTTTCTTGGTCTGACAGGATTTTTTAGACGTTTTATAGAGGGTATGCACTTATTGCTAAGCCGCTGTCAGATTTACTTCGGAAAGACGTAAAATTTTGTTTTGTTTCAGATCAAATTTCTGCCTTTGAGAGTCTAAAGGAAGCGCTTTGCAAAGATCCCGTCTTAAAACTATTCAATCCACAATTAGAGACAGAACTGCATACAGATGCAAGTAAAGTTGGGTTCGGAGGTGTTTTACTGCAGCGACATGATGATAGTTTGTTTCATCCAGTTTTTTACATAAGCAACGGAAACCGAATCCAATTACACAAGCTACGAGCAGGAAGTGCTAGCCATCATTAAATGTTTAAAAAAGTTAAGGGTGTATCTAATGGGGTTGAAGTTCAAATTATATACAGACTGCAAAGCTTTTACAGCGACAATGACTAAAAAGGATCTGTGTACGCGTGTGGTCAGGTGGGCAATATTCTTACAGGATTTTCAATGTGTAGTTCTGCACAGAGCAGGGACATCCATGAGACACGTTGATGCATTAAGTCGCTATCCAGTTGTTATGTGAATAGAGGATGGAGTTTTGCATCGCATTAGAAAAACCCAACAAACTGATGAGTTTTGTGAACTTGTGTGCAAAATCTTAGAGAAGGAAAAATATGAAAACTTTGTCTTAAGAAGCGGCGTTTTATACAATTTCGTTGAGGGAGACTACTCTTTAGTTGTACCAAAGATTGCAGAAAGAAGTGCTAAGAAGTATCCATGAGAATGGTCATATAAATGCGAGAAAAGTGGAAGTTTTAGCTAAGAAAGAATTCTATATTCCAAGGATGTCGGTAAAGATCAAGCATGTTATCTCCAATTGTATTCCTTGCATCCTCGCATCGAGAAAAAGTGGAAAACAAGAGTGCCTACTTAGCCCGATTGAGAACTTTGATGTACCATTGAATACGTACCATTTAGATCATCTTGGGCCGCTTCAATCAACTGCAAAGAGCTATAAGCACTTGTTCGTGATTGTAGACGGATTTTCTAAGTTTACCTGGAATTTTCCCGTTAAGTCAACTGGATCTGATGAGGTGATAAAGAAGCTGATGTTGCAGAGTGACACGTTTGGTGATCCTGAACGAATAGTAACAGACAAAGGGTAAGCGTTTACATCTAATGCTTTCAAAGAGTACTGCGAAGAGAGAAACATAAAGCATTCGTTGGTCACTACAGACGTTCCCCGAGGCAACGGCCAAGTGGAAAGGATAAACAGATCCATCGTTAAAATTTTGTCCAAGTTGTCGGTTGAGGCTCCAGATAAATGGTTTAAGCATGTTCCAAATCTACAACGAATCATCAACTCAACTATTAATAGAAGTACTAATAGAACTCCTTTTGAGGTCATGTTTGGGGTTCCTATGAAAAGTGTCAAAGCTACAGATATAAATAACATCATGGCCGATCGGCTAATCGATGAGTTTGAAGAAGAACGAAAAGATATGCGAAGTCAAGCGAAGGAACAGAAAGAGAAGGTCCAAGAAGAGAATAGAAAAACGTTTAACCGAAAGAGAAAGCCAGCTCCAAAATATAATCTTCGTGATCTGGTAGCAATAAAAAAGACTCAATTTGCTCCAGGTACAAAAGTGTTTCCGTCATACTTAGGACCATATGAAGTAGTCAAAGTCAAAAGAAACGGTCGCTACGATGTAAAAAAAGTCGGAGCACACGAAGGTCCAAACTCAACTTCAACGTCAGCAGATTTTATGAAACGTTGGCGAGACGAAAATTATTCTGAAAGTGAATTTGATGGAGATGAAAGCGATGATGCCGAGATTGATGGTTACGTAGATTGAAATGTTAACAAACTGGTCGTCTGAGACAGCCGAAGAGAAGGATGGCCGAGTGTAGGATTACATCATTCACTATCATTACTAATTTTATAAAACTATATCATTTTTAAACAATATTATAAAATACCAAACATAACTAATTTGCCCTAAGAATGTTCCATTCCCATTTTTGGTTTATATAATTTCTTTTAAGATTAATGATATTGATTTATGGCATTCGTTGTTAACACAGAGTTTCCATTGAGCATACAGCTGCCCAACAACACAACCGCAATCCAATCCACAAACAGAACAATTTTTTTCGCTGGGCAAATTATGTCATGTCGTCTCATTTTATCTTTCGTGTACAGGTAAGGTTTTCTCTTGAATGTAGAGGTAATATGACTCGTATTACTTCTACATTCAAGAAAAAACCTTACACGAAACGTCAGAATCATGCCCATGATTTGAACAACGCTTATGTCATGTTCAAAAAACAAGATTCTTCGACAAGATGTCGGTGTGGGCATGGATTTTTCTGCCTCCATTGGATTTTTTCAAGACATGTTCATGAACAGGGCATCGTTCATGCCCAGTGGAGACTCTGTGTAAGCATTAATAGAGAAAAGTTAATCAGTTAAGCTAAGAAAAGTTAAAGAGAAAAGTTTAAATTTCCCGCCAAGTTAATTTTTTTGTATTAACCTTTATGTTATTCTTATGAAAATACCCTATTATTAAATTAAATATTATTTGAACTACAATTTTGAACTATATTAAATTTAATTTCGATAAAATATTTTAAAACTAGATGAATGTTTTAGTCCTGGTCCAGATGGTATACCATCATTAGGGCGTTCGTTATTTAGGTTTTCTTTTCGAGAATCAAGTTCCTAAGTGGAAAAAATGTTTCCAAATAATAAAAAAAAATCCTCTAATTTTTTCAGCTTTTTATTTTGACACTAGATGGCGCCCCAAGAAGGTTAAAGTTTTTAAAATATTTTCACGTATAGCAGCCCCAGAAATAGAAAAATTAATTAAATTAAGATGTGTGTATTCTAGTGTGTGAGGAGGGATAAAAGAAGTGCTTGTTGAAGAGAAATCTTCGAAGGCACTTTTAAAAATCAGCAAACATGTTAGATATTGTCTCTGGGATATGACTAGAAGAATTTTCACAAATCATACTAGCTGTTCAACCGTCAGATTTACGTATCTCCAAACTCTAAGTGTCTCATCACTTCTCGAAAGACTATATCTCAACCAGGCCTTATTTCTCTAATAGTCGGAGAGGCGACCGTCGAGTTACTTAGCTCATAAGGTTAGAGGTTAAAATTGGTGTCAAATGAAAGATAAGTTGATACTGAAAATAAAAAAATAGGGTTGCCACTTCTAAAATGGGAACTTCCATGTGGCAACCCTATTTGAAAGGAAAAATTGTCACATAACTAATACATTCATATCTTTGTTATTTGGCCAGATAATTTTTTTTTTTAAATGGCAAACCAAAGTCAAAATATTAAAAAAAAACAATAAAATAATAATGCAGACAAGTACTCGGCAACCCTGTCCAAATGCTAAAAAACGCAAAAATCACTTGTTTTTTGGCATTTGGATAAGGTTGCCGAGTACTTGTCTGGATTTGCGAGGTGGCACCCGACATTTTTTAGGTAGAAGAGAGTCTAAGCTAAACAGGATGTATTTTATAGCCTTTAACTCTATCAAATATTATACGGCCGCCGCTTGGGCTATAATTTTTGTAATGTTTTCGCGCTGTGGGATAGTATCGAAAAAACAATCAAATTTAAAAATATGTAATACATTCCAGTTAATTTCGAGCAGTAAATTAAATAAATTACAATTTTTAAAATCAAATTAAATATGTTTTTTACAAAAATTAATTAAGCCCCCCAATCAGCATATTTCGTTTGATCCATTACTTTTGGGACACCCTGTATACATTATAGATCATAAGTTCAGCGGCACCATTCCAAGTTGGGAAGATTAAAGGTCCCAATAATTATGATTTTGTCAGTTGGATTGATCTTTTCAAATATCGTCTCTAAGGAATTGTACAAATTTTTATAGATTTCGATGGTAGAGTGGGGTCGAATATAAGTTGCAACCACATAAATGTATCAAGAAGACATTTTTATTTTCACGCAGAGCACCTCAAGCGAGAACGCCAAAAAATAGGCAACAAGTGTACATAAAGTAGATGTTCTTACTCCAATCAATAAACCTCCACCAACAGCAGCTGAATCATTAAGTATGTGTCAATAAAAGACGAGTTCAATCATGTCTCATAAGATTTATATTTTTATAAACCTTGCTGGTTTTTGCCCTTAGTCCGTTGACATTTTGATAGTTAATTAGTAATTACTAATTACAATTATAATTGTTGTAGCTGCTTCAACGAGGATTTCGCATTGTCAGTTGCAGTCGAAAATTGTTGTACTGTGTCTTTGCGGATATGTTCTCAAATTCATGCATGATACCATTAGGCCAGAAAGACCAAGAATTTAGGATATAAATTTTATATTTTTTATTTATTATTAATTAACAAGTACTTAAAAGTAACCAGTTTATAAATAGTGTAAAGAGCCTAACTGCGAGGGCCATTGGCTCTGATTGTTTTACAATAAATTCAAATTTTAATATTTAGGTTTGATATGAGATTGTTTATAATTTCAATATTTGTATGATTTGGAGTAGTAAGTAGATCATATACATTATTGTTTTTTAAAATCTTTTTTTTAATTTTCTAAATTTAAAGTTACGTTGCAACAATTATGGTGCATATGGGCGGGTTTTGTTTGGTGAGGAGGTGTTCTTGTGTGACGGCTGTATGTCCAAGCCTAAGTCGAATATAGTTTTTGATTTTATATTTAGGTAGATCCGGGTATTGAGGATAAGCTTTGTCGCGGTTAATTTCCTTGTAGTGGTGGTGGTATTGGCTCCAATCATTCAGCTGCTTCTTTCTTAGAGATTTTTGTATGAAGTTGTTCATGTCTTTTTTTGTAAAAATGTTGAAGGAGTAAGCCTCTTTCGTTTAACTGGCAGCTCGATCTGCTTCTTCGTTACCGCATATGCCAGTATGGGCGGGAACCCACATTAGTTTGATTTTATTTTGCAGTTTGAAAAGCTGATTTCTTATTTCGTTTATTAGTTCTACATTGTTGTTGGGTTTATAGTATAGTAGGTATATAGACATACTGTAAGAGGAGATTATAGTTCTACTACGATGTTTAGCTGGTGTGATAATTGCTTGTAGAATACCAAAAGCTTCAGTTGTGAAAATGGATGTGAAACCCTGCAAAATGCCAATGCTCATTATTTGACCATTCTCTTGGGGTCTTAGAACCATCGGTGAAGAGGAAATTCCATCCTTTGCTACGGAGTTTCGATGCGATGCACGAAAAAAGAGCTCGGTAAATGATACGACTGGTGTCATTTTTATTATATTGAGCAGGAGCCGAGAAAATCACAAAAACGCCTTGTTCAAAATGGCGGCCAAACCACACATTTTTTGAACAAAAAAAAACTAGCCGACCCCGCCCTCGAAATTCGAGCGCCAATTTCTTTATTTTTTTTTTATTTGCAACAACTTTAAACACAATTATACTAAAATAGTTTCATTATTTTGTATAGTATTTGTTGTTATTTTCTTGCGATTAACTACACTTTTTGAAGACAAAATACACAGGTATATATAATATACCTACTTTTTGATATTTTCAAACCTGATTTAGTTATTGTTGAACTACGTTTTAACTGTGCTCAACTACGTAAAAAAAGTATCGAAAAAGAAAATGCAAAGTGTAATCGCCTTAATGCATTGTGTTTGCAACTTGCATTTTGCGATTCAATTCAACCTGTTTCATGTTCCATTCATTCAAATTCCATCATTCAATCATTCAACCTCCACCAACTTCACTCAAATTTGTCATTCACATCATTGTATACTTTTTAGGTTCTCGTCTTAGCTTAGCTTGTAGAAGTTTAAATTTCCGGAAGGGAGCGGGCGTTATTTATCGCACTTCAAGTTGGAATGATATTTGTGAAAATTTTAATGAATGCGTTCAGCTATTAATAAGAGATTAAAGATAGGTTCACATTTTTTTTTGGAAAAAACTACAAAACAAAAAAACTGTCACAAAATGAGTTTGAAATCTATCACTTGTTTACTTTTTGCAAAAAATGGCCGTTGTAGTTATACCTTTAAAGTCTTAACTACATTGGCTAAAAAGGTGAAAAAGTACAAAAGTGAAAATTTTCAAACGCATTTTTGTATGGTTTTTCGGGCTAGAAAATTAAAACAAAAAATGCGGAAAGCATAAAAACGATTAAAAAGTGAAAATTTTCAAACTCATTTTTTGACAGTTTTACTTACCTTAAAATCAAAAATAATGATGCAGAAAACTTATTTTTTGCTTTAATAAACAAAAACAAATAGCGCTAGAAAGAAATAAAAAAAAAATAATTTTTAGGTTATTGTAGATAAGGAACAAAAAAGATGTTTTTGTTAGTTTTCCCTGAACCTCATAAGAAAAACGCTTTGCAATGCGGCGATAAAATATTAGTGCCTTTTATGCAAAAATGTAAACGTCTAAAAGTGAAAACGTGGTAAAATGGTAAAGGAATTGTCAAAGCTATTACATGAAGCCTCAAGAGGCTTGACTCTTTTTTCAAATTTTCTTTTGATAACACAGGCGCACAAAAAAAAAATAAAAGTTCTGAAATTTTTTTGAGGATATCCCAGAAACCTGACGTGATAGGGTAAAAACGACTTCGAATCTGGATTCAGTGATCCAAAAACTATATGATTAACATATTCGCACATCCAGATCAGAGAAATTTTTTTTTTGTTTTCGTGAAATTTTATGAGGTTATCTCGAAAACCTGACGTGATGGAGCAAAACGGACTTCGGATTCGGTTTCAGCGACTCAAAAACTATATGAAAAATTTAGTCGCAATCCCAGGTCACAACTTTTATATTTTTTTGTGTGGCTGCCCTACTAACAATTTTGATTCTATAATGCTTTAAAGAAGCAACAATTGCATCTGTAAAGCTTTATAGAACCAAAATTGTTTGTCGGGTGTGTAATCATTCTGTGAGGCGCGTACTATTACACGATGCCTCTTGAGTCAAGGACTCAAATTTGACATTTATCTTTTGAATTAAAATTTGTTGTTGTTATATTGCACCAAGAAGCAAAAAGAAATGTGAGGGAATGTTGAAAAAAGAAAAAGTGAAAAAAGAAACGTCAAAAAAGAGTCTCGGACTCACGACCCACGCACTTTCATGCACTCATTATGTTTAAAAAAGAGTCGCGCCTCTTGAGGCTTCATGTAATTGCTGACAAATTCTTATGTTCTTTCAAGAGAGAAAAGAACGAAAATAGATTTCATTGGTATCAAAAGTGTTTACAAAAGATTAGTAATAGACTCGATTTTTATAGAATTCGATTTTAACAAAAATATTCATGGTAATAAAAAAAACATCTTACTTCTAAACTTAGATAACTAAAACAATGAAAGTTAACCATAGTTTACATGCGATCTTAAAACAACGCACCAATGTGAACACCAATTTTGAATGCTTTCATTCATTCATTCAGTCATGAATGACATTTCATTCCAGTCCATTCGAAGTTTTCCAACAGATATTTCCAGTTGTTTTTGTTTTGCTTTGTTGTTTTTTTTTTTTTACTAAAATATCGAATTTTATTTTAATCAATTTACCTATTTCCGTTAGTAAAAACTTTAAAAATGATGCATTCTGCACATCTAAGGAACATTTGCTATCGGTCGGTATATAATTTATGCCCCTTCGGTTTTTGTGGGCCGCGTAGTTTGTACCACAAATTTCGCGTTCGCCGTTTTATTATATGATGATGATGATGATATGTTTTTATGTTTGTCCCAATGTGCCTCATTAAATGAAATATCAAATTCAAATCCTTTCCAAAAATTCTAAGTTGACCTATTTTCAACTCCCTGTTTACTGTACTAAGGGCCATTTTCTTCACTATTGCTCAACTTGAAGCAAACTCGAGAGTTGGCAAACTTGAGAGTTGACTTCAACGCGAAGTTGAAACAAAAGTTGAACATTTTGTTTTCTTCACTTTTTTTTCTCAACTCTCGAGTTTAGAAAACAGAAGTTGGCAAACTTCCAGTTTGAAAAATATCCCTGGGATATTTGTGACAGATTATACAAATTATATCAGTTTCAAATATTTTTTTTTGTCAAAATGCCAAATTACTTTTAGTAATAAATTTAAATCGGTGTTAAGTATGCATTTTGCTGTTTTTTTTTTCCCCTAAAAATGAATTTCAAACAAATCGTTTTTTTTTTGTGTGTGTAAAAGTGTGTGTGTGTGCCTTCAAGAGCGATGTTGATGTGATGTAAAATAAAATCGACGAAAAATGTGTATGATATTTTTTTAACTTAATTCTCAATTTTTCCGTGAAAACAAGAATAAAAGTGTTTTTGCCACGATTTAGCATCAAAAATAAATTTGATACAAAAATTAAAACAAAAAATATGACATTTGACTGACAACTCTCAAGTTTGCTCCCTCAACTTCTACTATTTTCGGAAGTTGAGCAAACCAGAAGTTGACCAACTGGAGAGTTGAGAATCAAAAGTTGAAATTGTCAACTTTGAGTGAAGAAAAACAAAATCTCAAGTTGAGAATAAAAATCCTCAAGTTGAGTTCAACTTTTGGTGAAGAAAACGGCTCTAAATGTTCCTCAGCTCACAGTAGCTTATGCGCATAAAATAGATATAGAAAAACCTTTATTATTTTTTGCAGTGTCCATGTTTTTGCTTCATAGGCAAAACATATGAAATAAAATTGCACTCATCACGGCAGATGAGGCGTAGAATATTTTAAGAGGGGTATCATCACCATCACATAAACGGCTCAACGTTTGTAGTCCAGTGCATTTATGATGTTCATACAAAAAAAAGTTGTATAGCAGAGTTGTAGAGAATTTTAAGGTGAATAATCTTATCTCGGAAGGTTTTATCATAATTTTGATAAAAAGTGCTCAAAACTTTAAAATTGTCACTTTTTTCTGTTTTTTTTTTTTTACTTTGTTGGCTTGTAACTTTTTTAATATTCAGAATATCGAAAAAGTGTTCTTAATATAAAAGACGCGAAATTTAATTGCCTACGTTGTATATGTCTTGTATACACAACTTTTATGTAGGATAAATAGAAATCGAGATATTCAAAAAAAACTAAAATCCAAGATGGCGGCCGAAAGGTGAATTACGCGAGTGCGAAAAATCAGGGTAATGATATTCAGCCAATGCTCTATTAGCTCAGGGAAATTAGTCAAAATATGGGCATGAAATCGCATTTTTCGCGGGACAAAATTTTTTTCATGAAATGTGTTCGGGTGGTTGTCCTTATCATAAAAGTCAATTTGTTGGGACAATTGGAGGTTGGGAACAGCCGCCATCTTGGAAAAGAGATTGTTTTAGATAATGAAATAATTAAGTATGTCAGTCATGTTACTTATCTGGGTTTTAAAATAAATAGTAATCTTAGTTGTTGTAAGGCCATTTCTGACACTATCAGAAAAATTTATTGCGGGTTAAGATCTCTGAGATCTTCCTCTGACTTATTGTTACCTGGCATGAAAAAACATCTTATAAAATCGTTAATTATGCCTTACTTTACTTATAACTCTTTAGTTTATCCAATTTTAGATTGTGAGTGTAAGCGAAGATTAAATGTTGCTCTGAATGATTGTATTCGATTTATATACGGCATAGGTACCTAGGTATTCTAGTGTATCACATCTACGTCACATCCTATTTGGGATGAACCTTGACGAGTACCTGAAATTCAAAATAGTGTTGAAGCTTCATAATATCATCCACAATAGATGTCCTAACTATCTTAGTGAAAATTTAAATTTTGCCCAATCACAAAGAGGATTGAAACTAATCTTGCCGCGTTTCTCACACACCATAGCTGAACGTTCATTTTACGTGTCTGCAATTCGTTTGTGGAATGCACTCCCAAACGGATTGCAAAGCATTACCGAGCCTGCGTACTTTAAGGGGAAATTATTTTTGCACTACTCAAATTCAAATTAAACTATATTTTCTCTCTTAAATGAATTATTTTTGCTCTTTGAAAATTTACAAATTATTTAATTATAAATGTATATAAAATAGATATTTATTTTAATTTTTTATTTTTTATTTTTAACCTTTTGAATGTTAAGAAACTTTGTTTGTTAAATATGTATAGATGCTCCAAAAGATCCTTATCTTAATGCGTCATTGTAAACTAGATACTTATCGAATAAATGAAAATGAAATGAAAAATGTATCGTTTTTATTGAATAGCTCCATTGTTATTCATTTTAACAAAAAATGACAAAGGTAAGACTTATTAACAATAAAATTATCTAAGAAATGATATACAAAACAATTCCGTGAGTTGATTAAATAAAATTTTATAGTTGGTCAAAGTGCGGGTTTGTATCGCAAGGTTGGGACAAAATGACATTTTTTCATATATCTGACGAACTTTTGATTTGTTTGGATAATTCTTCAAGAATGAATTGTAGTACTTATAATTACCTATAAAATGAGCCCACAATGGTTATTGTCACCATCGTATTGTAGAAGTAATCTAACTCCATAAAATGGCTTTGTTTAAAATGTTTGTAAAAGACTAGGGTTTTGGCTTTACAAAAAGGTGTAACACGTTATTGTAAGTATAACCGTTGATTTTTAATAATTTTTTTTCCAAAATAAGTCAATTTTTTCTTAAATTGCCCCTCCCCGCTAAACGGGGGGGGGGGGGGACTAGACCCCCCCTCCCATACGATTTTTTTCTTGTCTCGACCTAACCTAAACGCTCTAGCTTTTTGGCACATTACTCCTGAATCACCCTGTATATAGTTCTATTGGTCACATCCTCAAGATTGGGGTGTTCAGATTTAGGAAAAATAATAGAGCATCAGCTTGTATATTTATAATTTCAAATAGTATAAATTTAGCCCATTCACATTAACTGGAAAACTTACGTTATTTAACCCCTCAAAAACCGTATAAAGCACAAAATTAGAGCTGTCAGACCTTTGAAATCGACATTAACACGCGTATGGCTGCAAAACTGCGTACTTATATTTTGGTTATACCTCTACTCCCAAAATTTTCTCGACCTACTAGCAAAAAAACAGCATTTTTCTTACTTTTGACTAGTACATGGAGATATTCGGAGTTAGATTACTTCTACAATACGATGGTGACAATAACGATTGTGGGCTCATTTTATAGGTAATTATAAGTACTACAATTCATTCATGAAGAATTATCCAAAGAAATCAAAAGTTCGTCAGATATATGAAAAAATGTCATTTTGTCCCAACCTTGCGATACAAACCCGCACTTTGACCAACTATAAAATTTTATTTAATCAACTCACGGAATTGTTTTGTATATCATTTCTTAGATAATTTTATTGTTAATAAGTCTTACCTTTGTCATTTTTTATTAAAATGAATAACAATGGAGCTATTCAATAAAAACGATACCAATCTCTTTTCCAAGATGGCGGCTGTTCCCAACCTCCAATTATCCCAACAAATTGACTTTTATGATAAGGACAACCACCCGAACACATTCCATGAAAAAAATTTTGTCCCGCGAAAAATGCGATCTAAATTACTAATTTCCCTGGGCTATATCGAATGAGCAAAAAAAAATTGGGGGTGGTACAAACTGCTGGGTCAAATTATAAATGCACTGGACTATTATAAATGTTTATAAATTGGTAGATAACTTTCGCATTTGTTAAGATAATTGAATAAAATAAATTTTATTATTTTATTATTTAGTTACTAAACAAGGCTTAAAATATTCGACCTTATAATTTCTAATTTTGAGCAATTGTAATTTAGAGAGTATAAAAAGCGGCAATTTTGATGGTTTTTTTGGTACCTAAAGTTCTCAATAGCATAGGTTTTTTTTTGAAAAAAATCTAGGTGGTAACATTTGAGTTGGGCTTTTTAATACTTTTTATTTACAGAAGTTACAGCTCTTCAAACATAGCAAAGTCAAGAAAAATGATATCAGTTCCGATTGATTTTTTTCTATAAAAAAAAATTTTTAGTTTTTCAAAATAGCTTATTCCGTAGTTTGATTTCTCAATCCAAAATAGAATTATGAAAAATAAAAATTTTAGTCTGAAGGTGTGTTTTTTTGGCATTTATATCCGTTGTAGGATTTCCAAAAAATCAACACTGAACAAAAATGTATATGCATGCACCAAGAGAAAGGAAAACGTATACTTACACCCCTCGTCAAAAACAAACAAAATATTTGTCAAACTTCACAAATTTGACGTTTAAAGGTTTGAATGTGAGTGCTTTTTTTTAAGAAGCATCCGGACGACCAATTGAAAACGATATAATGTCGTTTTCTTTACTCTAAATACTCTAAATTTTTACTCCTTTTTCTGGAGTGAAAGAACATAATGAGAGTAATTTTTTTTTTTGTAATTGTGTGTGTGACAAGGCAAAAATGGATAATTTCCTTGAAAAAAATAGTGATAACAGGCCTAGGGAAAAATTTTATGAATTGAAAAAAAAAAATTAATATTAATAACAAATGAAGCATAATAAGCGTTCGTTTGATAAGTCTGCTTCTACATGAAGACGCAAGGCGCAGAAATTACCTTTGAATTTCCTCTTGATTTTGTTTCGGTTTTCGCGCGCTTCTACACATAGTATTTTTTTGAAGACGCAAATTTGACAGCTATTTTCTTTGGTTTTATTTTGTTCTTGATGCACATAAGAACAAGGGAGAGAGAAAGATCGATTTCTCCTTTGCTCTTATGTGCATCTTGTGCGTCCACGTCTTCGTAGAAGCAAACTAAGTATTTTAATTCCAAAAAAAAACACCAAAATATACAAAAAACAACTCCAGTGGGTTCTATGTGCAACGAAAACTTTTGAATAAATTAAAAACGTTACTATACATGCAAATAATACACAACCGACGAAGCAGACTCCGCGATCGACGAAATAAAATAAAGCAGAACAGCAAAAAAAGAACAAGATCAAAGAGAAACGTCAAAAAGAGTCACAAAATTTTTTACCGGAGACTCACGGTAGAAAATCTTCCTTCCCTTTTTTCAAACTTTATTTCTCCCTTGCTCTTATGTGCGTCTCGCGCTTTGCGTCTTCGTGTAGAAGCGGACTTAGTTTTAATTTTGGTATATTTTTCATTATACTTCTGATCGTTTTTTTTCAGCCTAATTGACACACACCCTTATTTTGATAATTGTAAAACAAAAATATCCCATCATCGCAGAAAAAAAGTGGGATTTTGTTTTATCTGGCTCAGGATTTTTTTGTATTGATGAAGAACACTGGATGAAAAACTCTTTTATTCGGTTTTCAATTTCATTTTGGAAAAAGTGAAGAATTAACGAAAAAAATAGAAGAAATATATATGACAGAATATAATATAATAGTATTTAGGCCACAAACTAAAATATTCCTTTTAATATAGAATATAATGCAGTTCACCGCTCAGGAATCAGGATTGAAAAAAAAATAGAACAGACTGTTCTCTTGACAATTTTTCTTTTAATTACCGATTTTTAAAGTTATTTCAAAAATTGCCAAGTAAACAATCAAAATTTTATTGATACGAATTTGAACCCAAACTTTAGAACTTGGTACACTTTTACATCTCAATACTTTTTGTGCCAGCATAATTTCAACATAGGTGAACTTGGCTCTTTTTTTAACAGTAATGTTTTTGTTGTGATTTCACTTCTTTTTGCAAGGTATGGCTGTAGAATTGAAAATCTCTATATTTGATGAAAATTCAGTGAAAATGGGCGGTTGCCACGCCCCCTGGCTGAAATTCTCAAACTTTAAATTTTTTCCTTTGTATAAACTACCAGCTCTACCATTCTACCAAATTTCAGGATTCTACGATAATCAGAAGTGCTCTATAATATTTGATGAAAATTCAGCAGAAATGGGCGGATGCCACGCCCCCTGAATTGAAAATCTCAAATTTTCGATTTTTCCCTTTGTATACACCACAAGTCCTATCACCGTGTAAAATTTCAAGCTTCTACGTTAACGGGAAGTTCTCCATAATTTTGATGATCTGTCAGTGAGTGGGTGAGTGAGTGAGTGAGTCAGTCAGTCAGTTACGGTTTTTGCGATCTTTGAAGCCCTATATCTCAGAAACTACTCATCGTAAGAGGCTGAAATTTTGTGAGGAGTTTGGTTTTGACCAGCTCAACAAATGTAGCGAGTTTGAAATTTCTAGCATCTTTGGTGTGGAAGTTAGAGGGGGGTCGAAAATGGCCTGAGTTCTTTCCTGTAAATAAGGGTGTAGTGCCAAAGTTGCTAGAGAACTTGGCTGGGCACTACCGTGCCCCTTGATTAAAAGATTTAAAGGACTATTAGCACCGTAGTTTGATCTACTGTAAATGTTAGAAATTTGCAACTGCCTTTTTTCTCAAACTATACTGACTAGCAATGAAATTCAATCGACAAAGGATCGATGGAGCTGAAATCGATCCATTGATTATCCCCACAATAAAACAAAATTGTAGATACGCTCTGTGACTAGTTAGAGATGGAAGATTTATTAGTTTAATACGTTGAGCGTAAGGTGGCAAGTTAATTTGATTTGACCATGGTAGAAAACTTAAGCAAAATCTCATAAATCTTCTTTGAACGGACTCCAATCTATTTATATGAACCGCATAATATGGAGCCCATATAACGCAACCATATTCTAAAATGGATCTTACGAATGAGACATATAGAGTTTTCAAAACATAAGGAAAACAATCACATTTTTCTTGCGTGTAAAACACATTGTTTTACACTTGTCAATATTTAAAACTAAACCATTAATATTGCACCATTCCCAGAAACATTGAAGTTCTTTTTGTAAAATATCACAGTCTTCAACAGAGTTAATTGTACGAAAATTTTTTACATCATCGGCATATATAAGAGACATAGAATTAACTAGGACTGACGGAAGATCATTAATAAATAGTACAAATAATAACGGACCAAGATGGCTACCCTGAGGAACACCGGAGTTAACTGTAAAACATTTAGAACGTTCACTCTTAAAAACAACACTATATAACCTATCTTTTAGATATGAAGATATCCATAGCACAAATCTGTCGCTAAGACCTATTTTTTTAAGTTAACTTAACAATACATGGTGGCTAAGTTTGTCGAATGCTTTGCTAAAGTCAGTAAAAATACAGTCAACTTGTTGTTTTTTTTTTTCAAACGCGTCAATACAAAATGTAGTAAACTGTAACAAATTTGTTACAGTGGATTTCTTTTTAACAAAGCCATGTTGATTGTCACATAAAACGGAGGTACAATGAAAAGACAAATTATCACAAATAATAGATTCAAACATTTTAGGAATAGCAGATAGTTTAGCTATTGGTCTGTAATTTAAAACTAAGTTTTTTTTTACCTTTCTTGTGAGTAGGGTTAAGAAGTGCATTTTTCCAAAGGGTCGGAAATTTACAGTTTTTTAAAGATTGATTAAAGAGTATATATAACGGGTATGACATGTATATTGCACATTTTTTTAACATAAAAGCGGGAAAACCATCAGGACCGGGACTTAAACAATTATCTATTTTTTTAATGTACTCTATGATAGTTGCCTCAGAAATAGCAAAGTCAATTGAATTAAGATGTAAAAACTCATCAACAGTAGAAGTATAATAAGTATCACAAGAAGAAGAAGATGCATCAAAAGCAGATTTAAAATATTCGGCAAACATATTTGCTATGTCCTCTGGGTAATGACTTTCAACATTTTGGTAGCTCATATTAGTTGGGTGACCATCAGATTTTCTCTTAAGATTTACAAATTTCCAGAAATTTCGTGGATTAGATTTAAGATCATCTTCAGTTCTAAATATGAAGTCCGAATAAAGGAAATTAGAGTAGTTAATAAATTCATCTATCATATTCATTTTGAGCTTCATCACTCCAGGATCGATTTAACTTCACCCAAGCCTTGTTTCTTTTATTTTTAAGAGTTATAATATGTTGAACAAACCACGGTGGAGTATTACTTAAATGTCTAATTTTTCGTAACGGAATGGTTTCTAAGAAACAATCACGTCGTCGACTAGGTTTCATGCTGTACGCATCTCTGTCATTCTCGATTTTTTTCGTTTGTGCTTAGCTCTTATCAATAATATAACCCGTTTCTGTTAAAACAATAAACACATATCCTTCTCTTTCTTACACATCAAGCCCGTGGTTAATAAATCGTGTTGCTAGTGGTGTTCTACTAAAACCACATGGCCCGTGGGGCTTAAATGAAACACGGGAACCGATATGAAGGGCTTTCTGAAGTCTCCATATCGGAACCCAACCCCAAAAGAAATAGAAAAAACGAAAGCATTTTTGATGATTTCCCCAATCTCCCAAAAACAACAATTTCTAAAAATCCAAAGTTCATTACGGTCGCTTCTACAGATGTAGATAAACCTTTGACATCAATAAGCATTTTCGCGCTTCGCAAGGCCATAGACGCAATTAGTACACAATATGAGCAAGTATCCCAGCTAAGAGACGGTAAGCTTCTTATTTTGACCAAAAACCAAAAAATTGCGGACAAATTTATAGCCGTAAAAAATCTTCCTGATTTATGTTCAGTTTCAATAACGATGCATAATCAACTCAACATCTCTAAAGGTATTGTATACGCCCCTTGGCTCATTACTGTCCCCGAAACTGAAATAGTACTAGAAATGGGAGTGCAAAATGTGACTGAAGTCTACAAATTTACTAAAATATTTGATGGAAAACCCAAACCAACAGGGCTAATGCTCTTTACTTTTAATACTTACCAACCTCCTGAAACAGTAGTGATAGGTTGGACCAACGTAAAAGTCTCTGAGTATGTTCCAAACCCCATGCGGTGTAAGAACTGTCAAATTCTCGGACACACAAAGAAAAGATGCAATAACAATCCCATGTGCCACATTTGCAATTTGCCTCCACACATTGAAACAACATGCACAAGAACAATGTGTGCTAACTGCCTAGCGCCCCACCAATCTGACTCCAAAGACTGTCCAAAATTCATTCAAATGAAAGAAGTCCTCAAAATAAAAACTAAAAAAAAATGTAGCATGGCCGACGCAAAGCGTATATACAAAGAAAGAAATCCCTTAATGCCAAATCCCCCCAATCAGCAATTATTCGCTGATGTTGCAAATCTTCCAAATAATACAGTAGAACCCAAAAACAACACAATTCAACCAATTGAAACCAAAAACAACACAATCCAACCAACTGCAAACAAAAACTCAAACCCCATCTCCAAAGTATCTATACCTGTTTCTAATAATTACAAATCTATAAGCTCAGTAGCCAACAATCCTACGGAACTTTTAGAACAACAAAAATCACCCCCATCCATCTCATCCCTTCCAAAAAATAATGGAAGTAATATACAAACCACATCAAACGATATTCATATGAATACATATCCAAACTATAATAATTCACTTTCAACTACAAACCAATTTACACCTAACTCTTTCGATGTCACAAAAATCCCACCTTCATCATCCAACTCACCTATATCCGATGTTACAAAACAACTTATTCAAGTAAATGATTATTTTATTCAAAACTCCGATATGGAAGATGATTCCATATAAAAACAATAATTATGCACCAACCTCTGACTCTGCTGTTTTGATGTCGAATCAATCATGCTCCTTGGGGAGCATGGGTGCTTCGACATCGGGGCAACAGAGTCTAAGAACAGACCACCGCAATAACAACAACCCAAACCTTTCACTAACTAAAAATTATTTTAAGACTCTTCAATGGAATATAAACGGTTATATTCACAATTACGATGAGTTAAATTTATTAATTAAAGAAAGATCGCCTTGTGCCATATCTCTGCAGGAGACACATTGTGCGTTTCAATCTTCCCCTATTATTCCTAAGGCATATTTAGGGTATTTTCACAATTTTGCTTCAAATCTTTCGTCCAAACAAGGTATAGCCCTTTTAATTAAAAAAAATATTCCCCACACACAAATAATTATAAATTCAAACATCTTAACTTTAGCTATAGAAGTAAATTTATCTATCAAATTTACAATAATTAGTATTTACATTTTGCCCCAACAAACATTCACTCGTGCAGATCTTGAAAATATCGTAAATCAAGTGCATACTCCTATACTATTCTGTGGTGATGTAAATTCTTGGATTATTAAATTCTGATCTTATGGTTTTGAACAACGGTTCACCAACACATTTTTCGACCCATAGTTCTCTGACGCATATCGACATAACATGCTGCTCTTCTATACTCTACCCATTAACATCTTGGCGGACATTAGAAGATCTGCATAATAGTGATCATTTTCCCATTATGATAAGTATTCTTACTAGCACAAACAAATCAGAGTTCACATCTAGTCCCAAATTTAAAACAGACTTAGCCGATTGGAAACATTACCAATCAATCGTTACCAAATATCTGTCAGATAAAGAAACATCTTCAAATACAAATAAAGAAGCAGCTTTAATACAAAAATCCATCCGTGTCGCAACCAATCTTTCTATTCCCCAAACCGCACCCAACTTTACATCTAGAGTTGTACCTTGGTGGAGCTCCACCCTTAAGATTCTAAGAGACCAAAAAATGAAAGCTTGGAGAAATTTTAAAAAACATCCAACGCAAGTTAAGGGGGGGTTTCCATAGCATTTTAATTCAAGACGGTTGACTAATTGTTGTATAACTTTTGCAGTTTATAAGATAATCTTATGAAACGTACTTTTTTGAAAAGGTAATAAACGTACAAATATTTTTGCATCATTTAAATTTTAGAAACATTTCTTGTGCGATTTTTATAAGGGTCGAAAATGATTTTTTTCCTGCAAATTTAGATTGAATCAGAATTTTGGTTGGGGCACCGTTGTTTATAAACTTTTTATTTATTTTTTTTTTGTTTTATAATGATCAAATGTGTTTTCATGCAGTACGCGAAACAGATTTTTTTTTTTTTTTTTTTTTATTAGAAAAAAAGCTTCGTTAATTTGTTGTAATTTCATGTTTTTTTACTCACTCTTCTTAGAATAACTTTACCGTTTATTAGTGTTTTTAGATGAAACAAAAAGAAAACAATAAAGGGAAATTAGGAGAATCCAATAAAATTTCTAAAATTTAATTTGAAGTTAGTTTGAACGGTTAATTTGAAGGAAAGGTGTCAAAATGCACTTTTTTAGCATTTTGGTCGTGGGGCAAAGCGTGATTATTTTTTAAAATGTTTTTGTATTTTTTAATGAGAAGTTAATAAAGTTGTTCATGCAACCCGTTTGCCAAAAAAAAAATTTTTTTTTTATTTACACACTAAAAATTTGATTTTAATAAACCAATATTTGCATTCTGTTTTTGAGGAAGGGGCAGTCAAAGCATCCACAATTTATTTTTATTATTTTTTTTCATTATATTTCAAATCAGTTTCAAAAAAAAAATATATATTTTTGCTCACAGTATTTTTAATATAAATTGTTGAAAAAGTGTCTATTTTAGCTTTTTTACTTTGAAAATTCCATTGATCACGCACACATGCAAATTTAGTTCAAAAGAATGCCACGCATAAGCTGGCGCTGATGAACTCTTTTTTTCTGTTCTTTTCGATTTATTGAAAAAAAACTTGCTCTTGCACTCTCATTTTCTCGTTATATTTTGTTTTTGTTTTTTGTGTTTACATAATATGTACTTTTTTTTTTTTGTTTCCTATTTCCTCACTCAGGCAGGCAGAAATCATTCATGAAATTATGAAGATGCTGCAGAGAGTAGGTAGATAGTAGATATTTTTTGCAAGATCATTATCTTTTGTTTTCAAAAAGGGTTGTTTTGTTCTTGTTGACTCTTGGGTTTTTTCTAACAATTCATTTCGTGTTTATAATATCGCACCCGCGGTTGCGAGTTGACACTTTTGGGGTTTTTTTTTTTTGGTGTCAGCGAAATTCTTTGCATTGTGTAATATTCACATCGCTCGTGCGGGGATATAGGTAAAGGATTAGATATGTGGTATGCATTTGTTTGTGTGTAAAAATGTGTATTGACATTTGACATGTGCTTGTGCACAATGATTGATTTCTATATTTAGGTTGATTTCTGGGTTGTATCGTTTATTATACTACACTCGCGCGTGCGTGCGGGGTTATATAATATAAATATATCGTTTTGTTTTTCATAGTCTTTGTTTATATGTTGCGGATTCGGTTTTTTTTTGTAGGTTTGTAGGTATAATAGTTATATTTTCGCGGGGGAATGTGTAAAGGGTTATATAAGTGTATTTGTGGTTAGAATGCACCTGATGGTATTTATAGAAATAGTTTTGAATAGGTGAAGATGCTCAGTATGTTTCCTTAGCAAAAACAAAGTTTTTAAAATTACACCTACTGAGGAAACAAGCAAAAAAGTAGCTAATGCCTATCTGAATTTATAAATAAAATATCAGTTTGAAAAAATAGATCATTTTTTTTTTCAAAGTGTTGAGCTTGAAAATTATTTTTGAAAACTTCCCTAAACTTTGATTACATAGTTGAAAAATTAATTTCAAGGTTTAAAAAAAAGTAACTTATAAGTTACACTGGTCAACAAGCTTTTTGCCACAAGAACCAAAATATACTTTTCTATATGTTTTTGATATGCTGAACTCGAATCTGAAGTCAGAAAATGTTTATTGGCCTCCGTTTTTGAAATATTACCGTTAGAAAATACCGAAAAACGTCATTTTGGCTGTTTTCGAGGTTATGTTTTTTATGTGGGGTAGTTCCTTATGAAAAAATTTGTAACGGTTCCTATAAGAACTGGTTTTATTCTTTCAAAAAATGTTTAAATCTTTCCGATATCTTTTTTACTTCCCGAGATATTTAAAATTTAAGGAGTGGTCTTTGACTCAGAAATAGCACTGGCCAAACAAATTAAACTTTTTTTGCCACAAGAACCAAAATATACTTTTTTAAAGGTTTTTGAGTTGCTGAACTCGAATGCGCAATCAGAAAAATGCTATTGGCAACAAATTTGTTTATAATGAATTACCCCACATAAAAACAGAAGCTAGAAAAGAGCCAAAATGACGTTTTTCAGCATTTTATATCTCAAAAACGGAGGCCAATCAAATTTTTTTTGACTTCAGATTCGAGTTCAGCATATCAAAAACCTATAGAAAAGTATATCTTGGTTCTTGTGGCAAAAAAAAAGTTCAATTTTGTTGACCAGTGTTATTAATGCTGCCTTATTTTTGTTTCCTAATAATGTAGGTATAGGTAAATAAAAAACAAAATCGATTCAACTGAGTTCATTGCATTGGTGACTCTAAAAAAATCTTTATTAAAAAGGTGTTGAAAGTAAATTGGATTGATATCGAGTCCATCCTCAAACAACATATAGATAAGAACCTAAACATTCTATATATTGTAAGTAAATACATTTCCATGTCAGCCGGCACGCGCGTGTGCGAGATAAAAAATTGCTCAACGAAGAACAACTGAAAAGTGAGCAAGAACCTGAAAACCAATCCTTCTGCGCATCTACTCATATTTTTATACAAACTACACAAAGGATACTGTCAAGTATATTATATCAATGCACCCATATAACACATCCTCTACCTGCTTCTCCGCTGAACAACTATAATTATTATTATAATGCAAAAAATTTCTCTGATACACAAAAAACTCAAATGCCATCCACAACAGCAACATGGAAACAAGTTTTCATTTCAAAAATAAATAGGTATACACTCCAGAAATCTTTCATGAAAATATTGAATTTCAAACCAGTTTTCGTCCACAAACACCATATCCATATAAAGATCTATGTAGTATACCTACATCCATTTGCATGTCACCCCGCACGCGTGAGTGCGATGGCGATCTCACAAAGAGACAATGAATGAAAACCATAACCAACATCCTGAGAGTAAAAAACCAGAGAATTCGATGGCGAGAGAGCGAAACACATTCACTAATACACACAAATGCTTTTACATGAGATTTGACTTTGCTGAAAAAGGGAACCCAGTCTTAACTGTATCGAATATAAAAGAACTAATGCTCTATTTCGTAGAGAAATGAAAATTAGTAAAGCTAAAAGCCTAACAACGTTCACCTCTTCCATCAATCCTAATTCTCCAACAGCAAAAATTTGGAATAATATACGGTCCCTCACGGGCAGTTTTATTCCTCGGACAATAAGAGCTATAGAAACTCCAAGTGGTACATTTTCCTCAGCCTTAGATATCGGTGACTACTTCGCTAATTCATGGTCTAATCTTTCGAAAGACAGTGCCTTTTCAGAATCATTTAAGGAAGAGAAAGCCATCAGCCTTCTCTCCTCTAGTCCTCAAACCTGTGGAAACATGGAAGCAAAACAAATAGAAAACTTAATTTCATACATAGAACTCGAAAGTTGCCTAAAAGGTTTGAAAGGTAAAACTCCATGTCGAGACCGAATTTCTTACCCGATGATTAAAAATCTCCCTGAAATCGTGAAATATAGACTCCTTAGATTATATAACGACGTTTTTACCACCGGAGTTATCCCCCAATACTGGAAATCAGCCAACATAATTCCTCTGCCAAAACCTAACAAACCAATTAATTCTTTAGAAGGCTATCGGCCGATATCGCTTATTCCCTGCATGTCCAAAGTTATTGAAAAAATTGTTGCAAAACGCCTTCTCTGGTTTATGGAGACCAAAAAGGTAGTCAGTATTAACCAAGTAGCATTTAAACCCAAGAGAGGTTGCTCAGACGCCCTACTGCATGTTGATCATTATATATCTAAAGCCTTGTCTTCTCGTAACCACGTAACTATACTATCATTAGATTTCGAAAAAGCATTCGATCGTATCGGTGTACATTTAATTTTAAATAATTTGATTAAATGGGGCATTGGTCCTAAAATATACAAATTTGTTAAATCTTTTTTGTCTAACAGAAAAATATCAGTCAAAGTAAACAACATTTTTTCATCTACTCGTTCACTAGATAATGGCATTCCGCAAGGATCGCCCTTATCTGTGGTGCTTTTCTTAATTGCTTTTAACGATATAAGTATTATAATTGAAAAATATAACCTCCTGGATCACTGCATTTACGCTGATGACATTTACATCATGTGTAAAGTCAGTGATCTTGAACAAGCAAAAAATCTTTTTTCACATTTAATTAAAAACATACTAGAATGGTGTAAATATTCAGGTGCTAAATTGTCTCTTAATAAATGTAAGGCCTTGCATGTGTGCCGAAAAATTAGCTGTCCTCAACTTAATCTTAGTATAAACAATGTCAATATAGAAAATGTACAAAACTTAAATATTTTAGGATTAGAATTTAATAATAAGTATAATTGGAAAAACCATGTTGTAAATGTAAAAAAGAGCCTAGCTGCAAGATCTAATATAATTAGTTATTTATCAAATAGGAAATTAAATGTTCATGTAAATACATTATGTAACATCACTAAATCTCTAGTCCTAAGCAAAATAGATTATGGCCTTTGCATTTATGGTAAATGTCCTATATCAACTCTAAATCTGCTCAAATCAACTTACCATCAAGCAGCAAGAAAAAGTATTAATGCTTACCGCACAACCAGAATAATCAACATCATGGCAGAGGCCGGATACTTATTGAAAACTGGAATTTTAAATGAATATGCATCAATTTTCACTGCCGAATCAGTAGCTATCCTTGAAGCTGCCAAAACAATGCTTCATATAAAGACAAAAACGATAATTTGTTCTGATAGCTTGTCCGTAATAAATGCAGTAGTCAACCCTAACCACAACACCAATCTTATCAACAATATAAGAGATCTTCTTATAAAGAACCCTGTTCTGTCTCCAATAAAATGAAACACAAGCTTACTCTTTGACTTCAGTTTTATTAATCTCTAAATATAATACAGTTGGTGAACTATTTCGGTTATTCTGTTAGGCATATAAGATCGGATGATAAGCGGGAATTCAGTTATTCTTTAACATACAGTGAACAGAGTTAATGATCATTAATATCAATTAGTTTGTACACTTCTCATCCGAGCTTATTAACAATTCATAATAATATTAATTATATACTACACTCTCCCCACTAGTATATTTTGATTAACAATACAATACTCAATAAGATAATATGTAGCATAACATTATTTATAATAATAAGATTTTGGTCTCTTAACATTTCTTATGCCTTTACTTTGAGCTATTGGCAATGATTTATTAAGAACTTCTTCTTTTTCTTCCTTTATTGGATTATGTACTAATTCATCATTTTTACAAATTGGATCACAATCAGCTTTTAATTTTCCTAAATGAGTATCAGAAGCATTTTGTAAATTCAACATGTTATCACCACTATAACTTGTTAAGGAAACATCAGAGCCAGAAGATTTCTTCCTTAGCTGATTTTGATGAACATATCTAATTTTCGTGTTCAATTCAACTAAATATGTTAATTTACTTATAACTTTTTTGACTACTGCTGGTACCCATTTCACAAAATGTTTTAATTCTGATCTATACATAACCTCTTCTCCCACTGAAAATTTATGACAATTATCATTTTCATTTTTAAAAACAACGCTACTGGTTTTAATTTGATTGTTTACTTTAATATTTTTCAAATTATTCGGTTCTGACTTTTTAATTTTTGGATTAACATAATCTAACTTATGCAAAGGTTTATATGAAAAAATCAACTCTGAAGGTGTCTTGCTGGTAACCGTAGATGGGGTGTTATTGTACACCATTAAAAATTCAAAAATAAAAGCGTTTAAGTCAGAACTAGACTGTTTTTCAAGCAACATCTTTTGTAAAGCAGATTTTGTAGTTTGAACTCCACGTTCTGCGAGCCCATTGCTTTGACTATGATATGGGGGAGTCGGTTTGTAATCAATTTTATTAGCTTTACAATATTGTTTGAATAGATGAGCGCTAAATGGGGGACCATTGTCTGTTACAATACAACAAGGGTATCCAAAAATAACAAAAACTTCTTTTAAAACATTAAGTAATGACATTAATGTTGTAGATTTCATTTCCTTTACTATGAAAAACTTACTAAACGCATCCACTAATATTAAACAAGTTTTTCCCTTTAAATGAAAAAAATCAAGATGAATGCGATGGAATGCCTGATGAACGATAGGCCATATGGTGTCACATTTTTCAGTAGGCACATTTTGAGTTGCCTGACAAATTTTACAATCCCTTGCAAACCCTTCGATTGCTTTGTCTATACCTACCCACCACACATATGATCTTGCAAGCATCTTCATACGCACCATGCCAGTATGACCCTCATGCAGCACATTTAAAACTTTACACCGTAAACTTTCCGGAATAACCAGACGATGATGATAAAAAACACACTCATCATCTATGCACAACGCATTTTTGTTCAAAAAGTATGAACGAAACTCGGGATTAATGTTTTTTGGCCAACCAGTGCTCAAGTATTTAAAAATTGAGTTCAAAGTTTCGTCAGCTTTTGTTTCTTTTTTAACTAATTCAAAATCAACTAACTGGTCTGATCCAAAAAAGTTTATTGGTATATGTTCTACACCTGACTCAGCATTAATTGGATGCCTGGATAAAAAATCCACGTGCGCCATATTTGCACCTCTCTTATAAATAACTTTATATTGGTATTGCGATAGGATTATCGACCAACGCTGAAGTCTTGCGAAAGCTACAGCAGAATTACTCTTTGTTGGACTGAATATCTCTTTAATTGCCATGTTATCAGTACACAACGTAAATCGATGACCGTATATAAATGTGTGAAACTTATTAATGGCAAAAATAACAGCTAATCCCTCTCTATGGAGCTGAGAATAATTTTGCTCCGACGGGCTCAATGTGCATGAAGCATAGAAAACGGGTTTCTCAGCTCCGTCCACAACATGAGCTAAGATCGCACCAACGCCAACTGGACTTGCATCTGTTGAAAGAATTATTTCTTTTTGTGGGTCATATAACTCTAGCACTCTAGTATTCACTAAGAGTTGTTTACATTTTTGGAATGCCTTCTCACATTTTGATGACCATGTAAACGCTTCACCTTTCTTTTTTAAATTGTTTAAAACAAAACATTCCGTCGAAATGTTAGGCAAAAACTGGTGATAAAAATTAAGCAACCCTAGAAATGATTCCAATTGTTGTAAATTTGTTGGCGGTGGAGCTTCTAATATTGCCCTGACTTTTTCTTTCTGCGGACTTAACCCCCCTTCAGATAATGTATGGCCGAGAAAATCTACAGATTCTTGTAAAAACTTGCATTTTTGTAAATTTATACGTACATTGTGCTTTGACAGACGTTTAAGAACTTCAAAAAGTTGTTGTTTACATTCCATTAGATTAACACCACCAATAATGATGTCATCAATGTAACACAACACTTTTGAAAGACCCAACAGAATTCGGTCCATAACGGATTGAAAAATACCGGGAGCACTACTCACTCCAAACACTAAACGATTAAAAACATAGAGACCATTAAACGTGTTTATAACTAGAATCTTTCTTGATTCTTCATTCACTGACAACTGCATGTATGCACCTTTAAGATCAATAACACAAAAATATTTGCATCCTGAAATTTGAGCAAAAATTTCCTGCAATTTTTTTAATGGGTAATACATTGTCTCTATGCACTTATTAATTGTGACTTTACAGTCCACACAGATCCGAATCGAGTCATCTTTTTTAGGAACTATAACGATAGGACTGGCCCAACGACTGACGCTAATTTTTTCTAAAATACCTTCTTCAACCAGACGGTTCAACTCTTCGTTGACTTTATCTCTCAACTTAAACGGTACACTATACGGGGCATGAAAAATTGGCACAACATCTGGTTTCAAAACAATATCAGCTTCAAACCCGACTATCGGAGAATTTAATGTGGTTTCAACTATATTTGGGAATCTACTTTTGATTTCACTTACGATTTCATCCTTCGACGTAACACTGAAAACATCTTGTTCGACTTTAAACGCGTCCCTCCACTTGGGAAATATGGCATCAATCCATGGACGACCCATTAAACTTATCTTTGGACGACTTCCTCTTACAACAACAATTGAAAGACCAACTATGTTACCAGCAAAACTTACTTCACAGTCCATTGTTCCAAGCTCATCTAGTTCCCCACCTGTAACTGATACTAAATTAGACTTATTTTTAACTAATGTATAATCTGCGAAACATAACTTATATTGGTCTTCCGACATTACTGATGACGTTGCCCCAGTGTCGATCTCCATCAGAACTGGTTTCCCATTGATGACGACATCGCAAAGTTCAGACTGGTTTATTGAGCTCCCATCTCCAATAACATGGACCGTTGATTTTTTATTGGGACACATGCGTGAAATGTGACCCTTTCGGTTGCACAGAAAACATTCCCAGTTGACTGCTGGGCAATCTTTATGTGCCGCTCGTCCACAACGGTGACATTGACTTTGCTGACGATTTGACTTTGACTGATTATTTGACTTTGGCTGATGATTACTTTGTGCACCTGCACGATGGTAATTGGACTTTGGACTGTACGATGACTTGTTCAATGCTTGATTTTGACTTTTAGACTGACTTGATGGATAAACAGCATTGGTGGTTCTTGACACTTGTACTGAACTTGATGCTCTTTCTGACGACTCGATAGTGAGGGCTTTTTCACAATACTGGTCGAAGGTTAGGTTATCGTTTTCGAGTAAGGCTTGTTGAATCTTCTCGTGTTTCAATCCCACAATGAAACGATCGGACAATTGTTCATCCAGGATTTTCAATTTATAAATTCCAATTTTGGAATCGACTGAAGACGAAAAACTTGCCTGTGACGGTGAGCTAATAGAAGCCGTGGTGGTGGTGGTGGTGGTGGTGGCTGTAGTGGTTGTACCAGCGATGGTAGTACTCGTGGTGGACGGCACCATTGGCGTGGAAAAAATGGGCAGCGTGGACATTACTCGGTTATAATCTTGATTGACATCCATGAAATCTCCAAAGCAACAATCCTGTGCTGATGCTTTGAGCCTCAAGATATATTCGCTTATGGACTCACCATGCTGCTGAACGACATTATGGAACTTGAATCTTTCAGAGCGCTTATTTGGCTTTGGTGCGAACTGAGTGCGAAACAGAGTTATATTCTGTTGAAAAGATTTTTCGCATGGTGATACCGGATAAGTCCACTTTGCCAGCAATTCGTACATCGATTTACCCATAATTCCAATAAAAAGACTATTTTTATCACTTTCTGCGATATTGTTCAATGAAAAAAAATTATTTAATCGATTTTCGTAGTCTCTAAAACTATCACCATGTTCATATGGCTCCACATTTCCAATTAACTTCATTTTAATTAGTTTTTTCTTAAATTCACACGCGGGTTTTCACTAACCCTTTTTCATGTACTTTTACTTTTAACAAAGATTTTAATTTTTTAATTCCTCGTCGCCAAAATGTTCTGTCTCCAATAAAATGAAACACAAGCTTACTCTTTGACTTCAGTTTTATTAATCTCTAAATATAATACAGTTGGTGAACTATTTCGGTTATTCTATGTTAGGCATATAAGATCGGATGATAAGCGGGAATTCAGTTATTCTTTAACATACAGTGAACAGAGTTAATGATCATTAATATCAATTAGTTTGTACACTTCTCATCCGAGCTTATTAACAATTCATAATAATATTAATTATATACTACAAACCCAAACAAATTAAAGCTAATGTGGGTACCTGCTCATATTGGGATACCAGGGAACGAATATGCAGATGAAGCGGCAAAACTATGCTATAAAAACCCAGTTTTTGTCTTTGATGTATTTTCAAAAATGGAACTTCAAAGAAAAATAACACACACACTCAAAACTAACAAGTTCTTAAATTGGCAAAGTCAAAATACACACTACTCGAAAATCAACACTGACTGCAACGCTCCTATGTATCCAGATTCAATTTCCAGCAAATATATATCAAATTTTATTCGACTTCGCTTGGGACATAGCATTCTTACACACCAGCATATTTTAAGAAAAGAAAATCCACCATTATGCCCAACCTGCAACAACGCCATCAACATCTCACACCTAATCGGCCTCTCATCATGTACAGAATCAAAACAAATCAACAATATCCTAAAAAATAATCAATCCATATACTCATTTTTAAATACCATAAGCATTGAAAACATAACAATTATTAATAATTATCTTCATACAAACAATATAATTTTATAGTATATATATTACTTTCGAGTGGAAAGCTCCTGTAGCTAGTGCTCTTTCTTTTTTAACATTAAATTTGTAATTTCTTGTTAATAAATAATAATAATAATAATAATAATAATAATAATAATAATAATAATAAGAAACAATCAAACAAGATTTTATAAAAACGAAAGACCATTTCATAAAGACTACCATTAAAAAACAAGATATTCCAGTTAATGTCATTCAGTAATTGGAAATTACGAAAAAAAAACATCTATACCAAATTTCAAGAAAATCCGTTCACCCGTTTAGGCTGTAGCTACTTGTACAGATGGACGCATGAACGCACCGACGCGTCGGACGTCATGACGAAACCCACTTTTTTGGACTTTTCTATTATTGTAATCTTAGTTTTGATTAAAACCTCGAAATTTTTTTTTGACACGAAACCAATACTTGCCCTATTGAGCAAGTAAAAAACGGACCTAGGAAATTACGCAAAAATCATCTGTACCAAGTTTGAAGCAAATCCATCTATCCGTTTAGGCCCTATCCCGATGTACAGATGGACGCACAGACCGACAGACGGCATGCATGATCTTCTCCATCTTCTCAATGTTGGTTTTTATTAAAATCTCGAGTTTTTTTCTAGACGAAACCAATACTTGCCCTATAGATACGGTGACCATATTTCTGGAAGCGAAACCCGGGACAGATAAAAAATTCGTTGGATCGTTTTGAAAATATTGATTTTTCAAAAAAAAAAAAATTAAATTTTTTTAAATGAGTTTTCATAATTTGTCCTTATTTTGATATCAAGATTTCCTAAACCATGTTATAGGAGCGTTTTTGTTGAATTCATTTGAGTTGTTTACGAAATCGGAAATCAAGAAAATGGTTTTATAATAATGTCTGTTGAAAACTTCTAAGAAAATATTTTTTTAATCAAAATCGGGAGAGCTGTTTTTTAACATTTTAATTTTATTTTAAATGATTTGGAAATTGTATGATTTTTAACACAGCTTTTAAATATGTCCTTAAAAGTTTTGAAACTAATCTGGGTTCTTTACTCTTCCATATAAGTTGTTCTTTATTCGAAAACATTTTACCTGGTGTAGCAACCTGACAAACAGAAGCTGGAACTTAATAATTGACGAAAATTTAAAAAAAAAGTAAAGCCTACTCTAGATGCGAAACGAAAATTCTCATACAAATCCAGCACAAAATTTTGCTTTTCGTTGCACAGTACGCAGCGAAATTCTTATCTATGCCAGAATATATGGAGATTTTTCAATTGTTTGTCACTCCCATTTATTTGTCCAGGCAATTTTTCTTGCAGCTAAAGTTTGTTCCCTTTGGAGACTTAGAAAAATGTTCGTTTTGCTTTAGCAGCGTACTAGGCTTGATGCTTTATCCGAAAAATGAGAAAAATTTTAATTTCCAGCCACTCTTTTCTTGTTTTCAGTAAAAAGTATTTAAAATATTGAATACAAAAATCAGAGATTGTCCAAATACGGGACAGTCACGGGACAAATTACAAAATACGGGACACTTATACGTCCCGGGTTTCTTAAATAAAAATCCGGGACAAGCTGTAGAAATACGGGACAGTCCCTGGTAAACCGGGACGGATGGTCACCGTACCTATAGAGCAAGTAAAAAGAGCGATATAAAAAGGCAATATTCACTTTTAGAGCAGAATAGCCAAAATTAGAACTAGTTATGAGTTTAACAAGAGAACGGGAGAACCGCGGCCTAAGGAACTCGGATTGAGATGAAATAAAGCATTAAGATATCTTGTCTTAAGAATACTCCACAAAAGTCTTTATCGTAATTTTAATAATACGGCGAGAATAACTTAAACGTAATAAAAAATATATAAAATTTATTGTTCTTTTAGTGTTCAAACTTTATTGTTTCGATTGTTAATATATATGTACATACAATTTAACAATTCATTATTCCTTATTTTTTTCAGGGAATGGCTAACACCAAATGCCTTACAACAATCTATCACAGCAATACAGGATCGTGATTCTGATACCAGTCCACTTTGAGAGCAGGTTTGAAACTCAAACTGATGTCGAGAGTAATATTTATATTGTCTTATTTTAAATTGCATTTTCATACAAAACAAAGAAAAATGAATCCCATAAAGAAAATAATTCTTAGAATGTAAAATTAACTAGGAAAAACAAGTACCAAACCATTTTAATTGCAAAATATGTTTAAAGTCAGCATTTAAAAACATTTCATATAAAAATCAAAAACACCAAAAAATTCTGAACGACTAAACATTTTATACTTTTTATCAACACAAATTACATTTTTTACTTTATCTTTACAAAAAAATCCTATATGGATTTTAGCTAGTAAAAATCAATCGCACATTATATACTTGTTTATTTTGTTTACTTTACATTGTTTTGTATAATTCTAATTTTGCTGGAAATTTATATATTCATTTGGTAATAATTTAATAATATTGTTCAATGTTTTTCTTTTCATTCTTGATTATGTGGTCATTTTTTAATTGAAATACACATATTATACATATAATGTTATACCTTTATTTAAGTATTTATTAATGAGCCGTATTTTGTGTTGAATTGGAATTTTTATTTTTTGTTTCAATCTGGTTTATTATTAGCCGTGTTCTTTCTAAAACCAGTAGTAACTCATTTTTTGATTTTATACTTTATACTTATATAAATTATACAAGTAATAATAGGCGTTTTTTTTAGAGACATAGAACTTTTTTTTTATATAACCCAACAAATTAAATAGAATGACCGAAATTTTGGCTATATTAGCTGACAAATTTCATGGCATTTAGGGTTTAAAAATTTAGCCTACATGGTCAATTGTTGCTGGTTCATTAAAAAGGACCAAAGATTTGAAGTTCCCCTCAAAGTATAATTAAGTATAATAAATACTAATGACAGGAGGAATACGAAATCACAAATCATTCGTCTTACAGATTTAAAGATAAATGTGTTGTTGACTTCTTCGGCAAAAGAAACACACAGAGTTTTTTTTCGAGATGTAAGGGAATCTCAAAAGCTGCATTAGGATTTTGCTCACTTCACAAATGACATATCGATTTGTTTGCATACCCGTTTATCCAGAAATGAAAAGAAATTAAACTCAACGAAGTGATCTTAAGTATGGCGATCAGAGCATGAAATTGGGAAATAAATTTTCTCTATTTGTAAACGTTGTTCTGATGTTAATCTATAAGTTGCCAAAAGCAAAAACAAACTTCATTAACAATGACACCTGGTTTAGTAATTATCTCTTTCGGAAGTTCTATACCTCTAAAATAAAACACCAGTTATTTTATTTGCTTTGTTTTTGGTTTTCGAATAAAGTCTTAAAAAATGTATTGCATTAAAAAAATTGGCTATTTTAATTTTTTTTTATGAATGGAAACAAATTACTTAGCTCATTAGGTTCAAGTAGAGGTTTTATGAAAGATAAGTTGATACTGTGTCAATGAAAGATAATGCTTAAAAATATTTGATAGTGTTAAAGGCTAAAACATACATCATATTCCAGGTGAGACCCTCTTCTATCATAAAAATGTCGGGTACCACATTTAAAATACAAACAAGTACTCGGCAACCCTACACTCAGAGAACAAAATTGTTATTATCGGGATAACTATTAATAGGCTATTGATTATGTCGAAAAAAACATGGCAATAAGGAACTAAGACGTTCACGGGGTTTTATTGCAGGAATCGTTCAATGGGTTATAAGAGAAGACAAAACCGCGGAGTGCGGAAACTGAGAGGGTGGAAACTGAAGATAGGGGTGCAAAAGCCCCCTTTTTGTTTTTTTTTCAATATACCTCGCAAACCAAGCAAAATTTTGGTATATTGCACATATAAGTTTTTGTAGAGAATTAAATTTCCTATTGGAATAATGCTTTTTAAAAATTGAAAAAAAAAATTTCCATACCAAAATAGTTGCCCCTCCCGCCAAAACGGGGGGACATAGACCCTCCTCCCAAAGTAAACAATTATTTATTTAACCTTTCTACAAAATCTCATTATCAATTCTTGGTGCTTAAGTTATCGTACTTTCCCCTCAAATGTTTCTGTTTTTCTTGAGTAAATCTAAAAAATGCGAAAAAAAGATAGATTAAAATGGCCATACTTCGATTAATTTTAATGAGCACAGCATTTTTTTCTTTTTTTCTTTGGAGCAATGTTTATGCCTATCTCAACCCAAAAAAAATGTACAACTAAAAAAGCAAAAAAAAACTCAAAAAACCGATTTTTTTGATATATTTTTTATGATTGTTTCGACTATTTTGGTATGGAAATTTTTTTTTTTTAATTTTTAAAAAACATTATTCCAATAGGATATTTAATTTTCTACAAAAACTTTAATGTCCAATATACCAAAATTTTGCTTGGTTTACGACGTTTATTGAAAAAAAACCAAAAAGGGGGCTTTTGCACCCCAATCTTCAGTTTCCACCCTCTCATTTAATAGCACTCCGCGGTTTTGTCTCCTCTTATAACCCATTGAACGATTCCTGCAATAAAAACCCGTGAACGTCTTAGTTCCTTTCTAAACGACATAATCAATAGCCTATAATAGTCTAAGATCCGGCCATAGGACGACCTACCCTCATCGTTATACCAGTTGAGAGTTATATTTTCTGAAAGGTAGTGTCTAAAGAAACAGTTTGCACATGGGTTGCCTAGCGATATCCGGTCAAGGCATAGGGTTGCCAGGCCTTAAAGTTTATTTTTCCGTATTTTTGAATACGCGACCCTGCTTATACCCAAAGCCAAAGCGTTATAAAAAAAATATTATGTCAGAGGAAATTTTATTTGAAAATTTTAATTTTCAGGATTTTTTAAAATTTGAAGTTTGAGTAGGGTAAACAAAGGTGAGTTTAGAAAATGGGCAAAAATCTATTTTCTAAACAAAACGTGATAGAAATAAATTTGAAATTGGAATCGATAGATATTATAAAAATATGAAAGCCACACATACAAATAAAAAATGTAAAAAATCTACAACTCGAGATATAGTCTTTTTAAAGTCATGACTTTCCAATTCGATATTTGAGAAATAATTCACCTAAAATCAGAATGAAATTTTTTTTTAATAATTTTTATTTGATAAGTTAGAAAAATTAAAATAACTTGACACGTATCTGTCAAATTTTTAATTTAACTAACCGTTTTCGCGGAGGGATTTTTTGAAAAAGTCATTATTTTCGTATTTCAATATATTAAAGGAAAAAATCCCGTCATAGGACGACCTATCCACCTCGTTATACCAGTTGAAAGCTATATTTTCCTAAAAGTAGTGTCTAAAGAAACAGTTTGCACATGGGTTGCCTGGCGACATCCTGTCAAGACATAGGGTTGCCACGCTTTAAAGTTCATATTTTGAGTTTTTTTGACAACGCCACCCTGCTTATATGGTAAGTGTTAGAGGTGTAAAAAAAATTATGTCAGAGAAAATTAAATTTAAAAATTTGAATATTCAGGATTTTTAGAAATTTGACATTTAAGAAGGGGAAACTGAGGTAAATTTAAAAAAAGGTCAAAAAGCTATATCCTTAACAAAGAGTGGTAGAAAAAAGATTGATACTGGAATCGATAGATATTGTTAAATTATATAAGTCACACATACAAACCAAAAATGTAAAAAATCTGCTACTCGAGATATGGACGTTTAAAAGTCAAAACCGTGAAATTCGATGTTTGAGAAATAATTCACCAAAAATCAGCACGAAAGGTATTTGAAATAATGTTTATGTTATTAGAGAGACTAAATAAAATAATATGACACGTTTCTGCAAAATTTTTGATTTGACTTAGTTTTTGGTTCCTGTGTATTTTTGCAGAATTGCAGATTTTTACAATTCAATTCACTGTTTCGGTGTTATTCTTCAAAAATACACAGAAACCAAAAACTAAGTCAAATCAAAAATTTGGCAGATACGTGTCAAGTTATTTTATTTATGCTCTCTAATAACATAAACATTATTTCAAATACCTTTCGTGCTGATTTTTGGAGAATTATTTCTCAAACATCGAATTTCAAATTAGATTTCCTATGACATAATATTTTTTTTATAACTCTTTGGGTTGCCATATAAGCAGGGTGGCGTATTCTAAAATAGGGAAAAATAAACTTTACGGCCTGGCAACCCTATGCCTTGACAGGATATCGCTTGGCAACCCATGTGCAATTTATTTCCTTAGACACTACCTTTCAGAAAATATAACTCTCAACTGGTATAACGATGAGGGTAGGTCGTCCTTTGGCCGGATATCCTACTATAAAATAGTTTTAAAAAAAGTACTCGTATTCTCAAAATTAACTATTAAATAGTTAGTTTTAACTATTAAAATAGTTATTAGGGTGCTTTTATTTAAGATACACCATCGATTTTCGTCACTACCATTTCAAAATTCGGCTGGGAATGGCCAAACAAATTTGAGCCCTTAAAATTAAGATTTACCACTCGCCATTTGAGTTTAAGATTTCCCATACAAAAAACACGTACGTTTTAGAGATTTTTTTTTAAAATTTATACAGCTCAGCTGATTTTTATGCCATCTCAATGAATCAAAAAGCATTTTATTCAGAATTCATCGGTCTATAAGTCATAGGTGACTTTACTGTAACATACATCGGTGAGACAGGGCAGGTCATAAAAGTCATTTTGTTGACGATTTTGTTGGTCTTATTTTGGTGTTATTTTAGAAATGGGTGATTCTACAACAAAATTTTATATGACAAAGTTTTAGAGCATGCATGTCAAACTTGCGGCCCGCGGGCAACCCACAACGAATGATTTTGCGGCCCTCGACATTTTTGATAATTTTGAGCTTAAAGTCTGGTACACAGATCCGAGCTAAATTTTAGGTCAGATATAAATTATCGATAAGATGCTCAGATAAATTTTAGCTCGGCTAATTTTTTTCGACAGTTTGTATGGGAGCTAAAATACTTATATCTTATAATGAGTATGTTTTGACCAATTAAAATTCGAAATTTGCTAAAATATATCTCGATCTGCGTACCAGACTTAAAGTTATAGGTAATTTATATTTTCTGTTCAACGCACATTCTCCTCTTTTTTTATGAACAAATGAATATAAAATGTACCTGAAAGCAAAATTATAAATTTAAAAGATCTGGCGAATTAGCAAGCGAATTTTCTGATTTAACCCAACGCAACGGTAGGTTAAATCATGAATGTCCTAGGTATGGCATTCTTTGTTTTTTTTTTTTTCATAGAATTAGGTCACTCTGAGTAAGTAATGCCTGATTCACAATATTGCGAGACGAGAGCGTTGCGAGAGTAAAATTGATATCCAGTTTTCGATGTTTGGCCAAATAATTACCTTCTTTTTTGACACATTCTTCTATTTCCTGTCAAAAACAAACAATTACCCAAAAAAAATCGAAATATTTTTACATGGCTTACGATTTAAATGACCAAGAAAAAATCTCGTCTCGCTCTCGTCTCGTCGTCTCGCAATATTGTAAATCAGGCATAAGTAAGTGTCGAATGATACCTATGGAAATGGAGGCATGCGATTTTTAGTATGACTCCGAAGCAAGTTCCAAATTTTTATGAAGTGGTTATGACCGAATTTTAAAGATGAGATTCTAGGTATCAGAAGAAAACATTTTTGTTACAATTCTTTTAATTTTTATGAATCTGTTTTATAAAAATTCTATTTTGCAGCCCATAAAAATTTAGATCTCCCTATATTGGCCCCTAGTTGGATTGAATCTATATTATTGATTTTTCTCGAGAAAATAAGCTTAGATTCGTTCATAACTAGCGATTTTCATGACTGCGACTCAAATTTACTAGTACGTTAGGTTAGGTTAGGTTAACGTGGCTATCAGCTGGATACCACAATGAATCTTTAATGTTAATTCTTCCTATTCGTTGAACCATTTAGAGCTTCTAATAAAGCGAGCGAGACTACCTATGTCTATATTTGCCAGCTCACTAGGATTGTTAAAGTAGAATTCTCCCAAATGGAGTCTACGTCTTTGAGATAACGCAGGACATTCACAGAGAAGGTGTGGAATCGATTCCACCTCCTCCTCATCCATGCAGCTTCTGCAGAAATCATTGGAATATATTCCGAGGCGTGTTGCGTGCTTGCCTATTATGCAGTGTCCTGTTATGACACCTATTACGGAGCTGATTTGTGATCTGCTTAGAGATATTAAACGATTAGAGCGCTTCGAATCCAGTATTGGCCAGATCTGTTTAGTCGCTATGCATGTGGTGATATTATCCCACCTAAGGTTTGTTTTATTTGTAGCATCTTGTTTGAGCATTAGTTTACACGTAGCGATGGGGATACCTATGTTGACCTTATTTGGTAATAATGGTATCAGTGTTCCACTTTTGGCAAGTTCATCAGCTCTGCAATTTCCTGAAATGTCTCTATGACCCGGCACCCAGCAAAGGTGAATGTTAAACTGCTTTGCCATCTCCATCAAAGATGAACGACAGTTAAAGGCAGTTATTGAATTGGTAGAGACAGAATCAAGAGATTTAATGGCTGCCTGGCTATCTGAGAAGATACGGATATCACTGTTTGATACCACGTTTTCTTTGAGCTAAGACAGGACTTCTTTTATTGCCAAAAGTTCCGCCTGGAACACGCTACAGTGATTTGGAAGACGAAATGAGAGACTTAAATTTAGTCTGTCTGAGTATACACCTCCACCAACTCCATCTTCAGTTTTTGATCCGTCAGTGTAAAAATGGATCGAATCATCTTGCAGGAATTCCCTATCCTCCCAGACTGATCTAGAGGGGATGGTTACCTGAAAGTTTCTATCAAATTGCAGTTGCGGGATGGTGTCTATTTTACTTGGTATTGATCCGAAAGAGTTCAGAATATTGGAGTGACCAATGTTATTATTGATCCATTGTGAAGAGGCTTTGAGACGAATAGCTGCACTTGCAGCCATTTGTTTGCCATATATGTCGAGGGGTGTTAGATGGAACAGCGTGTCCAGTGCTGCGGAAGGGGTTGTGCGAAGTGCACCTCCTATGCACAGACAGTACAGTAAAAATAGATTTTTATTGTATCACTCACCGTTTAGAAATTATAATACTTTAAACATTATACGCAATTGATTTTAGTTAAATTAATTTTAATAAATTAAAATTTGAGTCAACAAAATTTAATTTTGTTTACTCAAATTAAATGGTGTTTTTTATTATTTTTAATTTATTAAAATTAATTTAACTAAAATCAATAAGTTAGAGTCATCGTTATTGTTCATTATTTAAATAATTTATGATACGCAATGTTATGAAAACCGGTAATTATGAACAAATCATAGCTTATTTATTTCTAGAAATATCAATAAAAGAGATGCAATCCTAAGAATTTTTGACGTGATAACGTCTTATAAACCGATGAACCATGGCAGCCACCACAAAAAAGTGACGCCATTTTCTCCCGTTTGCAGCACTGCGAAAAATTTCAATTCAAAATTAAAAATAAACTATTAGACATACAAATATCTTTGATAGCTTATTTGAAAGATAATAACCCAAAGCTTAATAAAAATGAAGGATTTTTAAAAAATCCGTCATTTAATAGGGTAAATAGGGGTAAAACTAAATTGCAAATATAATCAAAGCGGGTACAAAGTTTAAGCTGAGTATGGGTATAGTTTTTTCAAAATAACTCGAAAAATATAGGTGATATAGAAAAATTTATTGAGATAAAAGTTATAGAAAATTTTTCTACAAGTTTTACATATATAATTTTTGTCAAAAATCAAAAATGGCCGAGTTATTCACTAAAACGTGTTTTACCTTTAATCCAAGATGGCGGCTTAAGCACAAGGTCGATTTTCCCGAAAAACTGGTTTTAAGCTTTCACTGATCCCCTCTACCGTCCTATGAAAAAAATTGCACGATCTAATTTTTTCCATTTCAGCTTAATTTTTTGTACATCCCGACTGGGCTATGTGGGAAGTAACGTAATCTCAGTTTGGAATTTGGACATGGTTGGCTTTAAAAAATTCTTACTTTTTTTCTAGGCATCGCAGAAATATGAAAAGTGAAATAATGAGCTTTCACACGATATAAAATTTTGTATAGGTTTTTATTGAAAAAAAATTGATTCAATAGCGTGAGAAGATAAAATTATGTGTTTTTTTTGTTGATTTTTTTGATGAAAATTGATCGAGTTCAATTCTAGCTCTTTTTGTAGATGTCTAATAGACATGATCGATACATATATTTTGAGCTGAAGCTTTCAGGTGGTATAAAATTTATATATATTTTTATAAATATATAGTTTGGTACCTATATCAAAAAAATGGATTTTTGGGTGATGGAAGTGATTTTTACACTTTTTTCATAAGAAATGATTGTTTTTAATAAATTATTTTAATACTTTTTGCGCATTGTAAAAAATTGAAAATGGTTTTATTTTTTTGTTTAGAAGAAATATTTGGTATAATTTTTTTTGTAAGCTTTTAAAATAAAAAAATTAATATAATGAGAAAAGAAAAAAGGTTTGAAATAAATAAACGCTTAAATTGACTAATTTTAAACAAAAGCACACAACCTGTTTTCCTACGACGTTATCACGTAAAATCATCGTCCGTAAGCCGGCTTTAGTGCCTGGCTACACGGTGATTTTTCAATCGCCTAAGCAGTGAGTTTGTAGGCAAGAGGGATGAGGAGTGAAGGGGGAAGATGCTCACGAAGGGAACTGTATTTTCTGAGGGCAGTACAGTTCCATTGCTAAATTTTTCCTCTTTTTGACGTTTCTTCCTAGAAAATGTAAAAGCGGAACGTGATTGGGCACAACAGTGTGTAGCCACCACATGTGATTTTTCAATCGATTGAAACAAATATCTAAAACTTACGTATATTTTGTATGGGAAATCTTAAAACTCAAATGGCGAGTGCTAAATCTTAAATTTAAGGGCTCAAATTTTTAGCGAATTTTGTTTGGCCATTCCCATTCGAATTTTGAAATGGGAGCGACGAAAATCGATGGTCGGCTCAAAAAAAGCAACCTAATAGTTATATGTGACTATTTGAATAGTCAAAAATGACTATTTAAGAGTCAATAATGACTATTTAATAGTCAATAATGCAGAGATCAGAAATAAATCTCAACCTTTTGAAAGGTTCCTTAATAACTCTTATTTGTCCCATTTTCAATAAAGGTCATAAAATAACCTTTATTTTTAAAAAAGAAAATTTTCGGTCAAGGTCTGAGAGAAACCTTTATTTTGTATTTTTTTATGTTTCGGTCAACCAGTGAGATTTATCGCTGAGAGAAAAAATTAAATCTCATCTGCAAATGTATCAATTCCCAGAGACATGGGAGTGGTGCCATATAATCTCGCATTGAAATAAAATATTCAATGCGAGATTATAAACCTACATGAAATTGCTAGCTTAGGAAAGCCCAGAATCTCCCTCTTCTGTTTTTTCGTTTTGTTTTGAAGAGATAAATATAAAAGGAAAAGGTTTGTTAACTGTCAGGCGCCTATGCCAGTTTTTTTTATAGTGTTTACGGTCAAGGGTCAACTGTAAAATGTTGGAGTCGAAAGGATTTAGTGCATGTAAATTTGTTGTATTCGACCTTCTCTTTTCATTTAATCTGTTGCTTATACATTTTGCTGCCAAAAAAGCAATTTAAAATTAAAATACTTTACGCTCTAAACTAATTCTTCTAATGCGAGATTTTGATATAGCAAGAATTTAATGAACTTGCGAGATTTTTTCTAAAATGCGAGGTTTTAATATGCAGGATTTTGAAAATGTGAGATTTTGTTATGTGAGATGTTAAAAATGCGAAATTTTGCTTTGCGTGATTTTTGCAAAAATGCGAGATTTTGTTATGAGAGATTTTAGTTTGCGATCAATCGCACCGCTCCCGAGAAAATCGCGTTTGAAAGTTGGGGTAAAATTTGTTTTCGAAAAATCCCCGAATCTTTGAACACTCCTGGAAGCTAAACCGCTTGAGAGCAATTTTTGGGAGTGATGCCAAATGAAAGCTTGTTTCATGGGCCTACGCTTTGCACATTGTCAGATTTTTAAAAAATCATCTTCCATGTTAAACCGCCTCATCATGTCTATTTTTTCAGAATCGGACTCTACTTTTTTTTTTTAACTTTTAGTTCTCCCGGTTTGAGAACGCGTGCACCTACAGGGATAGGAGTTCTACCCAAATGTAGGGTACCTTTTGGCATCAAACAAAAGTGCGTTCCATTGAAAATCGATAGTAAAGTACTAGTAGTACTTTGCCACCTGCCACAATGGAACGCACTTTCAACGAATTCAATACAAATCGTATCTACTCGGGAAAAGAGCATGAGTAGATGATAGTACTAGATTAACCAAAACATCTACTAGTAGTAAACTACCACCTCCAATGGACCAGGGCTAGCAGTAAAATGCTACTATACCACTAACAGTAGATACCGCAGCACAGCGCTTCACTTTCAATCAAAGATGAATAAAAATAAGAAATAAATGTTTCGAACATTTAGGGCGGGTTTGTTCACATTCGATTATCTTTTAATCAAGGATTTTTCTATGGAATAATCCTTGATTAAAAGATAATCGACTGTGAACAAACCGGGCCTTAGTCAAAAACATAAAACCGGATGTGAAACTGTTTTGTCGTTTTCAAATAATTAAAAAAAAAAAAAACAAAATTCCTTTATAAATTTTCTCTCAATAACGAATAAAAATGTATTATCCAATTGAAAATCGGCCATTTTTTTTAACAAGAACCTCATCAAATGACCTATTAAACCAGAACTATAATTGTCGGATGCGTCGGACGAAACGGAGAGCGAGGGGAACAGCGCTCGCAACCGTACTCGATGGATGAAAACTTATCAAAAAGTCAAAGAAAACAACAACAAAAACGTGAATTTGACATTAGCTTCCGACTGCTTCCTCCAATAATAGTTCTGCTTTAGTCAACAATCGTCCAATTATTTTAAAATAAGAAAAATTGTGTTTAGACGACTTCATACGATTGCAAGAAGTCGGCCAATTTTCATTGAATAATGCCCGTCGTACACTACGTGCACAACTAATTCAACCAACTTCTTATTCAACTCGTCAATTGGATAAACAATTTTATAACCTCTTACAGTAGTGCGCAAACTCACGTTCTTCACGTTGAGCAACAAATCTAGATGTAAAATTGAATAAAACGCGTTGCGGGCTCCTTACACCTAGTTAATCAACTCCATTAATTGTTGAACACCCTTGTACATCTATCTATTATCTTATCAACTTCATCAATTGTTGGATATCCGCAGATCCGCATTGTTATTGAAAAAAATAACACTTTTTTCGACCTATAACTTGTCACATTCTACATTTTTCTATCGTCATACTTCTTTTTTGTATCTTCTTACTTCCAACTTGCTTATGTTCCAACAAAAAAAGAGGTATCTTCGAAAAAAAAAACCCTGGTGGTAAATCGATGAACTAGAATCAGCCGTTAACAGAAAGTAACGACTTTTTGATACAAAAATATATTAATTGTGTTATTTTGCAATAATAAGTAGCTTTTTGATTCATTTTTTTTTTTGTTGGAACAATTAAAGAAGGTATTTTGTCATTTGGGGAAAATTAAATTGATTTTTTCATATAACTACACATTTAAAAATGCATTAGAAATTTATCATTTTTGATGTTTTTCTTGAAATGATTAGACAAAAATAGGGCCAAAAATGAAAAATCCGCTTAGACTATATTCAAATTTTATTCATTACCATTACCTTTAAATTGATCATATGTGTTTTCCACTTCAGTTTCTCACAAACTATGCAAGAAAAAATTGTTTTGGACTACACTTAGGAGCAAAAAAACGGAATCAAATATATTATTTATATTAAAAACAAAAATTGCAATGGACAAAATAATGTTTCTTAAAGTCTCATGGTCTCATTTAAAAGCTTGAAGTTTTTAGTTTGAATTGCTGGTTAAAACATAAAAATGCATACGATAGTATCATCGCTATCTGTCAATTAATTGCACTTCATTTTTTTTTAAATATTAAATTTTCATGATACTCTCTGATTCAATTTCAGTCTTTTTTTCCTTACGTTACTATTGACGTTATCTGTCAATGAATTGCACTTAATTTTTTTTAAATGTTAAATTTTCCAGAAAGTCTCTGTTTCAATTTCAGTTTTTTTTTCCTACTACTTCATTTATGTTGATTGGATCTTTATAAAGTGAACGGGTTTTTAAGTTCCTAGCGTTGATTTAAGGCTTTGGTTTCAAGCTTTTTAATGGTGCAATTAACATTCATGTATGTCAATAACATCCTGACCAATTATCGTTTTTACAGAACGAAAAGTTTGATTCCATTTTTTGCTCCTAAGTGTATTTTGCAAAGCTGTTACTGAAATATTGAAATAAGGTATGAACAAACTGTGCAGAAATTTTCCAAATTTCTCGTTTTTCTCAAAATTTTGTCCGGAGGCCTCTTAAGGGCTTTGTTATAGCTATCAGTAAAATTCATCAGTACAAATTTTGTTTAATAACGAAGAAAAAAAAATAACAAAAATAATAAAAAATTATTAAAATTATTTTAATTTTAAGTGGAGTGATTGAATATAATTCAATAGAAGTTCAAGTGACCTCAACTCCAAAAATTTATAAAGCGTTTCGCCCAGGTACGACAGTGGGCTCATCAGTTAGATCTGTCGTACCCTTACTAAGACGCCTTATTTTGGTCGATGTTTACCGACACTATATAAAACTCACAGCATGAATATACTGTGAATTATAATATTCATACATTTTCTAAGTGTCTGAATTTAAACAAATTCCCTTAGAATATTATAATTCACAGTATATTCATGCTGTGAGTTTTATGTTCCGCCTTTGCAGATTTTTAGATAGCAAAAATTTCAGCTCGATTGGATAACTCTAAATGGTGCCGACACTCGCTCAAAGTATCAAAAATCTTTGTTTTTTCACTGTTTTTCGAAGAAAATTAGCTCTAGCTCCCAAACAGATCGGGTTATTTTCACTTTTTATATATTAAATTAAAGGTAGTGTTGCTACACATAATTCAGATGCTTAATTTGTTTAGTTTTACTTAAAAAGAAAAATTTTGTCATCAATTTAAATTTTCAGTACTTACCTCAAAAAGAGCTGAAGTGCAAACTCAATTTAAAATAAACTTTTTTTTAAACTGTTTTATTTAAAAAAAAAAAAACATTTAACAGAATTCTAAGGCTGTGTGTGAATTGCGTTAAATAGTTAACACCGTGTAAAATTTTTGACACTATTGAGGTGAACAAAAAAATTTCAGCTGTATGGCTTATTGTTTAATATTTTTCTCTGCTTCTTTTCTGCTATGAAACTCCTTTTTAATAAAAAAAAAAAAAAACAAAACCATCTGCAAAAAAAATTTAACTCAAATTTAACTCAAATTTAACTAGGTCCCAGAGCCCAATAAATTGTTAAAAGCTGAAAATTTTGTATTCACCTCAATAGTGTCAAAAATTTTACACTATGTTAACTATTTTACGCAATTCACACACGTCCTAAAAAACAAAAAAAAATAACATCGTGTTACATTTCTTATACATATTTAATGAAGAAAATACTAAAAAAATTTAATCAAGAGATTTACAAAGTAGTTTTGGAAGCATCAGGATACAATTTTCGGCACTCACTGACTACTTGAAGTACATATTGTTTTTGTTCCTCATCTTTAGTTAAAAGGTTATTAAAATCGGTTATTAATTTGACTCCTCTTTCTGTCATGTCATTTACGACTTTAAGTGGTTGCACTTTTTTAAAGCCTTCTTTAAAATGCGGGTTTTCCGGCGAAGGATTAGGAGGTTCTTTGAGAAAACTTGTGTCTATTTTCAATCGGCTGAAAAAGATCAATGTTTCTTTGTTCACAATATTTTTTAACCCTGCTGTGACAAATTGTTCATCTTCATGTGTCTGTAGCTTTGGATTTACTATTCTGTTGGTTTCCGTTTCACTGGTTTTCAAAATTATGTTGGCCGTTTCTAATTTTTCGCCATCTCGTAAAGTTAGGTCAAAGAACGCCAGACCTGCCAGCTCTGAACTCAAATACCATAAATGGTTTGAGAATTTAGCAAAAGCCTTCTCTGAAATATATTTGTCTATCTTGCGGTATTCAATGCGATTACGCAAAAGATCAAGATCTTGTTTAGGAGCCAGATAAGCTCTTGGGGCATTAAACCAAGCAAAAGTTTTTTCTTGTTGAATGTAAGTCTGATTTTGAAACTACAAAGTCAATTGGATTTCGCCCTAGTGCTTCTATTGTAGCTATAATTATGCGAGAAGCATTTCTATCAGATGCCTTACATTGGTCCAATAACATAGAAAGTTTCATTGTTAATAGCTCTTTCACCCCACGACTATACCTCATACTTTTGATACCCGAGGGCCCAGAGATAGAGAAACATCCATTCTATCCCAATCCGCAGAATAAAACAGTTAAAAAAAAGTTTAATTTTAAATCGAGTTTGCACTTCAGCTCTTTTTGAGGTATGTACTGAAAATTTAAATTGATGACAATATTTCTCTTTTTTAGTAAAACTAAACAAATTTAGCATCTGAATTATGTGTTACAACACTACCTTTAATTAAATATATAAAAAGTGAAAATAACTCGATCTGTCTGGGAGCTAGAGCTAATTTTCTTCGAAAAACAGTGAAAAAACAGAGATTTTTGATACTTTGAGCGAGTGTCGGCACCATTTAGAGTTATCCAATCGAGCTGAAATTTTGGCTTTCTAAAAATCTGCAAAGGCGGAACATTTTATGGGGTTCCCCCGAAAAAATTCGACAAAAAATTTTTTCTATGGGAGTTGCGGTCACTCTAATATTCATGCTGTGAGTTTTATATAGTGTCGGTAAACATCGACCAAAATAAGGCGTCTTAGTAAGGGTACGACAGATCTAACTGATGAGCCCACTGTCGTACCTGGGCGAAACGCTTTATAAATTTTTGGAGTTGAGGTCACTTGAACTTATATTGAATCAAATTTTGTTTAGCTATTTTGAATACTTTAAACTTTTATTTTGAGCAAGATATTGATATAATAAGTTGAAAACTTATTTTAACTATTTTTTTCAAAAAGAATCAATGCATTTGGTGTTAAATTTTTACTGTTCAGTAAAATGAAATTTCATCAGTAAAATTTCTAAAAAGAAATTAGTGAAAATGTGTTTTTAATTTATTTCGTCAATATTTTGCATAAATTAGAATTAGAAAAGTATTCAAAATAGCAAAACAAAAATTTTACTGATAGCTATAACAGAGGCATCAACTTTTTTTTCGACACGAAATCAATAGGTAGGTACTTCCCCTAAAGAGCAAGTAAAAATGCTTGGGGGTGCCAACTATTCTACCCATTACGCTATGGCAGTTTCCATTGTACCAAAACATTGATGTACCGTCGATGAGCCATTTTTATATTTTTAAACATTATTTTTACACTGATTTCAACACACACTACAAATTCGACAGTTTTGCACACTTCAAAGGAAATTATTATTTATGGAAAAAGATAATGGAAGAGAATTCGTTGTTTTAATTATAAATATATAATAATTGTTTTTTGAAAATATTATTGTCGTGTTTTTTTGGAAAAGTGAATTAGGGTTTGGTCGTTTGGATTTAAAATTTTGTCCGCATACAACGCACGTAATTTGTTTTCATTTTGAAAACATGTATTTTCGGATAGCTGTAGAAAAAAACTTTGTTTGATTGTTTGGTTGCCATACAAAAATTTAAATTTTTTATTAGATGGTCTACCCATCCCCATCGGGACACCCTGAGAATGGGGGCCCTGGGCACGGCCCCGTTTGCACTGATACCGCACCGCTACAAAACCAATACTATTCAGCGTTGCCACTTTGCTGTATTTGCAGTAGATCTACTGCACTTTTTCAAATCAAATTCCAAGCGTTTTAAATAATAAACCAATTCCTTTGTAATAAATACTATTGAAATGAGAAAAGCTGCTCTAAACTCAAAACAAACACTATTTGTTCAAAATAGAGCTGCAAAACACCACGAATAACACTGTTTAAAGTGTTTTTGGCCCAACACATAGAATCTGGGTTCGTGAAAAAATCTGATAATGAAGTAGGTACAAATTCTTGATTTAAATTCTTTAAATGAGTTTGGTTGTAAGAAAGGCATTCTGACTGTTAGTTCAACATACGAGTATTTTGTTTGTTAAATAAAAATCTACTGCGAAATTTTTTAAGCTACTGCATTTTTTTTATGGATCTACCGCGCACATTTTTTTTTGGAAGTGACAACGACAACACTGATTCCTACTACATGAACATTGGACAGTTGGACAAAGCGCTCAGATAAGATTGCAACATTTTAAATACAATTATTGTTAACTTCCCTATTTTTTTGTAAAATATTTATGTGTTTTCTTTTTATTTATGAAATAAATTATCATTTAACTTGAAACATATTGTTTTTTAATTTTGTTTATATCAGAATAGCAGAATAAAAGATCTCGCCGAATAACCCCAGACATTTCACGTGAAATTAAAAAGTGATTTCAATTCACTTTCGGTCAAATTGCGGAACATAGGCGTTTATATTAAAAATAGTTATGAGTTAAACTCAAAAACTAGACGTGATAGGAATAAATCTGTAAACCAGGCATGCCAAACTTAATGGTTGTGAGGGGCCGAAATAGCGAGATCAAAATTTGTATGGGCCGCAGAAAAAAGTAGAACTAAAATTTTTATAAAATAAATTTATAAAAAAAAACAGGAAGAATGACAACATTAAAGTTATTTATAATTAAAAAATAATAGCTCGCATCAGCAGGTACCTACTGTGAAATTCGCAATCGATTTTATATGACAGTTTTCAAGTGTTCAAAAACGCTTATAAAATCGAGCATACCAATTTCCACGAATTTAGAACTTTTCTTTAATGACATAAACAAGCCTTTTTCATATTCAAAATCTGTGAATACAAAATCTAAATTATAAACTTAAACTCAAAATTATTAAAAATGTGGACAGGGCCGCAAAGTTATGCGTTGTGGGCGGCAGCATGCGGCCCGCGAGTTTGACATGCCTGCTGTAAACTGTTTTGAATTCAGCAAATGACAAAGTTCGAACGAAACAAAGTGTTTTTTTAAGGACACCTTGTTGTTTGTGTTAAATGCTTAGGATATAAGAAATTTGAAAAAAAAACACTACTTTGGATGTTAAAGGAGGAGACAGTAGTAAAAAGCTGTCGATTGAGAACTGTAAAATGCTACTATACCACTTTCAGTACCGCAGCACAGCGCTTCACTATCGATCAAAGATGAATGGAAAAGAAAGAAAAAATTTTCGTAGGTACATTTCCCCTCTAACAATTTTTGAAAAATTTTCCAGCCCCCTCCAAATTTTTTTCTGGATACGCCACTATTACCTCATGCATTTTTGTGCATTTTAATACAAAAAGGTGTACCGAGCTCGTCTTCGATGCAGAAAAATAGTGGTTTTTTATTACAGTTTTTTATCCAAACAACATGCATAATAAAATTGGAACGAACTTGCTTCTGAAGAACGAAAATCTTCACTGACCAGGCAATTTGTATCACAACCAATATTGAAATAAGTTGATAAAATTATAAGAACAAAAGTTTTGAGGTTATGCCCGTGGCCTTTCTTGTTTAAATCAACATTTTTTTCCAAAAACTCAAGATTTTCGTTTGGTCATAACTTTAAACAGCTGCAAAACCGAAAATCAGAACAACCAGATTTCTCTACTGAAACGACAAGGATCAAATATATTTTGTAGGTATGTGTGATTTTTATAATAGATATTTTACTTAAGATTCCTTTTCCTTACTCATATTATATGTATGTACATAACAAAAATTACAAATTCCTGCACTCATTTTATCAAATATAATAATTTTTGAAAGCAATGCCCATACATAGCTACATACATACATAATACACAAACAAATTTATTCCCATAACGTATTCAAAAAATTCTACCGTGCTGAACTGACTTTAAAATATAAAAAAATATTCATCAATTTAATAAATAAGTTATAAATACACTTATAATAAAAAAACTAAGATCCTTTAAAAGTTATGTGTTATTTTGTTCCAAATGTTAATTTTATTTTCATACAAAAAATAAACAAATACCTTTTATAACAACTGATTTCATTTATACAACGATCCAATTTATTATCATGTATCTAACATTTCAAGAAATAATTTTTGTTTTGTATGTATTGAAAAAAGAAAAAAATACAATTTATATCTGTGTACCATAAACAAATAAATATAAAACTATTTAGGTATAGCGAAGGAAAAATGAAACAAATTTATTAGATAAATAAAAAATAGGTTAACGGTAGAAATACATTTAAAAATCATTGTACATTTAACTTAACAGAATCCAATTTAAAACTTATGACAAAAATGTTATTTTAAAAGGTTTATTAAAAAGTAAAAAAAAATAGATGAACTGGTAGTAATAATACAAGAAAAATCAAATTTTATTACTTTACAATTTATTTATGTAAAATAAAAATATTAAAAATAAAATATTAAATAAATGATTAAAAAGAACATATTGAATACAATAATATTAATAATAAAAAAAAATAAATATTGATTATATTCTAAAAACATTTTTTGTTTTCTCCATTTTATTTTATTCATGATCCTATAGCAATTTAAGACATATTAGAAAAAGTGTTTACTAGAGTGATCCCTAATTCGTGAACTACATAGGTATGTAGCTACTTTGAGAAACCATTTATGAGCACATCCACAACTGTCCCAAGTACATTCATTTTTATAAATATAGAAATTTAATTAAGAATTACACAAAGTACAAACTTGATTAAAATTTAGTTAGGAAATGCTTAGATTGGTCAAGTTAAATGAAATGCATGACTGGTGTCGCACGTAGGTAGGTAGGTAGAGATGGCGGTCAAAGCAACCGAGGTTTATGACCCAATTAGTGCAGAATGCGCCGTTTTGATACCAAAAATCATAGAACCTATGAGTGATAAATGGATTTATTTAAAGATAGAATTTAGATTGATTTTAAGAGGAAAGACAAGTGTTTGGGAAGTCCTAAATCCACTTTGTTGCGTTGAGGAACGATATCAAGTCTTTGATTCTGAGATGTTATCTATGTCATAGCGTGGGCCGGACATTGTCATAGAAAATGGAAGACCGTTTCTTTTTCTTGCTGGTCCAAACAGCTGCGACAGCAAGTATTGTGTGGTATACCCAGCTTTGCTGCGTGTTCCCCTATCCTGTAGACACCGCAACGATTCTGCTAAAATCTTTTCTGGATCTGGAGATCAAATCAAATGAAGAAATTGCTTTTATAGCTGCCTGACTATCTGTTAGTATAGCTACATCCTGGGTTTGATTTAAATTTATTCTTAGTACTTTGCAAGCTTCCTTAATTGCCAGTAATTCTGCTTGAAACACGCTTGCAAAATTTGGAAGTCGAAAGGATTTTGAAATATTAAGGGATTCATGATAGACACCCGCACCGAACCCACAGTCCATTTTGAGCCATCAGTGAAAATGCAAGTGTTGAAGTCTCTCGTCACAATGCCCTCTTCCCAGTCTGTTCTCGACGGGAAGCTGAATGGGTCGTACAACCGCTGTGCAAGTCCATAAAATCATTTTTGATTTAAGACCCCATTTTTTCCCAAAGGTTTTACTGCAGGCATAGAAAGCAATGCTCGCCTTCTTAACCCGCTCTTCTATATTTAGCTTCCAGCACAGTTTAGTGTCCAAAATTACACCTAAATATTTTGTGCTAGAAGAAAGTGATAAGATTTGGCCGTTAAGCTGAGGTAGAGGGAAGGCAGGGATTTTGGTTTTAGTTGTAAAAAGCATCAGTTCCGTTTTACTTTGGTTAACTCCTAGGCCACAGCTCGTAGCCCAGTTGCTAACTTTTCTCAAAGCCGTGTCAGTGATTTCGCTGATCACGGGTAAAAACTTTCCTGATCATCCGCATAAGCCACTGCCTTCACTCCACTTCTCTCAAGCTTCACGAGGATATTGTTCATGACAAGGAGCCATAAAAGGGGGTAAAGAACGCCACCCTGAGGCGTACCCCTGTTGACGCACTTAAAACAGTGTGAATTTCCTAAACTTGCTTGAATTCTTCTCTCTTTTAGCATTGAAATAATCCAACTTCTGATGTAGTCTTCTACTTCAAAAGTCACTAGGGCCTCGAGAATAGATTCCGTTAGGACATTGTTCCTTCTACATCTAAGAAGGTAGCTAGAGTATATTCCTTAAGGTGGATCGAGTTCTCAATTGTTCGAACGACTTCATGGAGGGCTGTTTACGTAGATTTGCCCCTCATGTAAGCATGCTGCGAACTCTCCAAAGGACATCTTTTAAAGATCTCTCTAATATGAGTTTCAAGAATTCTCTCCAAGGTTTTAAACAGGAAAGATGTTAAACTCATTGGCCGGAAATCCTTCGCGGATTCATGCCCTCTTTTGCCCACTTTGGGAATGAAAACCACGCTTACTTGTCTCCACGACTTGGGCACATGGTTAAGAAGGCAGCCTTTAGAGATTTTTTCAAGCCACGGAACTGCTATGTCTTGCTGCTTTTGTAGCTTGATAGGCAGAATACCATCAGGGCCTGGAGACTTATTTTCTATATTTTCTCTTGTTATCAGGGAGTAAACATGTTCAGTCGTAAGTGACAGCAAAGTGGGATTTATTTTCACTTCAGAGGTGTTATCTTCACACCCCGGAAAATGAGTAGTCATCAGTAGTTCCAGGGACTCAGCTGGAGATATAGTCCAGGATCCGTCAAGCTTTTTAAGGAACGAGGGATTGGTGTGTTCCCTCGATAGAACTTTGCTTAGCCTGGCGGAGTCCTTTATATCTTCAATGGAATGGCAGTATTCCTCCCAGCTTTCTCTTTTGGATGTAGTACGCTTATAGACTCTTAAGCAGTCCTTACAGGGTTCATAGAATTTGTGTTTATGGCAGATGTTGAAGATTGTTCTAGTCATTTTCCTTAGATTAGACAAGTCTTCATTCCACCAAGGAGGAAAAGTTTTGCTACTATGTCTTACCGGGCACGAAGCCTTGGAGGCAGTGATCATCGATCTTTCAAAGGTCAAAACATTTGACTCAAGATCCGCAACCGTATCTGTGCTCAGATTAGGTATGCTGCGTAGCTTTGCGCTAAAAATTTGACTGAATTTCTTCCAGTCAATTCTTTTGGGATTTCTATAAGGGGTTGGGATTTTGGTTTCAAAATTAAGTTGGAAGAGGATCTGAAAAAGACCTGCAAATCGGAGCAATTATTTATGAGAGTAAGATCTAGTACATCCTCCCACCCTTCATAGTTACCTGAACTCGGGAAAGTGAAGGTTGGAGTAAGGTTGCAAATAGTAAGGTTATTTTCGATAATATAATCAAATAATGACTCACCTCGTTCGTTGATTTCTGAACTACCCCATAGTGTATGACGCGCATTTGCGTCACACCCAATGAGTAGGCTAGTCTTTGATGTATTGGCTTCAGATGTCAGTCTGCGTACTTCATCCGGCGGTGACTGCTGGTCATGTGCCATGTACGCCGAGGCCAAAAGTAAGCTGTCGGTATTTGAACCCTCTAATTTAATAACTGTTAAATCAGAGGTGCTAAAGTTGGGACACAAAAAAGCTTTTAAGTGTTTTTTAGATAAAATACATGTTCTTGGCTTACCTTGATTCGAACTGACGGGCCTATAAAAAAGGTCATATTGGCTGTCTCGGAGGCCTCTCACTTGAAGGCCATTTACCCAGGGTTCTTGGATCATGCCCACATCGAAGTTTTCCTCCCTCAGGAAAACTCTCAGGTTATCCGGGGCACATTTCGACTGCTTCAGATTAACCTGAATGACGCGCAGCATGTTTTTAATTCGTGAAAGATCCTGGACAGTCAGTCGGTCGGTCGGTCAGTCAGTCCGGCACCTCGCCGGAGGTCCCACTGACTCTGACTCTGCAGAACCTTAATTTTGACATTTCTAATGCCAAAACGAAGCTTATATTCGGCTTTATCGAAAGCCCCACAGCTGACTTCGCAGATCCTCAGAAGATAAGACGCGCTGTTCTTTTGCGACTCCTCAGTCTTAATGACAACCCAGTCATGCATCGGAATCAGCGGGTTTAAACTCTGGAGACTACGAATCAGCTCCGGTCAACTTGGCTTGATACTCATGAGGGGCAGCCAAATGCGAGCCAGCGGTTGTCTTGGTATTACCTTAGCTGGGATAAACTTCCCAATTAACAATTTTTCTTCCATAAGGTTAGGATCTTTAATTTCTCGCAGTTATTATCTCTACAGGTCTTGTATTTAGTTTGTGAATCGAAAATTAAAACTTTCGAGGCTAAACTTTCGTTAAACGCTTCCTAGAAACCTAGTGCAAGTGGAATTTAAAAATTTGTACAAGCAAAAATGTAAACATTTCGTTTAAATTTCAATAAGGCCACATGAAATTCCATTGTAGAAGCACAAGAAACAAAAGTCATTGAAAATAATACAAAATATAACGACTTATATTTTGTATCTCTGTAAAAGAAAAAAAGAAATTCAATTTCAGGCGCATGCGCGAAAAGCTTTTAGTTTTATATGTTTGCCTTAGAGAAGTTAAGGGTTATCTATTTATATTTGTAGAAGCCCTTTAATAACAAGCAAAACATTGAAAGAAACATTTAGTTTTATGAGTTAGCCTAAGCGAAGTTAGGTTCGCTAATTTTATTTGTAGAAGTCCTGTTAAAGTGAGTACAAGCTAAATTTTGTAAACTGTCAGACAAACACATGAGAATAAGAAATGTTTGTATAAGCGTGATTATGGTGACCATTTTTGGTTTTCTTATTCATTGTTATAAATAAATAAATTAAAAAGTGAATCTTTTTATATCGGTAATTGGTTTAAAATAGGTAGTGATATTAAAGATGATTTATTTACCAATTTGGAATATATAAGTGGAGAAGAAAGGAAAACAAGATTTTAATCTTCTCTACTTATTCGAATATAAAATGGACATTTTAGATTTTTAATCTAAGGTCAAAACAAAGCTAATTCTCTAATTTTTAAGAAAAATGCGGTTTGACGGCATCCGGGTGATGGCAATCTGTATAATATTATTAAGTTTTACTAAATAATTTTTTACAAGACATTAAAAAAAAAAAAACAGAAAATAACCAAAAGTAATACCTTTGAAAAAAAAACCACTAATGGTCACCATATTCTTTAAGGTAGTGCAACTCACCGGGAAATTAAATCGATGCCCTTAGGAAGCTTTGGTTTCAACTAGTTCAAATTTGAAACTCTTTTAGTATATACCTAGGTAGCTCGATGGGTACATTACCGGACTATCAATCAGGACGTACGAGGTTCAAATCCCGCAAAATGCGTCAAACAAGTAAAGAAATTTTTTTCGCAATATAATTGTGTTAGGACATTTAATTTTAGAAGAAAACTTTGACTGGATGGGAAAACAAACAAGAAAATGAAAAAAAATAAAAAAATTAAAATTAAAATATAAAAAAAATTAAAATGAAAAAAAAAAAAATATTTAGACTTTCACAAGCCTTCGGCAAGACTGCTCAGAGGTTCTAAATAAAATTAAAAGCCTGTAGCAGTAATACACATTTTCAAATTTAGAATGTTACTTGTTTCTATAAGGCATTAAACACATGTTTTGAGTCTCTCCAATCAACTTGCATATGAATCTTCTAAAACTCGGCTTCTTGGGTGGGCCAAATGGGCTTCTTTATGGTCGTATACAAGCAATATTTCTAAAATCGAAACAGCTTCGTTAGACCCTTGTGGAAGTAAAATTGTAAGCTGGGTTGAGCTTCAAGCCATCCCATTTATTGCTGATCTCAGCAATACTTTTACTAAGGAAACCCCTAGAAAACTCAGCCTCGCACTTGATTACCCTGTATCCCCTGAGCATCTCACCAGAGTCAAAACTCGGGTAGGGCCCATCAGTTGCTGTAAGGGTATAAAGGAACACCATCTCACAAAGCTTAGCCTCGATGGAGTTCCACACTGACGTCAGAGCTCTGTTGTCAGTGGAGAGCTCATCTACAATCGCCACCTGACAATCTCACTTAAAGTGCGCGATTGCGCTGCTCCCTGATGTGGTGTTTTCTTACTAGTGCCGCGCGTCGGTCGCGGGCGCCGCTTCGTTCAAGCGCGCTGTCTTGAAAAAAGTGAAAAAAGGTTGTGGTTTTATTGTTTTATTTTTGTACACTTATTGATCTTGTCGCTTCGTTCACGCGCGCTGTCTTCAACGAAGTTAAGTGAAAAAAGGTCGCTGTTTTATTGTTTTATTGCTCTTGTATCGATAATTCAAATGCTGCCTAGAGACTTCAAAGCATTCTAGGCTAAAGCTGGTCAGTTAAACTTCTCTTCTATTCCATTCAGCAAAATTAAATTTCTCAAATATATTAGAGATGATACTTTTACACTATTTTATAAAACGAGCGGCAGAGAAGTGGAATATAAAAGCTCATCAATATTTTAAAGATATAAAAAGTCTACCATAGCAACTCCTGTAAGTTTGTTCAGCCAATGTCTTCAAATTAATAAAAAATCTGACTCGATAACTAAGGATAAGATTAATGATATTAAAAGTCTTTTCATATTTATGCCTAAATCAGACCAAGAATATTATGAAGCGTTATTCAAATCAAAAAATTAAAGGGGTTGTTTTGTTTTTTTTTATATTTTGATGTCAGTTCGTATTGTGAGGTGAGATAGGGGTTGTTTTTTTTCATTTTCTGTTTAGGTATATCAAGATCAAGTCGAAGTGAAACCTACAAGAAAAATTCTTCTTTCTTCCCTTGTTCTGCAGCTGCAGCCGACCGGCTGCCGGGTGTGTGTGAAAGGATACTCGTTTTTTGACAAAACCGTGTATCCGGCCGGATAGCCGGTCTCGGTTATGTGTGAAATGGGCCTTACCTTTCCTTTCTTTGTTGTCTAACACAATTTATATAACCCTCTCTGTCTGAACCAAAAACCATTCACACAAACAGCGCTTGCTTGCTCTCGTTCGTCTCGATACATGGAAGCTTCGTACAATTGTACATTCGTACCATGTACACACATACCATACACGTTTAGTGAACCATCCATGTGTGCGGCGTAATAATTTTTCGTTACATTTTTCGTTACTATATTTTTTGTTTAGTCCCCATCCCCATGCCAAGGTCGGCCATAAAATCTATGCAATAGCTTAATAAAATGCGCGACTAGATTTCATGTAGGTAGTTGCTCTTCAGTTAAAAAATATATTTAATTTTAGTATTTAATTGATATAATTTATTAGATATATCATTAAATGTTACTTTTATTACATTTTCTTCACAAATAAACCATTAAAGTTCACAATTCATAAAATCGGAGAAGAAAAGAACACAGTTCTTAGTTCTGAAATTCCCCGGCGTACACTCAGAAACAGAAAATCAAACTGGTCTATTGTTGACAACCAATGTCAAAGGACAGTGGCGTATTGAGGGGGGGGGGGGGGGGGTCAGGGGGCTCAAGCCCCCCCCAAGCTTTCCATATCGTGTTATTTTTTACCTAATTTCATTGTAATTTGTAATATATATGCTTGACTGAAACTTGTTCGTAAATCTTATAGATTTAGAGGCAGCTCAGATGTTCGAGCCCCCTCCAAATTCTGAAACGGCTATTTGTGTTTGTTTGAGTGGTTTTTTTCGGGTAAGTCCAATTCGAAATTCTTCAGATCACTTTTTAGTATAATACGTACGTCGAATAACATCACCGTTTAGTTTTGCAAAAGTTCTTATGCAATCTCAATAAACACTTTTTTCAAAAACTATATACCTACTTCTCAAAGCTATTGGAAATAGAAATATTTGATATCTCAAAATCTTAGTGGTCATCATATGTAACTAATGGTTTCTTTCAGCAAATGCCAGTATATTACGAAAAATATATATTTCGAATTAAACATCTAAAATAATTTAATGGAAAATTAGTTTCTAGACTTTCACTTTCTGCATTTTTCACTCATTTAGATTTTCTGATCGAATTCAATTCACATTATTTCGGTTTGTAAATTTGATGCCTTTTTCAATGAATCTATAATTTTTGGACAAAATATTATCATAACTTATTTGTGTCTCCTTATTTTTTCTTTTGAATTCTTCTTTTTTTCCATTAAAATTGCCAATAAAATGGCATCCAGCAGTAATAAATTAACTTCAGAAACAAAATTAAAAAGGATGATCCTTCAGCTATGACAGTTCGAAGCAATTTCGAAGTTTTTGAAATTGATCCAAATGAAGAATATGATATTTTATTTCACGTGAAATTTAAAAGTGATTTCAATTCACTTTCGGTCGAATTGCGGAACATGGGCGTTTATATCGAAAATGGTGTTTGTCACACAAGAACTTTGAAAACAGGAGACAGTAGTACGAAGCTGTCGACGTCGAGAGCAATTAAATGCTACTATACCACTTTCAGTACCGCAGCACAGAGCTTCACTCTCGATCAAAGGTGAATATATTAGAGAGAAAAATTTTTCGTACCCCTCTAAAAAATGTTTGAAAAATTTTCTAGCCCCCTCCAAATTTTTTTCTGGATACGCCACTGTCAAACGATACGACGCATGAAAAAGTAGAAAGTTGGGCTACTTCTTCCGTCGAATCCGTCCGTCTCCTTCCGATCCGTCGCTTATGGGTCGCTTCCCATAAAAACGGGTGTATTTTATCGAGCTGTCAGTTGAAAACTTCGACGGAACGGACGCAACGGATTCTATAGGTTGGGCCCTTGAGGCCCAACCTTAAAAAAATTCTTAAAAAATTCTTCGAAACTTCTACTAAGAGTGAGTTAAGAACTCTTATAACAATAGTGCTTGGCTACACAGCTATTTTTCAATCGATTGAAAAATCACATGCGGTGGCTACACACTGTTGTGCCCAATCAGGTTCCACTTTTACATTTTCTAGGAACAAACGTCAAAAAGAAGAAAAAATTAGAAATGGAACTGTACTGCCCTCAGAAAATTCAGTTCCCTTCGTGAGCATCTTCCCCCTTAGGCGATTCAAAATCACCGTGTAGCCAGGCACATAGCAAACTTAAAAAAGCTTTGCTTAGGGATTTTCTTCGAAAAGTTTTTTTTTTGGTTGACAAATTAAGTTAATTTTTTTTTACTGTGAAATCAGTAAAAAAAAACCGAAAACCGGTTTTTCCCAAAACCGGTTTTTTGGCCCGGTTTAAAACCGGCCGGTTTAATCGAAAAAAAAACCGGAAAACCCGAAAAACCCGAAAACCGGTTTTTGTACTAACAACCGCCATCCCTAAAACAAATAAAGATCTCGCCACAATTTTTTTTTTTAATTGAAGGAAATTTCCAAGGCTATGAAAATTGTGAGTTTCAAAAAAAAAAAAAAAATTGCAGGGTGTTTCAGAATTTGGTGTTAAAGTAAGAAGTTTTAGATAAGGTGATAAACACTATGGTATATTGATATACAATCGTCAAAATCAATTTCTGAAGTAATCTGAGTGAAGTGACTCAGTGGGGAAAAAGGAAAAGAACCAATTCGAGTGAAACAGTGGGGAAAAAAGTATTTTTTTTTTTTTTAATTTGTATGCAATTTTTTATTTTTCTTTATACAAGAGTACATTTATAGTGTATTTCAGTGATATATTGCAAGTCAAATAGTGGAAGAGGGTAAAAGTAACAAATTAACATATAAACAACACTAGATTTCTTGAAAACTATCATCTAAGTCCGGGGAAATTTGTAATAAACTCATCATTTCTGGAGAGTATTGTTCTTTCAGATCTTTTTGGGTTCTTACATGCCTTAAGGAAGAAATAAGTGGATCCGATGAGGTTGCAAGCATGTTAAATAGGTCTTCATTCTGCCGAATCCTTGAAACTTTGCACGTGTTTTGATATCTGTAATTTTTGCACTCTTGGGCTTCTTCTGACAGTTCTCCATGTGGTAGTGATTGATATTCGATGATATTTTGACTATGCACCAATATTTTGTGAAGAGTAGGTGTGAGTAGTATTTCAGGATAATTTTGTTTTAGAAGCTCTGCTGTTCTCTTAGTATACTCTCCAAATTTAACTGCATTCACTACTTCCCTGCAATTCAAAACATTCAGTATGATTTTCAGCCTCATAATAACTTTTCCATTGACTCCAGTTATTCGAGCGGTTGCATCTGATTGTTCAAAAAATCTCCTTGAAGTGTTTCCATCATTAGTATTTCCATAGCCTTGCTTTGGTTTATCCACATCAAGTCCAAGCTCATCTCGAAAACGCGTTTGGATCGCTTGTTTTCTTCTCTTTTCCATCTCCTTGGTGCCAATAGATTCATCATAGTCTTCTCCTTCTTTTCGAAGGGTATACATTCCATGCATCTGATTCTAGCATGCAGTGGAGAGATTACATATTCGTAGTTATGTTCGTCTTCATTTGATTCATCTTGATTGTTGAAGCTTTTTTGTGTCCTTTTGCATATCGGACATGACCGCGTACACATTGTTTCTGTCAATTCGTTTAAAACTTTTCCGCCAATCATCGTTAAAAAGAATTCGTGGCTCACAAATATAGTTATTTCTTCATTAACTTTATATATTGTTGGTTGAATATCTGCTATTTGACTTCTAATATCACTGACTGTGGTATTTATGATGTCACTAGACTCCTTAGCATATTAGAACATTATGGGTCGGCAGAAATGAACTGATGATGGGCGAGGGTTCCTCCAATGTTCACCATTTGAACTTTTGAGTCGAAGTGGGACAACTGATCCCATGAACATGTGTGCGTCTGTTTCACCATCTGTTGTAATTATTTTTTGCTTGTCGGCACTTTGTCCAGAAGATCCATCGCAGCCCCATTTACTCAGTAGCGTCAGACTTCTTGGTAGTGCAGTTATTTGATCTTCAGTTTTTCTTTCTAATAGGCGCCTTGTAGTATGGTCCATCATGTCTTGAAGTTTCACTCTAGCTGATATTTCCGTGACTTCGCAGTTATCTGGAACAGCTTCTTTTTTCGCAGCTGTTATTGCACTATAGGATGGCAAAACATCTATGTTGTGGTGTCTCAACGAAGTTCGCAGGATTTTGTATTTTTCTTTGGAGAGACCCAAATCCATAAACAAAGCTAACGCGTTCTCATTAGTATATTTAATGGGATTTTGTTGTGGAGTGGGAAAGCTTTCTTTGACTCTTTTAACACGAAGTGGACTTGCAGTAGATGTTGCGTTGATTATATCACTCTTCGCCTTCTGATGGTCCTTATTATATCTAATACTTAAAGCATCAGAGAGATGTTCAGTACTTATCTCCCTTGTAGCTTTGATTAGTTTTTGTTTTTTTGTGAATGTTGAGCACTCATCGACTGGTTTCCTTGGCCTTCCTACTGATAACCTTGATTTAGTTGGAAGATCACCCGTTTCTTCTGTTTGTCCGATATTAATATGCAGAGATAAAGAAAGCCATTTTTCATTCTTTCTGAAGTTATGTTTCGACCTATTGGCTGCGATCCATTTTTTTCTAATGTTGTAATAAAATACTTTTAATGTATGTTCAATTTCCAACAAATTTGCATCAGGTAGTTGGTATTATCTCACTACGGCAGAAATAAATTCTTCACAAGTGCTAATGTTGACAAAAATTTCAAACAAATTGTTATGCGATATATCCATTTTAAATATTTTTGTTGAACTATGGAACTGCTCTTTTAAACTTTAAATGATAATTTCATCTTAGTGTTTCATCTTTTTATACCTTAAAAATAAATACCAGCACCAAAAAATATTCTAATCCTTTTATTACTTATAATTTTATGACATCCCATGAAAACTACCTGTCTGTCTTTATATTTAAATATTAGAAAATTCTTTAATCCGATAAAAAGCTCTTATCAAATTAAAGTACCTGAATGGAATTTAATGATATTAATTAAAAGTTTTATTAGAGGTTTAAAAGAAATAAGCTATAAAACCCTTTCAAACAAATTAGGTAGTAAGTATACATAAAATTTGTTTTTCCTTTTAAATAAAAGTCATGTTATTGGAATCCATCACATACAAAACAAAGAACTCTAATTTTCCAAAATTTTATTTTTACACATGAGAAAAAAAAGTCGAAAAAATGACTGACTTTATCATACAAATCGCTCTAGCTCAGTTGGATGCAAAATGACGCAGCCGAGCTTTTGGATTTTTATTAAAAAATATATAAGGATTTTGAATCAGCTGAGCTTGGTTTGATTACGTAGGAATCTTTTTTTTCTATGCAATTTGAAGTCGAAAAAGTGTGCAAAAAACGGTGTTTCAAAAAACATTAAATTAAACAATTAAAAAATAAATTTTTTATTTTTTTTTTTTTTCAATTGTTGGTTTAAATAATAAAATATAAAAATCCAAACGTTTTAGAAGACCTCTTCCTAGTTTAAACACTCAAATTTAAGAAAAAAAAATAAAAAAACACATTTTTTTTTCATAATAAAAAATTATTAACTTTGGCCTGCTCTATAAGGCACACCAATAACCCAAATTGAAAATTTTTTTTCGAATACTCGAGCTCCAAACATTTGTGAATGCACTGATCTAAAAAGTTTTTCATTATAGACCCACCCGAAAAATGAATATTGCAAGCACTTTTGCCTAAATGGGCCACTGTGCGTCAGTTGCAAGGCAAGAAGCGAGTTCTGTTCATTCTGCAGATTTAAAAAAGCTTGCTAGTGAGAGACTGGAAGCGATTCGACAAATTGATTGCAGACATGAGCAAATGGTTGCTCCTGCTACTGCTCACTCCACACCTCTGTCGGGGCAAAAAGACTGCAATGTTAAATTGCAAGATGCGTCACAAGACATTTCGTGCCATCAGTCAGATATGGCAAATTTATTGACGATATTGAATCGCAGTCAGGTCCAGGAGTTGCCCACTTTTTCGGGGCATGATAATAAAGAATGGCCGTATTTTGAATCGGTGTTCATGTCAACAAGGGTTGAAGGCAGATACAGTGCCAAAGAAAATGTTTCTCGTCTAAGAAAGACACTAAATGGTGAAGCTTATAATCTGGTGAGCGATCGTCTGAGGTTTTCGACTGATGCAAACGCTGTGATAAACTCATTACGTGCGATTTATGATAGGGCAGATGTTTTAGTGCACAGTCTCACTACGAATCTACTTAAGTTGCCGTCGTTGAGCTCACCGGTTGAGCTTGCGGTCATCAAGTCAATGAATTTAAGTAAGACAACAACTATGTCCTGACAGATCTAGCAAGTAGGTTGTCTCCTGGTCAATACCACGACTGGCAAAAACGAAAATCAAAGAAGACGCGCTCGAATTTAGAAGATTTTGCTGTTTTTCTCACTGAGAAACTATACGACCTGCCACCAGATTTATCTAAAGCAACAAAGCAGTTATCGTCAGACAAAGCAAGCGGCTCCAGTTCATCACGAAAGGTTTTGACTCACCAACCAGTTATACAGAGTGAAGAGAAATGTGTCAAATGTGAAAAAGCCAAACACACCTTAAGTGAATGTGAAGAATTTAAAGCTTTATCTTCGGACGAAAGGTTCACATTTGCTAAGAGCAAATCTATTTGCTTTAGGTGCTTAAAGTCATCACCACATAGATGGAAAAACTGTTCACGAAAGAAATTGTGTGGTGTCGAAGGCTGCTCGAAAAATCATCATCCGTTATTTCATCCGTCAACACCGAAGTCAACCTTGAACTCATAGGCTCATCCTTTCGTTCCACCGTCGCAAATTCATTCGTCGCATCTCGAAACTAGGCACCAGTTATGACCAAAGTTGTTCCCGTTCGTTTATTTGGGAAAAACAACAAATCTTTAGACACATTTGCACTTTTGGACGATGGCTCATCCATTACGACGGTGGAAAAAGATGTTTTCGATTTTCTGGACTTGAGAGGTGAACCAGATCAGTTTACACTCCAGTGGACAAAAGGCGTTTCCAGAACTGAGGACTCTGCGTACAAATTTACATGTTTCTGGCATAAATAAACGTAAACGACATATGCTAAGGGACATTTATACAGTGAAGAATCTGGAACTGCCACACCAGAGTGTTAACGTCACCACTTTAAAGCAAAAGTTCTTGCACCTAAAAGACTTGCCGTTGCCGGATTTAAATGATGCAAGGCCGAAAATATTACTGGGGTTAAATCAAGCCAAGCTTCTTGTGGGTAACCGTCAGCGATCTGGTAAAGATGATGAACCACATGCGATAAAGACACTCCTAGGTTGGACCGTCTTTGGTACAACAAAGATGGAAACCAGCGTATCCTGTGTTAGTTCTCCAAGAATAGCTTCGATTTCTTACTTTCATGGGATTAGCGCAAGCAAGATGAAGAACTTCATGATCTAGTGAAACGTCATTTCTCAACCGAGGAGTTTGGGGTTCGGCCTTCAAGCGGAAATTTTGCTAGCCAACTTGATGCTCGGGCTCTAGAAGTGATGAAGCGCACCTTGTGCTATATTGACGATCACTACGAGATTGGTTTACTTTGGGCTTCCGATGACGTCGAGTTTCCTGATAGCTACTCCATGGCTGAGAAAAGACTTATTAATTTTGAGAAGTCTTTGTTGAAAAAACCTGAGCTATTGACGTGGATGAATCAATACATGCGAGAATTAATGAACTTCGAGCTGGTGGGATTTCACTCAAACAGTCGTGCATTTTTGGACCAGATTCGTGAATCGAATATCAAAGCAAGTCTGGTCAGCATCGATCCCAATGAGTCCGAGAGTAACGTCACAAAGATTTTGGAAATGTTATGGCAGCCTTCATCTGATCATCTGATTTATAAGCTCTACGATGAAGATTTTTGAAAGAAGATGTCGGAATCAAAAGCTGATATAAGCAAACGAGAAATATTAAGAACGATTATGAGAGTTTTTGACCCCCTTGGTCTTATTTCCTGTTTCATCATCAGAGGGTGATTTATTTTGCAAGAGATCTGGTGCGAAGGCTTCAATTGAGCTGAGGAGATATAGTGATTTTTGAGAGAGCAGTGGCTGAATTTCATGAGAATTTTGCGGCAAATAGAGGAAATCAAGATTCCTAGTTCGTATTCGACATTGTCCCCGGGTAACTCAAGAATCAGTTTGGTCGTTTTTGTGGATGCTTCGGAGAAGGCATTTGCTGCTGTATCCTATTGGTGTTTCGAGCAGAATGGAGCAGTCGAAGTGGCAATCGCCATGGCTAAGGCGAAGGTTGCTCCTGTTAAGAGACTTTCAGTGCCTCGCTTAGAATTGCAGGCGGCTGTGCTTGGTGTGCGGGTTGCGGAAACCGTGAGAAATTCTTACTCAATTCGAGCTGATGACATAATCTTTATGTCCGATTCTAAGACGGTGCTCTCATGGATTAGTTCTTCCACCTTTAAATTCCCAAGTTTCGTCGCTGTTCATGTTGGAGAGATTTTGGAAACTACTAATCCGCATCAGTGGTGGTTCGTGAGATCTGCGGATAATATTGCGGATGACGGAACCAGATGGTGTGAGAATGCAGAAAGCTCTAATAACTCGAGATGGTTTGCAGGACCTGAATTTTTGAAGCTTCCCCAAGTTGATTGGCCAGTTACCCCAGGGAAAGTTATCGCTGAGGCGAATAAGGTAAGCGCAATTGATTTATCTAAATTCCCAGTAAATTTGCATAAACATCCACCAATATCATTCAAAATATACATATGATGAGTTGAAACCAAGGTTTCGAGCAAGATGGTTTTCGGCAGTCAGAGTAGTGGCACTATTACTTCGTTTTAAAGACTTGTTGAGTAAAAAGGGCATTGAAACAGAGCCTTTCGCAACACCGTCAGAAATTTTAAGAGATCAGAACTGGTTATTTCGAAAAATCCAACAGAGGTCTTCTCGGATGATATTGCTTGCTTGCAATCAAATCGAAGTTTAGGACCCACGAGTCCTTTATTGAATCTGTCTCCGTTTATTGATGATGAGGGTACTATGCGACTAGGCTCAAGAATACAGAAAGCAAATATTTCATACGCAGCACGGAATCCTGCCATACTGCCGAAATACCATCCGCTAGTTGAGTTATTAGTTCAGCACCACCATGAAGCTAACAATCACGTTGCAACTGCAACGACGATTTCAGACATCAGGGAAAGAGCTTGGATTATAAGCATTCGTTCGACCGTGGCACGAGTCCAATCAAAGTGTTTTATGTGCAAAGGCAGTAACACCATTTATGGGTCAGTTGCCTGAAGGTCGGTTAGCCTTTGAGTTGAGACCTTTTACCCATGTGGGGGTAGACTGTTTCGGTCCCATGCATGTTAAATGTGCCCATGATTATGAAAGTGGACTAAGTCACTTTTTGCATTGTTTAAAGAAAAACTTACATAATAATTTTCTTATAACGATTTAATTATATTTCTTTTATGAAATCACTAAAGGAGTAATAAAGAAGTTTATTTACTGGAATTTCGCTTTCAAATAAACTTTACCCCTTAAATAATAATTATTTTAAGGCAAGATTTGAGGCCATTTTTAAGGAGTGACTTTATAGCTGATGATACCCGGGTAACCGGTTACCCGGGTAGTACCCGGTTACTCGAGTAAATCGGGTAATGCCCGGGTACTACCCGGGTACCCGAAACTACCCGGGTACCCAACTACCCGATTACCCGGGTATTATTTGTCACTGAATTTATCGGAATTGCTTCCTACTTTTACCTAATATTTTTCCACGACTAGTAAAATGCTTTTAAAAAAGTGATAAAGATAGTAATATAATTGTTTTATGCTACCCGGGTACCCGGTTACCCGGGTAGTAGCCATTTTACCCGGGTACCCGGGTACTCGGGTAATTTACTACCCGGGTACAAGCTACCCGGGTAACCGAGTACCCGGGTAGCATAATACCCGGGTCGAATCATCAGCCCTAAGTGACTTAGTCCACTTTCATAATAAAGGGCACAAATATGGAAGAAGCACAGTAAAACGATATGGGATGATTTTTACCTGTTTGAGTTTCCGTGCCGTTCATATTAAGGTGCTCAATGATCATCTCACCATGGACCAGTGTTATATGGCTGTTCGTCGATTTCTCATCATTCGTGTGGTCACCAAATTCATCTATAGCGACAATGGTCTCAACTTCGTCGGCACAAAGAACCGCTTAGATAAAGATGTAAGGGAGATGGAGGCTGCTCTCGGTGAGTACTGCGCCAAGTACGAAGGCATACTCAGGCGTTTCATACCTGCATACTCACTCATCAATGGAGTAGGCTGTATAGCCATCGAGCGCAACACCTAATGAGAGAGTTAACAAGGCGTTGGTACACAGAGTATTTTCCTGAGCTGACGAGGCGATCAAAATGGTACACAAAAACAAAGCCAGTAGAGATTGGGAGATCTGCATCATCAATTTGTTCATGAATAGTCTCCAAGCAGTCAAAAAGTTTATTATAGACGTCATTGTTCGAAGAGGGTGGGATATAACAGGCAACCACATATATGTAACAAGACAGGATTTTTATTTTCACACACAGAACTTCAAGATCGGAATCCAAAAAATTATCGACAAGACTTCAGAGGAAATGGTTACGAACAGCTATTAGCAAACCACCACCAACAGTTAGTAGCGGAAGGATCATAATGACGATCACGATGGTAGATTTGAAAGCTGGAGTCAAAAATTTCTGTATCCATAAAAGATGAGTATAGCCAAGTTTCGGTGAGGATAAGTATATCGTGAGGAATGTTGTTTGTATTCTTGTAAACCTTATTGGTCTTTGTCCGAAGTCCGTTAATATTTTGGTAGTAGATTAACATGGTATAAAAAGAGAAGGTATGATCATTAGAAAAAACTCAGTATCGAGAACTGTCAAAACCTATGGCTACTTAAGGTTTTGACAGCCCAGCCCATTGAAATTGTTGTTGTAAACAAATTTGTCTTGGAAATTGTTGTTGCTTTTGACTTTGCCAAATGCCAAACGTCAAAACCTTATTACCCCATTTTGTAAGATGGCGGCTCTAATGATCATACCTTGTCTTTTTATACCATGGTAGATTAATACCTTTTGAAGCTGCTCTGTTTGAGATATGGCGTTGTCAGGTGTTGTTGAAAATGGTGATGATTAATTGGCAGCGTTCTCTTTTGAAATTCATGAAAAATAATTCCTTCTGGCCAAAAGGATGATGAGTTAAGAAGATAGAATATTGAGTGTGGAACTTTGATCTTGAACGAAGAATATTTTGCAAAATTACGATGAATCATTTTCTCGACGAGCGTTAAATGTAGCGTACCGATTTTCGTTTTAATATAGTTTTTTACATCGAGAGCATTTGTAGAGGGATCAAGTTTCGAAATGAAAAGAGTTTTTTGTCCTTCAACTATTTTTAATCCACAGTCAATAGGCTATGCTAAGTTATCCACAATACGGAATGGGTTTGCGGGAGGAATCTTTGATGAAGCTGTAGGTGACGTTGATGAAGGTTTGGTCGATGAAACAGGAAGTTGAACAGGATTTGACTTTGAATTTGTAGATTGGTCTGAGGGAAGTAGAGTTGTTGCAGACTGTTCAGATGAATGTTGAGCACAATTAGTAGTTGAGGCTGGAGGCTGTTCAAATGGAGGTAGAGTTGATGCAGGCTGAATCTTTGAAACAGAGAACTGAGCGAGATTGGAAGTTGAAGCTGCAGATTGTTCCGATGAATGTTGATTTAATTCTGGTGGGATAGGTGGGGCTGGAGGTTGAGAGGGATTTACGTGTAAGGTGGGTGGTGTAGCGGTACATTGATTAGATGAAACTGAGGATGGAGAAGATTCAAGGGGCGAGTTAGGTGATTGTTTTTTCGAGTCAAATCTAGTTCTTCACTTTTGCGTTAATTAGATTTATTTTCAACAGGGGCATTTTGAGATTTAGATGCACTTCTTGTCTGTTGACGCTTTAAAATTGGTATATTTGATATATTTTCAATTTTATCGTTTAAGTAGAGCAGTGGGTTTTTCAATCTATCTATCATCCTTGAGTTAGAAAGAACGTCACGAATAATGTTATATTGGGCAAAAAGGTCACAATTAACGCAGAAAAAATAAAACGGTATAGATTTGTTAAAAAGTTTAATTGAACTAGAAGGTGCGCCTACACACTTAACGTGGAATGTTTTATAGCAGTTACCATGGCACATGATAGAATCAATCATAAAGTCGCAGATTTCAGAACATTTCTCGCATACAGACATTATGACCACTATTAATAATTTAAATAATAATATTTTTTTTAATTGGGGTACAATTTAAACTACGGCCCTGTGTGATTTTCAATGTTATATAATAAAACCACAAATAGCCCGAAAGTATGCTATGTATTTTCAAAATTATGCAATATGAAGTATTTGCTAGAATATTTCATACAAATCACTGAAGTATGCAATAGCAAAATACCACAAACCAGAGAATGAAACAGATAGTTATTCTTATTAGTTTTATTTCCACTCAATACAAAAAAAAAGCACTGAATGGAGGTTGTCAAAACACAGAATGAAAAGTGTGAATTTGTAAAAGTTAATTACACGGTGTTACAAAAATGAGGTTTCAAAATATACGCGGGCGGAGACCTATCAGGTTTTGTAGAGCTAGTTACACTGAATACGAAACGGTATTTGAAAATCCCCTAACACCCCCAAAATCTGGAGTTACGGGCAAAAAACGGTTTTTTGGACCTTCACCCATTGAAAAAATTCTAGCTTGGACAATTTTTTACCCATTTTCGATTTGTTTACAGTTTCTGATAGAAGATAAATATACCTTCTCAACAATGTATAAAACATGTAACTCGGTTAACTTACTTACTTACTTAGGGTGACCAGCGCCGTAAGGCGGCTACAATCCGCTGTGGATTTGGGCCTCAACCAACAAGCTTCGCCAGCCAGCTCTATCCTTAGCTCGCTGCTTCCAGTTGCGCACGCCAAGTTGATTGAGGTCCCCTTCCACTTGGTTGCGCCACCTCAGACGAGGTCTTCCTCTACTGCGCCGTCCCTCTGGGTTGGAGTCGAAAACTTTCCGGGCCGGAGCATTGTTGTCCATGCGCTCCACGTGACCTAGCCATCTCAGGCGCTGCACCTTCACTCTCTTGGCTAGGTTAGCGTCCTTGTACAACCCGTAAAGCTCGTTGTTGTATCTTCTTCTCCAATCACCATTAATACATACGGGACCAAAAATCGCACGAAGAACTTTTCTCTCGAAGCAATCCAAGATGTTTTCATCCGCCTTCGTTAAAGTCCATGCTTCTGCACCATATAGCAGGACTGGGATGATAAGGGTCTTATACAGGGACACCTTAGTTGCTCGAGAGAGGTAACTCGGTTAAACCACTTAGAATTTATAAGCTGTCAAAGTTCAAAAATTCCATTTTTTTTCGTCATTTGCCCAACTTCGGCATCAATTTAAAGTATATGTTTTCAAAACAACATGCTATTTAAAAAATATATTCTGAAACTATATCTATTTCTCAATCAATCGAGGTATTTTTTATGAAAATCTCTTCAAAATTGGCTTAGAAAAAAAATTTTTTCGATTTCAACCTAGACACAGAAATTCGAACTTTTAGGTATAGAACAAAAATGTTGTTTCGGCACGTAGTAGGATAACTTGGGCGAAAAGATTTGATAACGGGTTTTTGTAGAGGAGCTCAATACAAACATTTTTTTCTTTGGGAGGGGGGTCTATCTCCCCCCCGTTTAGGTGGGAGGGGCATTTTTCTAAAAAAAAAATATCAAAATAAAAAAAAATTATTAAAAAACAACGGCAACACTAACAGTAATAAATGATAAAATTTCCGAAAGGAAAAATTGTACATTTGATTCTTATTTTTAAATCAATATAATATAACCAATAGTTTTTGAAATAATCGATTTCAAAGTTAAAAATAGGTGAAAAAAAAAAATTTTTTAAACTCATTTTATACTATTTTTGTCCAGACTGTGAATTTTAGTAAAAAAATTACTCACACAGAAAACTGCCTCAATTGATTCCTTAAAGAACAGTGAAAACTATATGTTTCTATGTCTTCTAGTTTTTGAGAAAATTGGAAAATAAAAACAAATAAAAACAAAAAATATTTTGAAAAAAGCAAAACAAATCAAAAAATGGGTAAAAAATTGTCGAAGCTAGAATTTTTTCAATGGGTGAAGGTCCAAAAAACAGTTTTTTGCCCGTAACTCCAGATTTTGGGGGTGTTAGGGGATTTTCAAATACCGTTTCGTATTCAGTGCGACTAGCTCTAGAAAACCTGATAGGTCTCCGCCCGCGTATATTTTGAGTGTTACACCGTGTTATTAAAAGACCACCTGTATTTTAGTTAACACTTAGTCAAATTTAACAATATTTTCAATTAGAATAAGTAAAAGTATCAATAAATTAATTTATTAAGACGAGAATAAACAATATACAGAACTTTAGATGGAGCGCAAAAATGCACGTCACTTGCTAGAGAAGGCAGGGTTCGGGTTCGAATCTACATTTTTAATTTTCAAATTTGTGTATCTTGTTTTTTTAAATCCCTTATTTGCTTCACTATGTAAATTTTGTAGGCTCAGCCGGTGAATTTTATTTTCTTGTTCCAAGGAACACCCTTGTCCGTTTAATAAATCAATCTAAGACATTTTGAATACATAAAAGCAAATATTGTTGGCATTCGTTTTCTATACCTAATTCAAAACGTGATGTCCAACAGCTCTAGAAAGCATCTTTGTCTGTTAATATTTTTTTTTCTTTTGTCATTCTATTGACGAGAGATAAATTCAATTGTTACTTCGTCCGGCTCGGGTCCAGCAATTCTTCTTCACTAAGTAGTTCTATATTTTTTCTTTTTAATATTTATAGATATACGCATACATAATGGCTATTAAGATGGCCTCCCCCTTGGCTTATAATTTGATTAACTTGAAAAAAGATAAGAACACGGAGAAAAAATGTTTAATCGTGGGTCGTGGATAACCACGATAACCATTTCTAGTTGATTAGATATATTAGGTTAGATTTTATTTAAATTCATTAAGTTTCTTTTGCATATCTTAAAAGAAATGGCAAAAGCCGTCGGCCATGAATGTAAACTAGTCATAGGTGCATATTATAAAGTTAATAATTTTTAAGTTACACATACACATTTCCCTTAGTTTAAATTTTTTTTTTTTTAAACTTTAACTTGCAAAACCTTAGCTTAACTAAAATGCCATATAGCTGCCTCAAATTTTATAATTTATATATTTTTTTCAGAATTAAAAAAATTCAAATTAAACAAAAAAAATAAAATTAATTAATTTTGAAAAAAAAAAATTATTTTGGTTTAAGATGTTTATTAATAAATAAATACAAAATGGAGCAGACACTCTACTTAAAAAAAGAATTTTTTTCCAAAATTATTTGGGTATAAATAATATTTTTTGTTTAACGCTTTTAACGATTTTTTTTGTATAGTTATACCCTAACAAAAGAAATCAAATTGCATCCTTTTTGTTGAGCTCAAATTCGTTTAAGAGTTTTTATCTTATTGAACGAATTCGATGTTTTATTTATTTCCAATCATTTGTATAGAAAAAGGTTTAAATTTTATCAATTTTGACTTTGAGCATACCATATACCAACATTTACATATAAGTGAGAGACATTTATAAGAAGAAGAAAGTAAAAAAATACACAAGCGCTTCCCTCACTGCTGTCTAATTTGCAGCTGAAGAGGTTGACTATTTGCGAAAAGACGAATATTTTTCTGAATTCTATACACTGTGTTTTTTTTAGTTGTGACTTCTTACACCGATTCCATTTTGACTTCACATTGCCCTCCTCTACCTACCCCTTCGCGGGTAATTCTTTTTTAGCAAAACATACCCTATGTAATCCTAGATAGCTATCTTGTTGAAGACACATTATGGTATAAAAAGACAAGGTATGATCATAACCTCATTAAATTTTTGATTTAAGGCTATATCTTAAAAAAATGGCCTCATAAGTCAACACATACCTATTTCAAATGGCGTTTGGTTAAAAAAGGGATCAAACTTATTTTTTTCGTTGTGTGAATTGGGTTAAAATGTGTTAAATGGGTTTTTTTGGCACTACTTTGAATAAAATTCCCTCAAAATAAAACAAAGTTACCCTCAAAATGTTTTTTCTTGTTTTCAATTTATAATTTTTTAACAAAACCCAGCTGAAAATATATTAATTTAAATATTCTAGTATGAAAATGTAAGAAATTCTAAATTTCACATACTTTTTTTTTATCGATAAAAAAAATCCCACTTTATTACGATCAGAAAGAAATTTTTAGTTCAGCCTTCGAAGACTATTCCATAGTTCACCAGCTGCCAATAAAATAGAAATATAAAACATAAAAACCAAACAACCAATTAGTACATTTTCAATTTTTCAAGATGAATAAATAATAGTTTGAGGAAGTACTTTGTATTGATACCTGCTTTTATACATTTCTTAAAATATCTTGAGAAACATCAAATTTTAACCACTAGTGTCAAATTTTACGCTGCTCCGCAGCAGGGTAACTTTTAAACTATTTTATTCACTACGCTAGTGTCAAAATTTAACCAAACGTCAAATTTTAACCAACATTTTAACACAATTCGCACACGGCCTTAGAAACAGTTTTCCCACTTCTTAGGAACTTGATTCAAAAATAAAGAACGCCCTAATGAACATTTTTAATACGTCTGCGCCTAAGTGTGTATGCATTAAATTCACAGAGAGAGAAGAAGGGAAAATAAGTGTGCATTTGAGCAGCAAGCACCGACCACCGAGCTTATCATTTTGGTCTAGTTTCTGGAATCTGGATGCAAAGATCGATTTTTGTTTCTATGCTCTGTAGATCGTTTTTTTTTTTAGTTTTAAGTTAGTAAAATCTTCTACCTGCATTATACTACATTTCCACCTACCCTAAATAAAAGATTTAGATAAGTAAAGCGGGTGGCAATGGTGCAGTGGATGTAGTGCTTGACTGCTAACATGGAGGTGTGGGTTCGAGCCCTACCTCATTCAGCATTCTTTTCTTTATCCCCCTTTTCTACCTTTCTATTCCTTCTAACTAGTCCCGTGCAGTATGCATTTAAAAAAGACCTTAGGTTTAACAGAAATATATTGTTACTGGTTTACAAGGGTTTTGTTGCCGAAACAAAAACATACTTTTCTGAAGGTTTTTGGTGTGCTGAACTCGAATCCGAAGTCAAAAAACACTAATCATCACATACATTACATACATCATACTACATTAAAATTTTTTTCATACATACATACAATTTTTTGTTTCATAGATATCATTGGAAGTAATGTATAAAATCTATTCTGGTGTAGTTGATGTATTTATTTTGACATTTCGTTTGAATGAATTGTGAGGTTAGGTTTCGTTGGAGTGTAGCAATTTTGAAGTGAAAACTTCTTTAGTATCGTAGTGATTTGAAACAAGATGAAACGAAAACGCGACACGAACATTCAACTTGTTATAGCTTTTTTGTTTTAATAGATAGATGAACGAAATTGATAGGTAATTAAATAAACTGTAATTTTACAAAATTTCAATCAATTTCATATTCAAAATTCTGAGATAACGGTAAAAAGATATTCTTTTTCTACACGTTATACCTTTTGATATAGTGCACATACAAATTTGATTTAACTCTAATACGCATGGTGATAACATAACCTTTTATTTGATATATCACGGTACATGCTCAACAAGTTACACAATCTTAAATTGAAAAAATTGAAAAATACCTCAAACACCTTTGGAGATCTGTTGCCGATGACCAGCCACCAGTGTAGGAAGTATACCGTAATCTCAGTTTGAAATATCGACATGGTTGGATTAAAAAAAATCTTACTTTTTTTTAGGCATTGTAGAAATATGATATAAGCGTCATATAAGGTGAAATAATAATGATATATACAGCGTTGTGCAAATGTGCCCAATTGGGCCATTTGGCCCAAGAATTTATATTTTGACCCCGTGCTCAGGGCCAACAGCAAATGGCCCCATTTAATGAAATTCTTTACTTAATACATGCATTTTTAAAAAATAAATTAGTTGAGTTAACAACTTGATGATTTTTTAAGTCGTTATCGACTAAAGATCGATTGTCAAAATATTTTGCGAATGCATTCACTGAAGAGAAAGGACGACAAATGATATTTCTTTTCCTTTATCTTTATATCTAGTTTAAACCGGATTGATAAAGGCTTCTGAAGTATTCAGTATTTTTATTTCATTGGGAAAAAGACTAAAATGATTTATAAAAGTTTATGGCCAAAAAAAAAAAACAAAAATATTTAATAAAATCCAAAATAAATTAGATATATTAGATTTTTAAGAACCAATTTTTCTGGCCTTGTTCGGTAGTTCGGAAGCCCCGGTTGTTCGATCTTCATTAAAAAAAATTTGGGGACTTTATTTATAAAGTTATATCTAACATAGAAGAAACAGTTTGGATTTGGATCAAATAACTTATTCGGTCAAACCAATAGGCTGCGAGGTATAGATCAATTACAGTTTTCGAACATTGCGGGATTCGCCATTTGGTGATGAAATGATCCAAAGACCAGGGCTTAAGTTTTTCTATTACCTTCTTTTTATTAGACTATTATTATTTAGTGACCCTTTTTTGCGACCGTTTTGAGTTTCCCAACGGCAACACTGCTTATTTGTATCTATAGACTATAGTACCTACTTATGTATATCTTTAGTTTGTGTTTAACTTATCAGAAAAAATAATTAAATAAACAAAATATACCTAGTTTATGTGTTTTGGTATGTGTTTTAAAAAAAAAATTTTACATGAAAAATGAAATGGCCCCTAAAATGTTGAAATGGCCCCGAAAATGGCCCCTTATATTTATTTTTCAGGAACAACGCTGGATATATAATCATTTTTATCAAAAAAACAAAACTGACTTCCATGATTCAAAACGGAGTTTTATGGTTTTTCTAATAGTTCCTGTGGCTTAAACTATACGAAATTGAAATAGGACCACATTGGAGCCACTAGCTTCCCAATACAAAAAGAATTATCAAAATTGATTCACTCCGTCCAAAGTTATGCGGTAACAAACATAAACAAAAATCCCGATGAATTGAATAAGGCCTCCTTTTTGGAAGTCGGTAAAAAATTTAATATAGGTTGGCATTTAAAAAATGGTTTTCATGGCGTTAGAAGAGAAAAGAGATTGTTTTGCTTTTTTTATAAAAACTTATTGGGTTAGCTCTTTTTTTAGATGTTGTATAGACATGGTCGATATAAATATTTTGAGCTGAAACAATAAGCTTTCAGATGGTATAAAATTTATTGTATAGGTTGTCATATAAAAAAAGTGATGGAATAAAAAAAAGTTATATTTTTTTCGATTTTTTTATTGCAAGAAAAATGATTTTTAAGGTTTCACTTCAACCACGTGTGAATTGCACACATGATTTTTTTTTCTTACTGACTAACCAAAACGAAAAGTAGCAGAAACTTGCGTGTCATAAAATTTAAAAATCAAACAAGAAAAGACAATGAATTTATTTTCTTTGCAAAAACACAAAATATATTAGGTATGTGCATATTCCTTATGATTAAATTATGAATACAAAACTCCCATTTTTATACTTTTATTAAGTAAATAAATTTTGTTTACAGCAAAAAGACTTGCTGTATGAAACGTATGAAAAGTTCACACAAAGTGTATTAAAATGATCTATGATAAATTTCTATGAAACAGTATCATACAACATTGGAATACTTCCAGTCGATTCTCCGTTCATACACTGGTGTATGACAGTTCTTCATACATCATTTCTATGAAACAGAAATAATACATCAGAACTGTCAATATCATACAATGTATGTAATGTATTATCTATGAAATAGGCCCCAGTTTCTGTTTCTTAAATATTACCGTTAGAAAATGCATATTTAGTAAAGGTTTCTAAAAGAACTATTTTCCATCTTCCAAGCGCTGTTTAAATCTTTTCAATATCTTTTTTATTGCCTGAGATATCTTAAAATGAAGTAAGTAGGTTTGGCTTCATATAATGAAGGAGATAATGGCGTAACAAAATTTCTTTGGTAGATATAAAATGCCAAACAACTGAGAATATCTCGGACAGTAAAAAAGATATCGGAAAGACGGCAAGATGGAAACAGGACTTAAATTATTCAAAATAGTTCTTATAGAAACCGTTACTAAATATAGGTACTCAAACAATTTTCCTTATATAATTTTTTTTTTAAAGAGGTAAAGTCAAAAAAATGTTTGACAATAGAAGAGATCACCCTTTTTCAATACTTCGTGTATTATCCTATTGTTGTAAAAATGCTTTTATTCTTTCGGAAGCTCTCTTTTTACGTGAATGGGTGGTTGTTTTGTGCTTGTAATGATTCAGCCACTTAGACTAAGGTTTTCCACCAGTTTGTTTGAGGTTTTCTGCAGCTTTTCGCCTAAGAATACCCCAAGTGCGTTATTTGCGGTATTCATCCCCGGAAAATTACCAAGCGTGTTTATTTTTTAATTTTCCGTGCAAAAATATAGGAGCTTCTAGCTTCAAAACCGGATTTCGAACTCGTGAAATCAATAATTTCTCTTTGGTGTTTTTCTGAGCTCAAAGAAGGTCTAATTCTTGCCCTGGGATCACTAAACAACCCATAATTGATTGAGCATGTTCAATTTGTTGAATAAAGAACTATGGTTTGATCTGCTAGCATATTTTTATTTTTCAGTTCCTTGCAAATCAAACATTTTAGAGACAGCAAGTGGTTTTTGACAACTTGATTTTGTAAATAAGCAATTCCAAATTTGATTGGAAATTTGCATCGAACTAAAATACATTGCAACAAAAGAAAAAACAATGATTTAATAAATGAGATTGCTGCAAATTTGTTTAATATAAATTAACAAGTACACAGGTTCGCTTGAAAAAAAAAACTCCCTCCCATGTCTCAGAATCTCAAGGCCTTGGTGTCTAAATATCAAGTCGGGTCGGTCGTTGAATATGATTTTAAATTTTATGTAAAAAATAGACCAGATAAAATAGAACAAAATCAGTATAACCCGAGCTTTCAACTGCGCATGACGTTTTTCATCTCTGTCGCTAGTTCCAAAGTTCACCATTACCAAACGTAATAGATCGCCGGTACCCGGGGACATTAACTTGTCCTCGGATAAAAAACTGTGCTCCACAAAGTTTCCCAAACATTTATTTCATAATAAATTTGCTCCTTTGCAATGTCACCCAGATACTGACAATTCAGATATGGATGACTCAGAGACACCTATTATTAAAAAAGTGTATGTGCCCCCTATCAAAGTGCTGCAAAAGTCAGCAGAATATGTGCATTCCCTCATGAAAACATTAAAAGTGTCCGACTATTCAATTAAGAAACTTTCAATCGGCATTAAAATTGTGTGCAACTCTCTTGATTCTTTCAACATCATAATTAATAAACTTAAAGAAGAAAACTGTCAATATTTTTCTCATGACTTCAAAGGTACAAGTGCATTTAAAGTTGTCTTATATGGTTTAGAAGATATAGATATAAATGCTCTTAAAAATGAACTCACTTCACTTGCCCTACAGTGCATTGAACTTAAGAAAATACATAAAAAATACGATCAATACAGTGATACTTTCTATATTGTGTCTCTGGTTAATGGTTCCATCAAATTAGTTGATCTAAGAAAAAACTTTCGATCTATTTTGCACACCCAAGTGAGTTGGAGCTTTCAACGCAAAATTAAAGGTAAGCTGACTCAATGTCACAATTGCCAAATGTTTGGGCATGGACAAAGAAATTGTCACATTAAAACTTTTTGTGCAAACTGCGCCGGCCCACACAATACCTCTGAATGCGATAATGCTACTGTCTCTAAATGCGCAAACTGCAATGGAAATCATAAGTCTACCGACACAACGTGTATTAGTAGAACTAGATACCTACAAATTAGAGAAAAATCAGCTGGAAGAAGATCAACTCAGCATCACCAACAAATGCTCCATCTCCCTTCATTACAAGCACAGCCTTCTTTGAATTCTGTGCAAAAACCGGTTTCTTATGGTTCGATGAATGTTTTTCCTTCGCTTCCACTGCCACGTAGGCGACAGGTCATTGCATCAAATAAAAGCTTACCGAATTCAAACTCCCATATACCAAATTCGGGTTTGACAAATAATGTATGGGATGATAGCACTCATGTTGTACCCAACAACAACAATGCAACCACCACTAGCAATGTAGCTAACAACAACAACAATGTGGGCGTTGGCAACTCTACACTATTTTCCATGGAAGAACTCAACTCGCTCTGTATGGAGATGATTACTAGTTTATCTGTTTGTAAAACAAAATTAGATCAATTTAATGCGATCGCACGTTTAGCTACTAAGTTTTTGTATTCAAATTCTAATGTTAAGTAAAATGGCAGATACACATATTAAGATAATTACTTGGAATGCTAAAGGCATACGCAATAAATTTATTGAATTTTTAAATTTTTTGAATGGCAACGATGTTGATGTTGCTTTAATAACTGAAACTTGGCTTAGTTCTGAAATCAAACTTCCATCATCTATTTTCAAATGCTACCGAATGGATAGGATTGATCAAATGGGTGGTGGGGTTGCGATTTTCATACGGAAATCAATTCAACATTCGCTCTTACCTATAGTTCAAACGAAAATTGTTGAAAACATAGGGGTAGAAATTTTGTTACATAATCAAAAGAAGGTTAAGATTTTCTCTGTTTATTTTCCCGGTGGTTCTTCATCTGAAATTAAACGAAAATGGTTGAAGCAAGATTTGAGGAAGTTTTTCACAATGAGTGGTGATTTTTTGTTAGGAGGGGATTTTAATTGCCGTCATAGAGATTGGGGTTGCCTAAGAGCAAATGCCTGGGGTAATATTTTGTCAGATCTTTCATTGTCGTTACCAATAAATGTTTTCTATCCACCGTGTCCCACGTATTTTCCTGCAGGTTCCCGTGGAAGTCCTTCCGTCCTCGACCTATTTGTATCAAATGTCTCTAGTCTAATTACAGAACCTACATCGTTTCCGGCTCTCAGTTCTGATCACAATCCGGTCTTTTGTGACGTTTTATGGTCGGGTGAAAAAAAAGTGCAATATTTTCAGGATTTGAAAAATGCAAATTGGAAGTATTTTAGAAGAACAGTCAATGTCAAATTTGAAAATGATTGCACTCATTTAGATACAATTAACTGTACAGATGAAGTGGATACCCTAATACAAAAATTTACAAAAACTATTCTTTCTTCTATAGAAGAAAGTGTTCCAAAACTAGCTAAAAAAGATACTAATAAGAATCTTCCATTTAACATTTTAGAACTCATAAAAGTGAGAAATGTTCATAAAAGAAACTGGCAACGTTATCGCCAACCCTTTTCTAAAACAATGATTTCACATTTCAACAAACTGATTTCAAATGAGTTAGTAAGACATCGTAATGATGAGTGGAATCATAGGCTTAGTAGGTTAGAAAAGAATGGTAAACCATTTTGGAACATTGTGAGGGTAATTAAGAGTAAAAACAGAAAAATTCCATTTTTGAAAGATTCATCTTCAGTTTTTTATACAGACACTGAGAAAGCTGAAGAACTTGCCAGAAACTTCTCAAATAATCATCTTGTATCTCATAACTTAGGAGATAGTGAAACTAATAACCTTGTCAGAAACACGATTCAAAATATAAACGTGTCAGTCGAAATGACACCACTAAATGCCTACGTTGACGAAAAGTGCATTAAAAATATTGTTAACAGCCTTCAGATACGAAAAGTTGGAGGATTAGATTTAATAAAAAATGTCTATTTAAAAAACCTACCTCAGAGTGGTATAAAGTTTTTAACAATTATTATTAACGCATGCATTAAACTCATGTATTTCCCTGGTGATTGGAAAAAAGCTAAAGTTGTTCCTATTTTGAAAGCCGGAAAAGCACCAGAAATGTCTGCCAATTATAGACCCATAAGCCTACTAAGCAGCATTAGCAAAATTTATGAAAAAGTAATTAAGGAACAAATTTTAAAGATTGTTTCAAATAATGATATATTTCCTAATGAACAATTTGGTTTCAGAACTTTTCATAGTACTTCTCATCAAATTAAAAGAATCTGTAACTATGTAAAAGATCATCGCTCAGAAGGACGATCTACAGGAATGATATTGTTAGATATTGAAAAAGCTTTTGATTCTGTATGGCATGATGGATTAGTACATAAAATGATAAAACTCAATTTCCCAGTTTATTTGTGTAAAATAGTTCAAAGTTTCTTGTCAGGTAGATGTTTTCAAGTTCATGTTAACTCTGGTGTTTCTTGTTTATATGTTTTTGATTATGGTGTCCCACAAGGCTCAGTACTTGGACCTTCATTGTACAATATTTATACTTCTGACTTCCCAGTTCTTCCACTTTGTGAATCAGCTATTTTTGCTGATGACACAGCTATATTTTCATCGCATAAGTTTGCTCTCAATATTGAGACAAATCTAAAGTATGCAATTGAAATTTTAGAAAAATATTATACCAAATGGAAGATTAAGCTTAATACTGGAAAAGTGCAAGCAATCTTTTTCACGCGAAAAAGAAAACCTTGCTATCTTCCAAGTACCCAACTTCAAATTAGTGGTGACATAGTACCATGGAAACAGAGTGTAAAGTACCTAGGAGTTTATCTCGACACAAAACTAACTTTTAGGGACCATATTCATAATACGTTAAGGAAGATGAGTGTGGCAATAAAACTTCTTTATCCGTTCATTAACCGAAAATCACAGCTTACAAATGAAAATAAAATTATTTTACATAAACTTATCTTTCAAGCTATACTTTTATATGGATGTCCAGTTTGGGAAAATGTTGCAAAATGCTACATAAAAAAGTTGCAAATTTCCCAAAACAAAGTTTTAAAAATGATGCTTAACCTTCCTTGGCATCACTCCACTCTTGATTTGCACAGAAGAGCGAATGTTGAATTGATTTCCGACAGGATTCGTAAGCTTTCAAATAATTTTAACAATAGCTGTGATAACTCTGAAAATCCTCTAGTACGCCAGCTTTATGTACCTGTGATTAATAATAATTGATTTATTTCGTTTGCTTTTTTTTTTTTTTTTTGTTATTTATTTATCAAATATTGTAATTCATATTGTTCTTTAAATGTTTACAATATTACTTTATAAATGTTATTTATTTCATTATTGTTACAAGCTCACTAACACACTACTAACTTTATATACTATAAACTTAATAACACTACTAACCATTATTTACATTATTATTTATTTATATATTTTATTTTCATAGTTTATTCTTTATTTATTTATTATTTGTTATGTATTATTTATTTTTGATTATTTATTTTTTTTTTGTTTAATATTTTATTATTGTTTGTTTAAAATTTGTTATTTATTATTTATTTATTTATTTATTTTGTATTTATTTATTTATTAATTTATTAATTTATTTACTTATTTATTTATTTACTATTTTTTATTTATTATTTATTTATTTTTTTCATTTATTTATTTATTTATTATTTATTTATTTATTTATTTATTTATTTATTTATTTACTATTTATTTATTTATTATTTATTTATTTTTTTCATTCATTTATTTATTTATTTATTTATCTATTTACCAAATAAATTGTGTGATATTTCCTGACGGATTAAAAACGAAGTACATACATATATGTTATATACTTGCTAAACAATTTTTGTAAATGAGCATTCCTAGTTTTTTTTTTTTTTTTTGTTATTTATTTATTGAATATGTATACATGTATACTTATATATATATATGTATTTACATATATATATACACTTTTTTACTATACATACGTTTTTTTTTTTTTTTTAATTCGAATGAGGGTTTTAAATCGTATTTTTCCCTCAAGTAAATAAATTCATTTAACTATTTAATTTATTCTTTTAATAAATAATGTTTCAGTAGTAAGAAAATGTATTTCAAATCTCTGAATGTAAAACGTGCGGTCGTAGGCTTTGTTGAAAAAATGTTATTACGAAATAAAAATCTAAAAATCTAAAAAAATAGAACAAAAACAATAAGATTTCTCTATGGTTTTCATCCAGTAATTTTAAGTTTTATCTGCGGAAAAATTCCTACTGGGCTAAATACACCTTCGTTACGACGTTGTAATGAAGATGTGAAAAATCGACATTGATATCGTGCCGGCGTTAGAAGTTATAGAGGTCAAAAGGTCACGAAAATCAGTTTTTTCGCATATCGTCGGTCTCATAAGAAAACCTCGTAACTCCACTTTTTTTCAAAAGAAAATATGTCAGCGGAGCAACCCAGAAGATTTGGGGTCATTCCGAAAACTCTAAATAGACTTAAATTCAAATTTTGCACAGCGCGTTTCTTCCCAATTACTCTGTTGTTTGTTTACTCTTTCGTCTCTCCTGTAAAATTTTGATTTTGGGAGTTACGAGGTTTTCTCATGAGACCGACGATATATCTCGCGACGATCAATAGGGGGTCTGTAGAAAAATTGTTTGTCATAAAATTATCTACAAATATTGCCTTATGCATTTTTCTGTAAAATCAACCGTTTTTGGAATAGAGCGATTTCAAGCGTATGCATAATCCATGATAAGTAATAATAGGCTTGTTTGTTTTAAGAGTGAATAATTTTGTATTTAAATACTGAAAAGTACCTACATTTGTAATCGCTTTTGCTTTTTATTAATACGTTTTAATAAGTATCACTTGTGATTGACATTTAAACTAACTTACTAACTAACTAACTAACTAATAAAAGTAAATTTTGATCCTCAGGTCAAAATTACCTACCCTAAGAACTTTTGGTCTCAGGGGAGGGGCATTTGAGGGTCAAAACATCCCATATCAATCTTAAATTACTTCTAAGAGTCATATCGAAACTTTGAACAAATTTATGTAAATTGAATGACGACGTTATAATATAGTCTCTTTCTCAGCGCTCTACTCCGAAAATGGTTAATGTTACAGAAAAATGAATAAGGCAATATTTGTAGATAATTTTATGACGAACAATTTTTCTACAGACCCTTATTGGCCTACAAGCAACACATCGCGAGATATAAGATGTTCGTGACCTTTTCACTCGTATAACTTCTAACGCCCGGCACGATATCAATTTCGATTTTTCACATCTTCATTACAACGTCGTAACGAAGGTGTATACCAAAATTCAGCCCAGTAGGAATTTTTCCACAGATTGGGGTTAAGAATGCCTAAAATTACTGGACTATTAAAACAATCGGGTTTTTCTTATTGTTTTAATAAGACCAATTAGTCTTACCTCATTCTTCCTGAAAACAATGGAAAAGATACTAGACAGGCATATCAGGGACGGGCCATTGAAAACAACACCTCTTCACAACAACCAATATGCCTACCAGCCAGGAAAATCAACCACGCTTGCTCTTCAGGAATTAACAATGCGGATTGATAAATCCCTTAACGACAAAGAGACTGCAATAGGTTGCTTCCTAGACATTGAGGGTGCTTTCGATAACACTGATTATGCTCAAATACAACGCTGCATCCTCAGCACAGGGGTAGATCCTACCACATGCAGATGGATTCAACATATGCTCAGTCACAGAAAAATTAATGCCACATTGGGCAATGACAAAATCAGAATCACAGCTGCAAAAGGATGCCCTCAAGGCGGGGTTCTCTCCCCACTTCTGTGGTCCATTGTAGTTAATGAACTGATTGTCATACTTAGCAATGCTGGATTTTATGTTCAGGGCTATGCTGACGACATTGTGATCCTCATTAAAGGTAAATTCGAAGACACGATCTCGAATCTTCTACAAAGAGCACTCAATATAGTCGCAAACTGGTGCCTAAAAGTTGGACTTAATGTCAACCCTAAAAAAAGTACCATAGTCGCCTTCACCAGAAAAAGAAATAAACACAAACTTATAAAGCCTACTCTTTTCGGTGAAGCGATAGAATTCTCAAAGGAAGTTAAATATCTAGGGGTTACCCTAGACGAAAAACTCAACTGGAACTCTCATATACAGAAAACCATTGACAAAGCCAGGACTGCCTTATGGACCAGCAAATGTCTAACTGGTAAAAACTGGGGTGCCAACCCCAAAATCTCTCGCTGGCTCTATACAGCCATTGCCAGACCAATTATAACATACGCTGCACCGGTCTGGTGGCATAAAACAAAACAAAAAACAGTACAAGCCAAGCTCAATAAACTACAAAGACTAGCTTGTATAAATATTACAGGAGCAATGAGAACAGCCCCCACAGCAGCGTTAGAAGTTATCACAGATCTACCACCACTCCATCTCCTACTAAAGAAAGAAGCCATGGTCAACGGCTACAGGCTCATCGCAGAAGATAACTCTAATTCCAAGATAATCCGCTCTGATATTCTCACTGAATTAAATAGGGAAGAATTACTTAAAATATGTCTAGTAGACAATTGTCTCCCAAGATATAACTTCACCCAAAACTATAAGGTCACATTCCCCTCACGACATGAATGGGAACAGAATAGACCCATCTTCAATAGCGAGTCTCATGTATGGTACACAGATGGCTCCAAAACAAATGAAGGTGTTGGGGCCGGAGTATTCGGAATGAACACCAAAACTTATCTGCACCAGAGCATGGACAGCTTCAATTCCGTATTCCAAGCAGAGATATTCGCAATTGAACTCTGCCTCAGAGAAAACTTAACCAGAGCTGTAATAAACAAAAAAATTTATATTCTCTCTGACAGCAAGGCGGCACTCCAAGCTCTTAGGAGCAATGAAGTCACCTCAAAGCTGGTATGGGACTGTATACAACTTCTACACCAGCTTGCCAGTACAAACAGAGTTCAACTCATTTGGATACCTGGTCACAGCGGTCACGTTGGGAATGAAATAGCAGACACACTAGCCAGAAAAGGTTCCGCATCTACATTCATGATGCCAAGACCATTCTGTGGCATACCAACAAGCACTGCAAAACATTACATTAATAAATGGCTAAGAGATATGGCTAATCATTACTGGACGCATACGGAAGGTAACAGACAAGCCAAAAAATTTATACCAAACATCTCCCACGCCAGAACGAAACAACTCCTCACACTCACCAGGAGTCAGATTCGCATAACCACAGGCTTCCTTACTGGACACTGCTCAGTAAAAAAACATCTCAAGACCATGGGCATTACACAAGACGATATCTGCAGAATGTGTAACGAAGACGAAGAAACAGCAGAACACATATTGTGTCACTGTAATTGCTTAATCAATACACGTCGACGTCACCTCGGAGGGTATTATCTCGAAGCGGAAAACATTGCCGCTAGTTCACCCAAAAACATACTAAGTTTTCTAAACTCAGGATTTCTACGTGAACTCTAAAAAGAGGACATCACAATAGGCCCATCAGAGGCCGCAGTGATAAGGCGAATTATTCCCACCTCTCACCCTAATCTTAATCTTAATCTTATTGTTTTAATACCAGGGATTGAACTCAAGACTTCAACTCTCTAGTTGCACCCCTTACCACCTGAACCAACTCCCTACAGAAATTCTGGTCACAATTTTTTTCTACCGAAAAGTTGAAAAAAATATGAATTTTTTTCTAAAAGTTTAAGAAGATTTTCTCCATAAAACTAAAATATTGAAATAACCTTGTCAACGGAAAAACCTTTTTAATCGTTTCTTCATAAAACAGTCCAATAAGGCAATCTGTTAAGTTTCAGGTGGTACTATTTTTCTAGAATCATCGATATTTCTGTTTTTGTATGTTTATAGGTGAGTTTTTCAGCTTAGTGTAAACAACTCCGAAACACCTGCAGGGGATACGCGAAGGAACTGGCGGAAGCTGGTGATCGCTGGACCACACGGACATCCCCTGCCGAGTAAAAGTGTAGTAAATTACTTTGGCATCTGGCTAGATCAATATCTATATTTCAATAGGGGAAACCGACGAAGTTACGAATTCCAGAGTTACGGCCGTCAAAGTTACGCGAAACCGAAGTTACAAAAAACTAGAGTTACGAACTCTAAAGTTATGTTAAGCTATGACATGTGATTTTTGGGTTGGCAACAATTGCGAGGAACGATATGGAATTATGGAAATACAAACAAGAGATTAACATTTTTCTCATTGGTCAGAACTAAATGAGTTAAGCGAAAATGGGTGTTATTTAATCTTCTAAAATTTTGATTCCATAGGTACAGATATATGGTTTTGTTTTTGTGAGAAGATCGCAAAAACGTTGAAATAGAAAAAAAACATAAGTATGCTTATGTAAGTTTGGGGGACATAATTGAAATTAACTTCTTATTTGTCCAACTAATATTGCACCAACGTATTTTTTTTTTCTATTAATTAATATAATTATTCATAGCGTATTTTGTAATACCCACTTTGTATACCTATCCAATCAAAATTTTACAAGATTAAATAACACCCATTTTCGCTTAACTCATTTAGTTCTGACCAATGAGAAAAATGTTAATCTCTTGTTTGTATTTGCATAATTCCATATCGTTCCTCGCATTTGTTGCCAACCCAAAGATCACATGTCATAGCTTAACATAACTTTAGAATTCGTAACTCTAGTTTTTCGTAACTTCGGTTTCGCGTAACTTTGACGGCCGTAACTTTGTCGCGCGTAACTCTATTATTCGTAACTCCGTTACCATTTCTTTCAATAGACATATGGATGCTGCTCTGACCAGGGCTAGGGGAGCTTTTGCCCTGACGAAACGGCTGTTTTATAGCAGTCGGCTTGACACCAGGGTTAAGGTGATTTACTACATGGCCCTCATCCGGCCGATGATTGTCTATAGATGCCCTGTGTGGTTCAACGTTGTTCCATCTCAAATGGAAAAGTTTCGGGTGTTTGAGAGGCAGTGTCTAAGACGTTGCCTTGGTCTGCACAGAAAACCCGAATCTGATTACACGCATTACACGGTGTAACACTCAAAATTATTACTCACCCAGAAAACTACATCAATTGATTCCTTATCGAACAGTGAAAACTATATGATTCTATGTCTTCTAGTTTTTGAGAAAATTGAAAAATTATTTCATCAGATTTTTCTTTTTTCAATATATTTTATATTTTTATTTGTTTTTATTTTTCAATTTTCTCAAAAACTAGAAGACATAGAAACATATAGTTTTCACTGTTCGATAAGGAATCAATTGAGGTAGTTTTCTGGGTGAGTAATTTTTTTTATTAAAATTCACAGTCTGGACAAAATAGCATAAATGAGTTTTTAAACATTTTTTTCGCCTATTTTTAATTTTGAAATCGATTATTTCAAAAACTATTGGTTATAACACATTAATTTCAAAGTTAGAATTAAATGTACAATTTTGCCTTTCGCAAATGCTATCATTTATTATTGTAAGTGTTGCCGTTGTTTTTTTATATATTTTTTTTATTTTGATAATTTTTTTTTAGAAAACTGCCCCTCCCACCTAAACGGAGGGAGAAAGACCCCCTCCCAAAGAAAAAAATGTTTGTAATGAACTCCTCTACAAAAACCCGTTATCAAATCCTGGCGCCCAGGTTATCCTACTACGTGCCAAAACAACATTTTTGTTCTATACCTAAAAGTTCGTATTTCTGTATTTGGGTTGAAATCGTAAATTTTTGTTGTCTAAGCCAATTTTAACTGATTTTGAAAAAAATACCTCGTTTGATTTGGAAATAAATGTTATTTTAGAATATATTTTTAAAACAGCATGTTGTTGTGAAAATATATACTTTAATTTGATGTCGAAGTTGGGTAAATGACGAACAAAATTAAATTTTTGAACTTTGACAGCTTATAAATTCTAGGTGGTTTAACCGAGTTATACATGTTTTATACATTGTTCAAAAGGTATATTTATCTCCTATCAGAAACTGTAAAAAAAATGGGTAAAAATTTGACGAAGCTAGATTTTTTTTAAAGGACGAAGGTCATAAAAGGTTTTTTGCCCCTAACTCCAGATTTTGGGGGTGTTAGGGACTTTTTAAATACCGTTTCGTAATCAGTGTGACTAGCTCTACAAAACGTGATAGGTCTCCGCCCGCGTATATTTTAAAACTTAATTTTTGTAACACCGTGTTATTATTCCAATGAGGTTTTTACAATAGGGCCAACATAAATAGAATTGATAACTTTATGCTGAAGCTTGTTCGTGGCCACGTTTCAAGAGCGATGGCCTCTTCAAATAGCTACATTTTTGGGGCTTACTACCCTAACGACGAATACTTCAAGAGTGTGTGTTTAAGCGGCTATATTCCGCCTGAGGCATTCCTCTATTTAGATAGTCGGGGGCTTGTACAGGATAGATTGGCAGTTCCGCTAATCTGCCACGTCGGGCGAAGAACCGTGGACAGGCGACTGCTATATGACGGGAACATCCTCGCACTAGGCAGAGAAGGGCGTCTTCGGTTCAGTAGGACTGTGTCTGATCGGGACCGATGAGATAGGGTAAGGCAGGAGAACTAGTTTTGGTGGCTTCATAATAGTGTAAATGGTTAAAGTGGTCTTTGTTTTTATGCCTTGGCCGGCTTACATGGTTTTAGGTGTTTAGTTTTAAGTAGGGACAGTCGGGGTGGCACAACAAAAAATACAAAAAAATACAAACAAAAACAAAAAAAATACAAAAAACAAAATCGCTTGCTGTGACTGTTCTAGTTTTTAAGTAGTTTTAAGTAGTTTAAATAGTTTTAATTAGTTTTTAAGTAGTTTACGTAGTTTTAATTAGTTTTTAAGTTTTAAAATAAACAAAAAATATTACAGAGTCCAAGTTTTTTTATAAATTATTTCTTGGAAAAAATAAAACCTTGAAATACATATTTGAATTAAACTAGTTTTAAGGCCGAGAGGCATTAGTATTAAGAAAAATGAAGAATAACTTAGAGTGCCCGCATGGGGCCAGTAAGTTAGTTGTAAGTAATTGATAAGTAGGCTAGTTTTTATGAATTTTTGTCTAGCTTTAAGATAGTTTTAAGATGATGAACATAAAAATGAATTTAAAATTGAAAAAAAAAGGTGAATGTCTGTTAAGTTTACCTGCCTAGGTTCGAATCTAAAGGGAAATTGTGATTGTTTTTTTTACATTACTAGAATAAAAATTAATTAAATTTGTCAAAAAAATCTCCGCAAAAAAAAAAAAAAAACAATTTCAATTTTTACCGGTATTCGAACCTAGGCCAGTAGGAGTAAAAGGCATCGACCTTGTTCGCTAGAACAATATGATACAACTCTTAAAATCTACAAGTTCAAGTGTTTTGAACTGTAAAAGCAAGTAAGTATGTGTTACTCAGTCGTGCATTTTATATCATTTTGAACTGCGAATTGCTCTGGTATCGTATCAAAAGATTGACACATAAAATCCATTAAATAATTAATAAAAAATTGATTTTCAAAGAAAAAAATAATTATTTTAAAAATCCAAAAATAATTTTTATTAAAAGTTTTCTTAATTTTAATATCAGTATAAAATCTTTTTATATCAAAATTGTGATTGAAATCAGTTGTGTCGTTCACATTAAGAAATCGGTTCTATGGCAAGTAGGTAACATTAAAACGGCCCAAAAAATATTTTTCTTATTTTAAAAGTGCGGCCGTTTTTGCAGCATTACATGCAATATCGTTAGCCGTTTATGAGAAAATTGCAATACCTTGAAAACTTTTATATTTTATTGGAGATATCCGTTAAAAAGGAGACATTGAAATAAAATAAAAACGGCTCCTGGAAATCACGTACAAATAGTCTATACCGAGTTTTTAACAAATCTAAAAATCCGTCTGAGCTTTTTTTTTTGGCCTTTTAGCGAAGACGCAGAAGCACTGCGGCGGGAATGAGAGTCACTTTCGTCAGATTTCCTATTTCTGAACTCGCCGTTGCAGAAGTGATAGAATGACATTTGACATATGTCGGTAAGCAGTTTAGGGTGGTTTTGTGGATCGGTCATAGATACAGTTTATCCCGGGGAGTTCACGGATTGAAATTTAATGCGGTTGCGGATCGAGTAGGTTCCCAGGGAGTGAATCACTGCGTCTTTGCGTCTTCTTAAAATACCGTAGAACCTTTTTTTTCAAATCTGATTTTCTGCCAAACTACCAATTCAATTTCAACGAATTTTTTATACAAAAGCATTTATATAATTTAAATATAAAACAGAAAGAATATTTGGAAAAATAATAGTTTTTTGATTAAAAAAATTTAACACTTCTTTTGGAAAATCAAATTTTCGAAAACGGGACATTAAATTTTGTTGACATTTTAGTTTTTAATGTTGATTAGTAATTTTTACGAAATTTCATACCAATATTATTTTTTAATTTTTTTTTATTATTTATAAGGCTCCAACGATTTTAAAATTTTTTTTCTAAAAATCTATCTTAGTAGAAGAAATCAATTTTATTACTTGTTTGGGAGCTAAATTTGTTTTCAGATGTTGTTTTTTATCTTTGAAAAACAAATTTTATGTTTTATTTTTTCGAATAAATTTTCAAAACATCTAGGGCGATTTTCTTCACTAGAAGACTTGAAGATTTTTATATTCAACTTTCGAATTTGCTTTTGTTCACTAAAAGTTGACGTTTTCAACTTTCGATTATCAACTCGAGAGTTTATCAACTTCCAGTTTTCTCAACTTCCGGAAAAAGCAGAAGTTGGGCAAGCAAACTTGAGATTTTGCATAGCAAAATTTCATGTTTTATTACAGATTTTTATTTTAAACAATTTATCGTGGCAAACAAAATTATTTATGGACAAGATGGACGTTAAATACCTAAACGGAAATGGATCTTAGATGTTGAAAGATTCATTAAATAATCAAATATCCAGGTGAACATCACTCATGGTTGCACCTAATATGTAATATCAAAACACTAGTTAGGTACCCACCGTTGAAAACTAACACAAAACACACTTTTTGGGCAAAAACAAATCAGGTCAAAAGTTAACGCTCGGTAAAATTTTATGGTCATAAAACTCAACTATTAAATTAATCCGAGCGTTAGCCTTGTACCTGAATATAAAATTGTTTATTGGTAGGGTGAAATATGTATAACCCAGTAAAATATTTAAGTGAGAATTACATTTGATTATTGATAAGGCCCTTAGAAAATAAAATTTAATAAACACATTTTCTCGACTGTTGTTTGTTTATTTCTTTTTGAATAAAACTCGCGATTTTTGTTTGTTATTTTTCTCTGAAAAGCCCTGTTTTGTTGCATTTAAATTGTAATATCTTTCGTTCTAATTTCAACTTTGGAAATTTGTATACATTTTTGAAAACTGCAATAACACGGCAAGTTTTTAAAATAATAAACCAGTATCACACCATACAAATTTTTTTCGGGATGCTGCTCTGAAATAAAAGTAAGAAATTGAGTTTTTATAAAACATGGAACTGTTAATTAATTGGCAGCAAAATGGCGTATGAAATAAAAAATATTTTGAATAATTAATTATTTCCTGTTATTAGGCAATGTTTTAGTGGAAGAATTGTAAAAAACAAAAATCAATTATGAGCGGAGGAAGCAAAATACTAATGCAAAGTCGGGATTTTTCGAAATTTCACAAAAACTGCATTAAATCGAAAACCGTAAGGATTTGGGATGAACAAGTTACCAAATTCTGAGAGCCCTTAAGTTGGCCTATCAGCATATTTCGTTTGATCCATTACTTTTGGGACACCCTGTATATCAAGTTATGCATTCGTACAGAAAAAAAAGTTGAGAGAACATTTTTGTATGATATTACGATTATAGAGAATGCCAAAAAAGTGGGTCCCGGAAGTCCGTCTGTCTACCTGTAAACGAAGCTACAGCCTTAACGGATGGACCGATAGATGCCAAACTTGGTATCTAGCAGTTTTTGGCGACTCTCCAGAGGTGTTTGTGGAATTAATTTGTTTGGACCAAAAATAACGGTACTTGTCATATACCGATTTTAGTAAAATTGAAATTGCTCAAAAAAGGCTCCAACGATTTTTTTAGGACAAGGTCTATCTTTTTTTTTTTGACGGGAGGAAATCTTCAAAAGACACTTGGCAATATTCGACACCAAGTAGTGTGGGACTCTTAACCACTAAAACCAGGGGTCAAATCGTCGCATACGTTAACGAGTAACTCGTTAACGAAATCTGTTCATTTCGCATGATGTCATACGTACAGCAAACGACTTCGTATTCAACTGAACGGAATGTCATTCGTTTGGTTTGAAGCTTTCGAACAAATTGTTAATGGGTTCAAAAAGTAATGAAAATATAAGAATATCTTATTTTAAAAATAATCAAACTGTTTGAAATCACGAAAACATACATTAGGGCATATATTAACAAAATAAAATTCCACCAAAAGAGTTCTAAGCACCAACACCAACCCCCAATGATTTAAGAAAAAAATAATTCCTCAAATTAGAATTATATTTAAAAAAATTTGATTTTAAAACTAAAACGACTTGATTAGCCAAAAAAATAATAAAACTCTTAAAATGTATAAAAAAAATTTTAAAAAAATTCTTGTCAAAAGTGGGATTCGAACCCATGTCATTTACGCTCCCATTGTTTTTTGAGCCAGGCGCCTCAGACCACTCGGCCATCCTCGCATAGAGGTCGTCGAAGTCAAATTTGTCAGTAATTATGTTTTGGCCTATGCAGTTGTACATTCTACCAAAAATTTCGTTCTGTTTTCTAACGTATTCCGTCATCCCAATCGCTGTGCTCGTTTCACGAAATTATCTTTCGACGATTTGGCCCCAGCTCTTTATCAGGACCAATCTTGAGAGATCGACATCAGTGCCTACGTTCTGTAACTCTCGCATGAAACACGCAAATCGGAACAAAAATCATGTGAATCGACACAAAAATCATTTTCTCACATTCGTTTGTTTCTATAAACAAAATTTTCTCGCCTAGAAACATTTCTGAATGAAAATGCTTGACAGACTGGAAAAATGTGAATAAAACTGTGTCTGTAAGAAAAAAAATCGAGAAAATTTCTCGATTGAACTGCCAAAATTTCTCACAAGCAAAAAGGATGCGAGAAAGTAAGATATTTGAAAAAAAATTGATAATCTTGCATTGAATGTGAGATGTTACTACTGAAAATGTGTTCACGTTAATTTATTTTTGTGTCCCTTAAATTTTCAAAATAAAAAAAAAAAATGTATAAGAAAAAAATTGAAAAATTTTCATGTCCTAACCCTGACTTGAACTCGGTTGATAAGAATACAGCAACACACAGTATTTATAAGAACGTTTCTGTATACCCTGGTGGAGAAGAAAGTGGAGAGCGATAAAGCAGTTCACGTGCAAAATGTACGGGAATCTGAATCTATTTCACACAGATGAATTAAACAAAATTTTGAATTTTAGCATGAGTTTCTATGCCTCTTTTATATTTTTTTTTCGGGCAAATGAAAAATTACAGAAAAAAGGAATGTGTGTATTTTGTTGACTGTGTGCGTATTCACAAGATGAATAAACTTAAAGTTTGTACCAGCGATGAATGTCAAATGTACACATTCTATTTTTTCTTCAATGTTCGAAAAAATATATAGGAGGCGTAGATACTCATGCTAAAATCAAAATTTTATTAACTTCACCTGTGTGAAAGAGATTCCCGTACATTTTGCACGTGAACTACTTCACCGGTCGTGAAGCAAAACTCTCCACTTTTTTCTCCACCAAGGTTCACGAGAACGTTCACTAGTGAACACAAAATACGAATTTGTATGGATACACGACTAGCTTCGCAAGTATGTACTAGGCTTAAAAAAGAACTATTTTGTGATAAATTTACCTTGGACCAATTTATATTGTTTTATTAGCCTCATTAATGCAAGTGGTGGTTCAAAAATGTGTTTGAAATTCTAAAATAAATACAATTTCAATTTAAAACATTCCAATCTGGTTAGTAAGGTTAGTTAAGGTTAAGGTAAACAATTTTTCTGTGTGAAAAAAGTGGAGTAAATCTTGAAAAATCGGAGCGTTGGAGTAGATTTTTTTTTTCCCCTCAAAAGTAGAGCAAATTTGCTCCGATCGGAGCAAGGTTTTAATCCCGAATGTACGCTATTAAAATATATTATGTTTTTGTGCATCATCCAGTTGTAGCATTTATCTTGTGAGTTGTAACTGAACCAAGAGGACGCTAATAAGGATTGAAAAGAAATTATTTGAAACGCATTTTATTTTAAATATTAAATTTTGTATTGTATTTGAAATTGATATATCTACAAAGCTTCGGGTAAAGTTTGATCAACTTTTCTTTTGTTGCCAATCATGTGACAAAGAATGACTTTTGAATTGTTTTACGGCTTAAAAGCGAATTACCTGCTTTAAGTTCTTAACTTTTTCGGTGACATAAGGTAAATAAATATTAAACACAGAATTGTACCACTTTTCACTTTTAGCTTAAATTATTGAGATTAAATATTTGACATTGAACGAGAGCGATACGTAAATTATTCACTTTAGAGCAGAAGCGTTCAGAATAATAATAATAATACATAATTTGAAATTTTTGCATTATAAACGCAGAAACTCAATCACGCTTTACCAAACGCTTCGTCGCGTTACGTTGAGAAATCCTTAAAACGCGCTTCTCTCACTTTGACTTTGAACAGCTAATTAAAACATAAAATCTGCTGTCAAATAAAAAAAAAGCACAGTGGCTGCGTTCACGTACGCATAGGATAGGCTATCCAAGATACCTAATTAGTATACTATACGTTTGTGAACACGAATCAGTTGTTCTTCAAATCTCTCATAAGAAACACGAGTGTCCAGATTTTTTGCTTGTCAACACATGTTTACGATCAGCTGAGATTTTATATGGGGTTACAAAAACAAAAAGGTATCCGGATACCCTAAGATCAGTACGTAACCGCACCCAGTCACTCAGAAAATTATTGGGCCAAATCTTTTTCTTGATTTGTGGAAAAATGAAGAAGACTATTAATGTGTGGAAAAATACATAGAAATTTGTTTATTCTTTAATCCTATTATAAAAGCAAAACCAATCAAAATTAAGAGAACTAATAAAAAATATAACTCATGTCGTTTTCGATTGCCTCTCCGGAAGAGTCCGGAATCATTCAGAAGCGTTCTGAAACCATTTTATTGGCATGAACATGACAGCTAGAACGATTCTGAGCAGAGAAATTCTCTTCTCGATTTCAAATCAGGATCCACTCAAAAAGTACTACTACATGAA